>NC_133656.1:9190608-9529528 GCF_009905375.1 Apium graveolens | reverse complement strand
TAAGAAAGAAGAAAAGGTGAGGCTCAAACAACAGCAAATAAAAGCTACCTTAGATGCCAAGAACCAAGCTAAAACTCCTGCAACCACAGAATCTGAAATGCCTGCTATGATAACTGAGTCTCTGAATGAAGAAAAGCAAAAAGAACCAAAGTAGACAAAGAAACCAAGACTGAAATTCAGACCAAACAGGAAGCTGGATTTTGCTGAAGACAAGGAAGAGTACATGCCAACCCAATCTACCACTTCAAGTCAACCAACCATGCCTATAATGGAGCACGATGAATTCAAGGTTTATTCTGATATAAATTTCTATAGTGAACTCATAATTCCAAAGGATGAACCTTTAGATTGCGAAAGCCTACCAATCCATGATCTAAACATCCCAATTCCAACCAACCCAAAGAAAATAAAGTCAAGAGCATTCAAAAAGGTCAAACCTGTCAGACTTCAATCCAAAGCCTTAGCCAAACCTAAACCAACTGTCAACAAGGGAGATCAAATCTACATATGTGACATTAAGGAATTCTTTGACATTAATCTTTACTTGGATGAGCTAGATGAAGTTAGAGCTATTGATGCTTATAAAAGATTCCCATAATGATTGGTATTCAGGTACAAGGGTGGAAAAGAGCTAACTTGGCATCTTCACAGAATTCTCAATGATGGCTATTGTTAAGTGGCATTTATGTCCACTTAGAACGCTTCATAAAGGCTCAAATTGGTGTTTTGTACTCAAGTTGTTTGTGTATTTGATGTGTTTTTGTAGTGTTTTACATTTCAAGGTATAATTAGAAGCATGAATAGTTTTACATTGTTTTTATGCTAGAAGAGTTTTAGGATGGAGCCTTGATCGTTTGCGTAAAAGAAACCAGCACTTGAAGTCAAGAAGAAAAGGAAAAATCAAGTTTTTCCAGAAGCTCAGCACGGCCGTGCTACACTTGGGAGCGGTCACGCCATACTCAGAGCGGCTGTGCGGGATCCCAGGGCGGCTGCGCTAGATCGATTTTGAAGAATCCTGATTCTATTGGAAGACTGATTTTATGGACTCCTGATTGGATGGGCTGGTATTGAAAGATTCCAAAAAGACATTTTTCATAACGGAGAGCAAGGAGATAACAGGAAGAAGACCTAATAGCACAAATTCAATGAAGGAGAAGAAGAGCTTGTTTTTACTTGAGATTTTTTGCTTAAGTTGTAATCTTGGATGCTTGTTTTCTTTATTGTTTAAACCTAATACTCTTGTTAACATACTTTGCTATATTTATTAAAGTTATTTCAGACCTAGTTTATCTTAGTTTATTTACCATGCTTTCATCGGAACCCACGGTGAAGATAAGTTCGGTTATGAACTAATCGTTATTGTGGGGTTCTAACGGATTTACTTATGGATTTCAATAGTTAAATTGTTTTGATACCTAAGTGTGTGGTGAATGTATGATACCCTAATATTGGTTGTCCTTATTCGTCTTATGAGCGTCGCAAACTTCTAAGATAGTGTGTTAATCTCTATTGAAGCGAAAGTGAATATAGAGGTTTAGAACTTGCCATGCTAGCATAGGTTCATGTATAATTGTTATGCATGATTTGTAGGTAATTTTAACCATCTTACTTTCCCTATTAATCAAGATTGATAACTTGTGCATTGAACCTTTATTTGTCAAATCCAATAGACATATAGGCACTCAACATATTTGGTGTCTAGTCGTAGGGTATTCGTACAACGAAAGTTGGCGTTTACTAGTTTCGTGTTATCTGATTAGTTGTCATCACCATTGCATGCTAAGGTTAAGAACAATGTCTTTGAATGAAGTAGTATTGAAGTTAGAATCCCATGTTTGTCTCATATAAGTAATTCAACCTTAATTCTCTTAGTTAATGCTATTTAGTATAATCTCTTAGTTTAATCAAAACCTAAATTGTTATTTGTCTTAGCATTGAGCGATAACCATATCATTATTGCATAAGTGCATAAATTGAACTTAACTTAAACCAGTCTTTGTGGGAACGAACTAGAAAGAATTCTATATTACTTGCGAATGCGTATACTTGCGTGTAATTTTAGCGCATGCTTTCATCCGAACAAGTTTTTGCGCTGCTGCCGGGGACTCGATGTTAATGTTTAGTTTATGTGCTTGACATCAATGGTTGTTAAAGTCCACTGGCTTGGAGATATTACCTACTTGTTTGCTTGTTAGTATTTCAGGTACTCTAGAGAGTATTTATGCTAACGCGTTCTCGATCTCGCAAGAGAACACTGGATAAAGCGGAGGAAGAAGTTGAAGTAGAAGAAGTTTTTGAAAAAGTAGAGAAAGTTGAAAAAGAAGTTATTATTGCAATGGGAAAACCAGCAGCGAATCCGAAAGCTTTGATGGATTATTCTCAGCTGAAAATCAATGATATTCAGTCTAGCATTGTCATACCAGCCATCACGGCTAATACTTTCGAAATCAAGGCTAGCACGATTCAGATGATGCATTATTTAATTCAGTTTAGAGGTTCTCCAAAGGAAGATCCCAACATGCATATTAGAGATTTCATCGAGATCTGCAACACTTTCAAATTTAACAATGTTTCTAAAGATGCTGTTAAGCTGAGTCTTTTCCCATTCTCTCTGAGGGATAAAGCTAAGTGTTGGTTGCATTCTCTACCACCAGGCTCTATTACTACTTGGGAAGACCTTGCTCAAAATTTCTTACTAAATTCTTCCCTATGGCAAAGACAGCTGCAATCAGGAATGCTCATACTCAATTTGCACAGCAATCGGGAGAGTCTTTATGTGAAGCTTGGGATCATTATAAGCAGATACTTAGGAAGTGTCCTCATCATGGGATGTCTGACCAGATGATTATCAACTTCTTTTATAATGGTTTGGGAGCACAATCCAGACCCATGTTTGATGCAGCATCAGGTGGAGCCTTATGGGCTAAGAGCTATGATGAAGCTTATGAGTTGATTGAACTGATGGTTGTTAATAAATACCAGAACCCTTCTCAGATACTACCTCAAGGAAAGGTAACAGGAATTCTGGAGGTAGATGCATCTACTACTATAACTGCTCAGCTTAAGGCTTTAACGATGAAGGTGGATTCTTTGGCTAATTATAGGGTTAATCAAATTACAAGTGTCTGTGAGCTTTGTGTTGGTGTGCATGAGACGAAGCAGTGTGCTATATCTAATGAATCAGCTCAGTTTATGAGCAACTTTCAGAGGTCGCGGAAACCAGTTCCATCCACTTACCATCCAAACAACCACAATCATCCTAACTTCAGCTGGAGCAACAATCAGAATGTGGTACAACAGCCTTATCAGCAGTATGTAACAAAGTAATTCAACCCTCCTGGTTTTCAACAACCGCAATATGCACCAAGACAACAACTCTAACTTCAACAATTTAATGAAAAATCTGAATTGGAGGAGTTGAGGCTCATGTGCAAGAGCCAAGCGGTTTCTATTAAGACCTTGGAGAATCAAATTGGGCAGATTGCCAATGCCTTGTTTAATCAACAACCTGGAACACTCCCTAGTAACACAGAAGTTTCAGTCAAGAAGAAAGTAGAAGAGCAGGTTAAGCCAATTACATTGAGTTCTGGAAAGGTTGCAATCCTCGAAAAATCTCAAGTTCCAGAAGATGAAGTTGTGGCTGAAGAAGATGTGCAGAAGGAAGCAGAAGTGGAAACAAGGAAGAAAATTGTTGAACACACTCCTCCTGAGGGTAATATAGGGGAGAAATAGGTCTATCCTCCACCTCCTTTTCCTAAGAGGCTTTAGAAGCAAAAGTTGGATAAGCAATTTGCTAAGTTTCTGGAGGTGTTCAAGAAACTTCATATCAACATACCTTTCTCTGAAGCTCTTGAACAGATGCCTAGCTATGTGAAGTTTATGAAAGATATTCTTTCCAGGAAAGTGAAGCTCGATGATTTAAAGACCATTTCTCTTACGAAGGAATGTAGTGTTGTGCTGCAACAGAAGTTATCTCCGAAGCTTAAGGATCCTGGAAGCTTCACTATTCCTTGCACCATCAGAAAATTGTCGTTCAACAAGTGTTTATGTGATTTGGAAGCTAGCATCAATCTGATGCCTTTTTCTATCTTCAAGAAGTTGGATCTACCTGATCCAAAGCCTACATATATGTCCTTGCAATTGGTCGATCGTTCTATTACATATCCATGAGGCATTGTGGAGGATGTCTTGGTCAAAGTGGACAAACTCATCTTTCCTGCTTACTTTTTAATTCTTGATTTCTAGGAGGATAAAAAGATTCCCATAATCTTGGGAAGACCATTCTTGGCTACTGGCCGAACCTTGATTGTTGTGTAGAAGGGTGAGCTCACTATGCGAGTAATGGATCATGATGTGACGTTTAATGTTTTCAATGCCATGAAATTCCCTACTGATACAGAGGAGTGCTTAAAAGTGGAATTCATCGATTCTTGTGTTACTTCAGAACTTGATCAAATGCTAAGGTCTGATGCCTTAGAGAAAGCCTTGATGGATAATTCAGATAGTGAAGATGATGAAGGTGATGAGCAGGTGAAGTATTTGAATGCTTCTCCTTGGAAGCGAAGGCTGGATATGCCTTTTGAATCTCTTAGAATGTCAGAACTCAGAAATACTGAGGGGCATCTCAATCCATCTATTGAAGAAGCTCCTACACTTGAGCTTAAACCTTTGCCTGAACACTTGAGGTATGTGTTTTTAGGTGATGCATCTACTTTTCCTATTATTATTGCATCTAACCTTTCAGGTAGAGGTGAAGAAAAGCTCTTGAGAATTCTGAGAGAGTTCAAGTTGGCAATTGGATGGACTATATCAGGTATTAAGGGAATCAACCCTTCTTATTGCATGCATAAAATTCTGCTAGAGGAAGGAAATAAGCCGACTGTTGAGCAAAAGAGGAGGCTAAATCCGATCATGAAGGAGGTCGTGAAGAAGGAAATTCTTAAGTGGCTAGATGTAGGCATCATCTATCCTATTTCTGACATTTCTTGGATGAGCCCAGTTCAGTGTGTGCCAAATAAAGGAGGCATCACCGTGGTTGCTAATGAAAAGAATGAGCTCATTCAACTCGAACAGTCACGGGGTGGAGAGTTAGCATGGATTACAGGAAGCTGAACAAGGCCATGAGGAAGGATTACTTCCCTCTTCCTTTTATTGATCAGATGCTGGATAGGTTGGCTGGGCATGAATACTACTATCTTCTGGATGGATATTCGGGCTATAATCAGATTTGCATTGCTCCATAAGATCAGGAAAAGACTACCTTCACTTGTCCATTTGGTACTTTTGCCTTCAGAAGAGTTTCTTTTGGGTTATGTTGTGCACCTGCCACATTTCAGAGATGCATGATGGCTATCTTTTCTGACATGATTGGTTAGAATGTGGAGGTGTTCATGGATGATTTTTATATGTCAGGGATTCTTTCAATAAGTGCTTGCAAAATCTTGGCATAGTTCTGAAAAGGTGTGTTGAGACCAATCTAGTTCTCAACTGGGAAAAATGTCACTTTATGGTGCAACAGGGCATTATTCTTAGGCACAAGGTCTCTAGTAAAGGTATTGAGGTGGATAAAGCCAAGGTGGGGGTCATTGAAAACCTTCCTCCACCAATTTTTGTTAAGGGAATCCGCAGCTTTCTTGGTCATGTGGGCTTCTATCGGCGGTTCGTCAAGGATTTCTCTAAAATCTCTAAACCATTGTGCAACCTTTTAGAGAAAGATGTCCCTTTCAAGTTTGATGATGAGTTTCTAGCTACTTTTGAGAGCTTAAAGAAGAGCTTGATCATGGAACCTGTCATAACTGCACCTGATTGGAATGAGCCTTTTGAAATGATGTATGATGCGAGTGACTATGCAGTTGGAGCAGTGCTTGGGCAAAGGAAGAACAATATATTTTGTGGTCTACTATGCTAGTAAGACCCTAAATGGTTCTCAACTGAACTACACTACAACTGAGAAGGAGCTATTGGCCATTGTCTATGGTTTTGAGAAGTTTCGATCTTATTTGCTTGGGACGAAGGTGACAGTTTTCACTGATCACGCCGCGATTCGATATCTCATCTCAAAGAAGGACTCGAAGCCTAAATTGATTCGATGGGTTCTTTTACTTTAGGAGTTTGAGTTGGAGATCAAAGATAGAAAAGGAGCTGAGAATTAAGTTGCTGATCATCTCTCTTATTTAGAAGATCCGGGTACATCTTTACATGACAAGACATTGATAGACGAGTCTTTTACCGATGAGCAGTTGTTTGGGGTGTAAGAAGAAGTACCGTGGTTCGCAGACATTGTAAAATATCTTGTGAGCAACATTATGCCTCCGGACTTATCTTCTGCTCAAAGAAAGAAGTTTCTTCATGAGATGAAGTGGTATATGTGGGATGAGCCATTTTTGTTTTGGTAAGGAGCTGACCAAATCATCAGGAGATGTATTTCGTATAGCGAGACTGAGGGTATCTTGCGAGACTGCCATTCAACTGTTTAAGGAGGCCACTATGGTGGAGAAAAGACAACAGCTCTTATCCTTCAAGCAGCATTCTTCTGGCCTATATTGTTTAAGGATGCGCATCAGTTTGTTTTGAACTATGATCGCTTCCAGTGTGTTGGTAATATAGGGATGAGATGCCTCTTAATGTGCTTCTTGAGGTTGAGGTCTTCGATGTTTGGGGAATTGACTTCATGGAGCCATTTTTCTCGTCGTGAAACAATCAGTATATCTTGTTGGCAGTAGATTATGTCTCAAAATGGGTGGAAGTTAAATCTTTGCCGACAAATGATACGAAGGTAGTACTAAATTTTCTTCACAAGCAGATTTTCACAAGATTTGGGACTCCAAGAGTCATAATCAGTAACGAAGGATCGCATTTCTGCAATGGCAAGTTCACTGCTATGATACAGAGATATAATGTAAATCATCGCATTACTACAACTTATCATCCTCGGACTAATGGTCAAGCTGAGGTGTCTAATAGAGAGATCAAGCGAATTCTGGAGAAAGTTGTATGTCCATCGAGAAAGGATTGGTCTTTAAAGCTGGATGAAGCTATTTGGGCATATCGAACAGCATTCAATACTCCTCTAGGCATGTCAGCGTTTTAAATGGTTTATGGTAAGGGATGTCATTTTCCTGTGGAGATAGAGCACAAGGCATATTGGGCTTTGAAGAAATTGAACCTTGATATGGATGCATCTAGTAAGAAAAGGATACTTCAATTGAATGAACGCGATGAGTTTCGACTTCAAGCGTATGTGAACAACAAAATGTATAAGGAGAAAGTCAAGAGGTGGCACGATAGGGATCTAGTGCTCAAATCATTTATGTCGGGGCAACAAGTTCTTTTGTTCAACTCTCATCTTCATCTTTTTCCTGAAAAATTGAAGTCGAGATGGTCAAGGCCGTCTGTTCTCAAAACTGTGTTTCCACATGGAGCAGTGGAGATTTTTGAGAATGATCCAGGCCAGGCATTCAAGGTGAATGGACAGCGTTTGAAGCATTACTATGGGGATACGGCAAACCATGAGGTGGTTATTACCGTTTTATTATCAACTTGATCTCGGAATTCTACGTCAAGCTAGCGACGTAAACCAAGCGCTTCTTGGGAGGCAACCCAAGCTTATTGTACATTAGTAGGAAGAGAAGAAGATAGAAGGAAGAAAAAAAACAAGAAGAAAATACAAAAAAAATCACAAAAACAGAAAAAACAGGGTACTTTTTACAGAAGCACGGCGCGCCCGTGCTGGGAGGCGGGGCGGCCGCGCTGAAAAATAGAAGCACGGTGTGCCCACGCTGGGAGGCGGGGCAGCCACGCTGGAACTCCAGACAAACGGCACGCCCACGCTACCTGGCGGGGCGGCCGCGCTGACCCCATGAAGAAGAAAAAAAAAAACAGAAAATCGAAAATTCAAAAAAAAAACACCAGCCGAATTTCCCTCCTTCCACTACCCTAATTCCTTCACCTAATCAATTCTAAACACTATCATTATCCCTAGTAACCCATAATCATATCCCACTTCTATTCTAAACCTAATTCTACTTATATGTATACATACATCTCCATAAAATCATCTCCGTCACTTTACACATTCTCAAAACCTAAATCTCTCTATACACAACTATTTTCTCAATTTATCAAATCCAATGGCACCAAAGAGAGCACGCACTCAAGTTAGCAGCAGCACTAACCCCGCCACTACTGATTCTTCGAGTGTTAGGGGCACGTGTAACACCCCCAAATTCGGGGTCAGGATTGGGTGTCACTACACAGCTTTAAATAATAAAAACCTGTATATTAAAATAAATATAATTTCCTTGTATTGATCACTCTGACACCTCCAAATTTCTTCAGCTGGAATCTCACCACTTCTGCTGTCTATTAAAAGCTATTCACTTAGCCCTCATTTGATACTGAAAGAAATAAGAGTTCACAAAGCAAGAGTGAGCCAAAAATGCTCAGCAAGTATCATAAATGGTTTCCAGGTATCAGATCAGAAAACTCTTGGAAACGATTGTTGAATGATTTTAAAAACGTTTTTTACATATTTAAATAGTTGAGCGAACAAAACATCGGCCCTCATTGGCCTTTAATCATAAATTACATTTTTCTATAAAAGAACAGTGATCGTTTCAATATCTCATCCTTTTGAATCAAATCTCTATTTGAGTTTGTAATTATGAACTATTTGGGAAAGAATGCCGTTAATGGCGATCAACAATAAATTAGACTAGACACTAGAAACCAACATATGCACTATAACCTGCTGATTAGTCAGGATACAGTGCGGATCTATACCCAACTGCATAGACCCACCAACATATAGGTACCCAGGCACTATGGCCCAAGGGTCTGGTCCATCCCCGACCCATAGGATCCAGCTCATCACCGGTCCTCATAATAACCGTCCAGGCCGTAGAGTATTTTGATATCAAATCATTTTAATTTCAAAACATCCCAAATCAGGGTTCGCAAATAACCCGAATGAATGGGTATTTGCTCAAGAGAGCAATCGAATTATAGGAACAATAATGAAAAGAACTGGCATAATAAGAGTAATTGCAGCGAAATATAAAACAGTTAACTATTCTAAACTTAAAATAGGAGCGAATAAATATTTACAGTATTTTAGGAGAAAGGTTAGGAATACTTGCCTCAATTGATAATCCTCTGATCTTTAACTAGCTGCCATATTACTCAGTCATGTCGCATCTGTATTACCCTTGACAGGCTACTTGACCTTTCTTATCTTTTACTCCCTTAGGTTTATCTTTATTCCGAATCCACTCGTTTCATTACTACACGCTATCAGGCTTTATTTCTAAAATTTATATTTGGCTTTGAATGCCTCGACCTATGTGCATCTATCATAAATAATACTATTCAATGAACTGACAATATATATATAATTGTCTAGTCTATACGTTTATTCTTATTATCTACCCGCCCGATAATAACAGATAAAAATCACATCTCAATCAGATAATGTTTAAAAGACACACTGACTCATTATCCACATAACACGTACACATAGGGTATGTAATCATATAACACATAATAACATAATTCATGTAGCACATAAGTTGAATTGACAAAAGATAGGTCCTAATACGTTTGGAATTGAAATCGGGTCAAAAAGAATATTTTATCGAGCAATTATTGACTCGGAATGATCCATAAAACAAACGTCCTTTAGATACAAAGGAATTTAGGTCTCGAAAATATTTTTAATAGAAGCAAAATTTTATCTGAGTCTAGAGGCGTTCGTTTCGTATTAAACGGACGAACGGTTGATTTATTATGAATTTATTACGAACGGTTCTCTGAATCATTTTATAATTAAATAATAGGGTTCGAATACCCGAATATGACTTTAAAATAATTTTATAATAATTATCAAGCCTTGAAGATAATTTAAAATAATATTTTAAAGCTCGAAACTATTTTTCGGGATTTTTAAATCAATTTTAAATAATTAAATCTAATTATTAAATTAATTAAAATTAATTAATAATTAAATAAATTAATTAATCAATTAATTAAAATAATTAAAAACCAATAAAAAATAATTAATAAAATGTTTTTTTATTTATTTTTTGAATAAATAAATAAATAAAACATTTTTTTGGATTTCAAATAATTAAATAACTATTTTTCTAATTTTTAAAATAATAATTAAATTATTCCTAAAACAGAAATCCATTTTCTGTAAATTTTTAAAACAGGTATCCTTTATTTGCAAGATTTCAGAAGTTTTGGGGGTCAAAGTGTAAAAACACAATTTTCAGAAATGTATTTGAGACAATCGGATCAAAACCGGGTATGTAAATTCGGAAAACGGGTCGGGTATGAATACCACCGGGTCCTCAAGAACTCCGGCCAGGTTGCCCAGAATCTGGTGGTTCTTGTCGGACTCCGGCAGCATTTCGACGAGCCCCTTTGGCTCGAAACCACAGCGTTTTGATCAGAATTGCAACTGACTCCTGCTTAGAATCAATATAGGACAGCAATTCAAACAACAATCACAACCAACACTTAGGAATTCGTCGATTCCGACAACCTGCAGGCTAACGCCGGCGAATACTCCGGCGAAATGCGATTTTGATGCTTACTGAACCAAATTCAACGATTATTATTTCAAAACAAAGCGTATAACACGTGTAATCTAACCCCCAAACTCATACACATCTCAGATTATTAAAAATCAAAAATGATTATTTCAAAAATTGCTTAGAACCCTATAAATCGAATCATGCATCCTAGCTACAGTTCGATGCAATTAGTTATGCAAATCGATTATAATTTATCATATGAAGCTATATAAACAATCAGATCAAATGAATAACCCCAGAATCAAAATTACCCAAAAATCAATTAAAACTATTCTTGAACAAGAACCCTAATTTTATTTTTCCCAGAATCAAATTCATTTTTCTACTTGATGCAAACCTCAAAATCTGACATATTATATACCAAAATGATCAGAAAATTATTCCCTACATGATTATAGCATCAAATCATATCAACAACTTCAAGAACAAATTTTCATATTTAAAATCTTAATAAATTCAAATTAAAAAAAATAGACAGATGATTACCTGAGATTTCTGGGTTTGATTTGACGATTGATTATGATTCTATATTTCGAGAGCTTCGTTTTGATATATTACACGCTTGAATCGGAGTTCGGTAACGCCTTTGTTCGTGCGTTTAATTCTCAGGAACGTATCGTTTTTTAGGGTTATTCTCTGTAATTACTATATTTTGACTGGTTGTAAATGAATAAACGGATAAAATGAAATAAAAAATAAGCTATTTATATTTACGAAATATTGATTTGTTCTGGATCGTTTTGGATCGTTAAATAAGTTACTTAGCCGCTAAGTAACTGCAATAACGATCCGATTTGATATCAGTTTTGGATAATTATCCCAACCGAGCTTTTTATAAAACACTCTATACGAACATAATGTAATAATATCTCGTCTTTTGAGAATACGGGTTTCGTTGATTCACCGAAATGATTATTGTATCGAAAATCTTGCGCCGGGACGTGCACGAGTCAACCCGTAATCCGAGTCGAAAAAGTTAAAACACGGAAAATGTCCAGAATTACCAGATTAGGTTAGGAAGGAGTTTCCGGAAGAGTCTCAGGTTGTAAAAACGTAAAAAGAGTTGAAGTCGGACGATTCCCGGCTTTATAAAATAATTTTTTAATTATTCAGAAAATAATTAATAATACATAAATCATTATAAAATCATATAACATTTCAAAAATTACCAGAAAATATCTTAATTATCTATATTTTATTCTGGACATATTAAAATTAATATACTCACATTTTATTATATACAAACATCCAAATATTATTATCAATCATCAGATAATTCACCAAAAATTCATATAATATTCACATAATAATCAAATAATTACACGATATTTCCTGTATGTTACATCCTTCCCCCCTTAAAAGGATTCTGTCCTCAGAATCATACTAAGGAATAGTACTGTTACTTTTCAAGTATATCACTTTCATTTTCTCAAGTGAATTTCTCAACCTTATAATTTTTCATAACTTTAACGTATAATATCAATCATTCCCTTAATAGCCTCTCGCTAACATCATATTCTATTTGTTGCTTTTATAACTCAATTCAAATCTCCATCTTCTATATATAATGGAGCTAACTTACTCTTTCTGGGTATATACATATAAACGCCCTATGAATTCGTTATACGGGTAGCGGTGAAGCCAACTCACTTCTATTTATCCTGTCTATTTTACTATCTAGGAGGGACCAGCATAACACATCTTAATTCTCTTTTTCTTTCTAATTATAGTAACTCGTGCTTATGAGAGTTTCCAAATGTTACTCGGTGTTGAACCTCGTCCCTATATGTTTCTTCGTTCAAATAACCTAATTTATAATCGCTTCGCATCGCATTCGAGGCTCTTTAATCGATCCTGTAATCTTCTTCTTCATCTGTAAATGATGTACTGAGACCATGGCGTGTTTGATTTCTGACGTTGACTATGATATTTTCCAAGTATCTTTCCTATAATTACTTAGGCCTCATCACTTTAATCACAACTCAATGGTCTCTTACCGATATTAAATCTATCAGTTACTCACGTAATCTAAATCAATCTTCATTTTATACCTAGGGAGCTAAATTACCCTTCTTAGTCATATACATTTGAATATCTTATGAATTCGTCATGCCTGTAACAACAAGGCCAACTCATTCGTAATCGTTCTATCTATCTCATTGTCTCAATAGACTAACTTATTTATACTAATCTGCTTCTCTTTCCAATTCTAATAATTCGTGTTTATAAACCTTCCATTTTCCCTGGCTGTTCTACTTTACTTTTCACGTCTCCTTTTTTCGGTTAGTCTGGCTTATGATCGTTTTCAATCGTATTCGAGAACCTTTAGCTGGTCTCTTGTACTTTCAACCCGTCTGCGCCCGATATACTGAACCCATGGCGTATGATGCTTCGAAATATTCTAAATCTATTCAAAACTAAAAATTAAAGGAAGATCTCGACAATTGTATTTAACTCACCACTTTGTAGTATACTTCAATTTATTTTCAATCACTATCAAGTATATTCATTGAGCGAGAATCCTTTACTATTGGAAAGGAAATATTAGTTTGAAATGGAATGAATCATAACTTTATTCAAAACCGAATTCTTGGTACTAATACTTATTTTGTTGTCATATCAAATTAGATATCAATATGAACCTTGATGCTCACAACATTCCATACTAAAGTCAACATCAATCATCTATATTAATACCATCTTTGATATCTAACAACAAAGTGAGTATCAGCATTACCTAGAAATCGGATCAAAACATGTTCTTCAATTTCTAACTTTTCTAATTCCTTTATCCATTCCCCAGCAATCTTAGTGATAATCACTCTTTCTTTTCTACTCAAGACATCTGTCTCTGAATGGATCTTGCTTGGTTAGCAATTAAACATACTTTTGTAGCTCATAATTAATTATAACCAGAGTTCATACCTTTGAAGCCTAGAACGCAGTTGCTAATCTTTCACCCTTCACATGCATATCTTCAGGTGTTCAACTTGGTCTTCCTTAGTTCTTGAATGGGCGAGGATGTTATTTAATAAATACAATTACATTATCCAATTACTCCTTATACACTATATTCATTTAATCTTCAGACTTACAATTTTTGATAACCGATGCGTGACTTCATACCTCCCTTCTCTTTTCTCCATGATCACTTTTATGTATAGCGCAAAGTACTCTTTATTTTATTATTCTTTCATTCTATATTTCTGAAGTTTTCCTTCACTCAATATCTCATTTCTACTGGGTTATATGATACAGGACTTTTGACACCAGTTCGACTCTGTGCAGTAACCAATGAGAAATTTTTACCTCATTTCCCGAGGTAACCTTGGTAAATTATGAGTTAGAACCTTCGGGGCTTTGCTTTAATTCTAAAGAATTCTGATATGAGATTCATTGTTACATTCTTCTTTAACAGTTCACCACTAATACCTTGGTTTAATCTCCCCTGTTTACACACATTCTTTGAATGAAATTTCTATCTTCCATTATCGGCGTTTCACTTCATTCTCCTATCAGTTCTGACACAGCTGACGTTCACAACTTGCTTATATCCTGGACTATTTTATAAAATTTCTTTATCATCCTTCTGATTCCACTTCTTTTCTTATTTAGTTCTTCATTCTCATTAACTCTTTTAACATAAGGAATGTCTTTTCTCGATGATATTAATATGTGTATTATTAGCTAAGCCATTTCTGAAGTTAATAAAAGGCTTTTATTTATAATATTTAAGTTCTTACTGACAGAATTTTCAAAATTCATCGATAGTTATTTTCTTAGTTTTACTTAAATCATCATTAGTCGCATATTTGGCTTTTTCCAATTGATCAACATTTATTCTTCCCAAGTTCACATGTGTACTTCGTTAGTCTTCGTCTTACATCAGATACTTGGATTTGCGAGCTTTCAAAAACTTTTATTCAATCGCCATTCGATATGGGTATACTTTCAAGTCCTTCCTAGAATGCTATAATGGATGATAGAATCTCTTTGCTTTATCTTGAACCTTCAGTTCTTGAAAATTTTCCTCTTACTAGCATGTACCAATTACTTTCTGTTCCTCTTGTTTATCAAAAAGAGCATATTCATCTAGATAAAGTCTCGCACATGTCTGTGGTAACATCACGCTAATTCTACTAAACTTTCGATTCCTGCTAATGTCATCACTTCCTTCAACTTGCTGACCGCTTTGATTTTGGATCTGAAAATCATGTTAAAGCTTGACTCAATCTAATTGGAATCGATCTCCATTTAGCTAACCATTAGTTGGTAAAGTTGATCAATTAACTCTTTTAACTGATCACTTCAACCAGTGCTGACTAGCTAACTGGAATCAAAGACCAATTATATAAATTCAGTTTGGGTATAATAACTTTCTCAAGAACCGAGAATGCAGTTATTTGGAGTACTGACGAGAACGACAATATACTTCTTTATCCTTACATGTAGGGTAATTTCTGAAAATTTGGGCAGCACTTCCCCTATATCATTGACTACCAGTCGGACTCAAGCTGATACCATTAATATACCAAATCGTCCACAGTCATATCCATCCACTTCCATCAACCAAATTCATCCATTCACCATAACTCAAACTATATCATTCTGACCAGCATTTGTATGATTAATTGGCATAACATATATCTTTTTGAAATGGGACTAAGGTCTTAAACCAACAATGATTACTATAACCACACTTTTCTTAGTTCTTTCAGAATATGACAAAATTTTATTAGCGAACTTTAAAATTTATCTTGTTGTTTCTAAAAAAATTTATTTTGCAAGTCTCTTAACTTATTCCTTACCGTTACTAATTGGGTATAGTTACTTTTAAAAACTATGTTGCATCCTTCAACGAATTACAGCAATACTCCTTCTTTGACAATACACACTCAATTTCATTAGTGAGTTTGTTTATCTTTCAATAACCACGCAGGGTCTTAATTATCATCGTCACAATAGGGTAAAAACTCCATCATCAGTTCGTTATTTCTTAAAAGGTCTCGCAGTCGAATCACCATTACTTTACCTCGACTTATGTTCCCGTATCGAGCTTTCGTCACCGACCCGGTTATGGTTATTAAATTCATCATAACTTATTTACTCAAGGTAGATAACTTCACAATTTCTTAAAGAACACGTTCAAAATTTGTTTGCAATTAAGATTTCTTTGATCTTGAATCTTCACCACAAATATCTTTCCGCGATGAAGGGATGCTTTACGTATTAATTACCTGTCTGAATCAGTGTTCAGAATTCCCTTGAGCTCCGATTGTTGTCCCGACACTCGTTTGCTTTGCGTACAGCCTTACTTCCTTAGTTTATAACTAATTTATTTGTTATGGTTCGCTAATCATTCATTCCATGTCAAAACCCTATGATTTGAAGCGCGTCATGTTAACACAATCTGTTATACTGATGAGATCCTCGTAACACGAACAACTGCCTGACTTGATGTCTTCACCCCGTCCATGTTATCGATAAATTCCTTCTTTCTTACCCGCAGATATCCACCACTTATCGGTTTACAGTCGTATCTATGTTTGTTGTATGATTCTATGTGCCACACTATTTTATTTCTTTTAAAATCGTTAGAGAACAGACTATACGCAAGAGGAGAGTTTGCGAATATGACTTTGATGGAAAACTGAATAAGGAATAACAATGCCACAAACGATTGGGAGAATTTGTAATTCATTAAATTGAAGGTAAAAGAATGAGTGAAGATTTAGATATGAATGAGACAACCATATTCATACTCAAGATGGCCATTCTTTCATACTATATGGCATACAGCACATGATTAGGTGGCGTCCCACCCGACTCTTCATCATTTCGACAAAGCGTCATACCACAACACTGCTTGTCTCAATCAGAAATTAGTGATTTGAGGAGAGAAACAATTCAGAAGGAATACAACAAATTTTCTTTCGTCTTCACCTCATATGATTTATCCACAGAAGAAACTTATACATATCCAAGAATCAAGAAGAACATATGCTATCGTATTAAGAAGAGAAATTTCGATATTGATCACCTTCCACACTTCACCTACGTATGCCTTCAGAAAACCAGTAAAATGAGAGATTCATAATTTAGGTCACATTATATCTTCGAAATGTCATCTGGAAATGCCTCCACATTAATGCTTTAATGATTTGATCGTAATCGCGTTCCTATAAAATTTTTAATTATTACTTCTGATTTCCTTTATGCCACATAGGGTAACAGTCGATCCCGCAACGTCTCAACTTCGTCGATAGGAATACTATTTTCTCCATTTATCTGGAAGATTCTTCCCTTTCCTTCAGTCACCCGATGTCCGTTCAAATTACAAATCTCGTTAAATTCTAACAATTTCATGAATTGGGTAAATAATGTTTTAACAAGTTGATTTAATCATTAATATTAAACAAAATTTATGTTCGTCTTTGATGGAAAACTTTAAACTTTCTTCTCAGTAGTGGGTCTACTTGGTCCTCCAGATTAACAATACTGAGTCTAATTTCATTCTTCTTTTTAGGTTATTTTCTGTTTATAATAACAAGAACATAAATAGTAATTCGACAACCAAATTGTAAAACTCATTTTATACAAAAATCTTCTGAAAGCTGATTAAGAAAATCTTCTCCGAAATCTCATTTTAAAATTTTGAAAATCAATTATTTGGTCGTCATTACTACATAAGTTACTTGCTATTCTCTTGATCCGCTAATGAAATATCTAATTAAAGGAATGCCCATATAAGGATCTCTCCATTTTGGTACGTCTTCTACTTTTCCTTGGATTCTGCTCGTACTTATTAGTCGACAAAGTTTCATTTACTATTGTATATCATTTATTCGCAATTCTACCGCAATGCTGACATCTGGTACTATCTCTAACATTCTTGTCATCATTCTTGACGCTATGCTAACAACCGCGCAGGCGATTCGACATTTTGTCTATAGATAGGGTCGCACCTTCTCGCTAGCCTTACCTATACCTAGTAAGGTAAATTTCCTTCTTCGCGCAGCGCCCGGTATGTGATAAGAATCTTTTCGCGACGGTGGTGCCTCTACAGCTTGCAACTTTGGCCCTTCATCAACTTCCATCAACTCGTTGCCTCTATCGTGGAGCTCGTTCTATTACCTAATTCTAAGTTAAATCGTACCAAAGCTCACCTAGCCTCTCTTTCACAAGTTCTCACTAGAATCAATCACATTTTCTTCAAAACTGCATGAAACGTAGGGTAACATATCCAGTGTCCGTCGATCTATCAATTCCTCATTATTGTAGGATCGGAGAACTCAATATACCTATAGCGTTGCGATATTCGCTATACACTTCCCTCAACAATCCTAGCTTACCAATTCCGTATCGGACCTGCTAGTCCTCATTCGCACTTAATTCGAACTTAAAATGAGTATGCCTAGGATCTTTCCTATCTCATATGACCTATCACTCCTATCTTAACCTAACCTATTCTTATTTCAGTGACCAATAACCTGTAGCTCTGATACCAACTGTAACACCCCCAAATCCGGGTCCAGGATTGGGTGTCACTACACAGCTTTAAATAATAAAACCTGTATATTAAAATAAATATACAGATAACCCCTCATTATTCAGGATTGCTTATAGGTTATGGTTTGAAACAAGAATCTAACCTTCTAAAATTTAAATTGTCTAAGTACAACTTCATTAACTCATTACTAATTTCCTTGTATTGATCACTATGACACCTCCAAATATCTTCAGCTGGAATCTCGCCACTTTTGTTGTCTATTAAAAGCTATTCACTTTGCCCTCATTTGATACTGAAAGAAATAAGAGTTCACAAAGCAAGAGTGAGCCAAAAATGCCCGGCAAGTATCATAAATGGTTTCCAGGTATCAGATCAGAAAACTCCTGGAAACGATTGTTGAATGATTTTAAAAACGTTTTTTTTACATATTTAAATAGTTGAGCGAACAAAACATCTGCCCTCATTGGCCTTTAATCATAAATTACATTTTTCTGTAAAAGAACAGTGATCGTTTAAATATCTCATCCTTTTGAATCAAATCTCTGTTTGAGTTTGTAATTATGAACTATTCGGGAAAGAATGCCATTAATGGCGATCAACAATAAATTAGACTAGACACTAGAAACCAACATATGCACTATAACCTGTTGATCAGTCAGGATATATAGTGCGGATCTATACCCAACGGCATAGACCCACCACCATATAGGTACCCAGGCACTATGGCCCAAGGGTCTGGTCCAACCCCAACCCATAGGATCCAACTCATCACTGGTCCTCATAATAACCGTCCAGGCCATAGAGTATTTTGATATCAAATCATTTTGATTTCAAAACATCCCAAATCAGGGTTCGCAAATAACCCGAATGAATGGGTATTTGCTCAAGAGATATAGGAACACTAATGAAAAGAACAGGCATAATAAGAGTAATTGCAGCGAAATATAAAACAGTTAACTATTCTGAACTTAGAATATGAGCGAATAAATATTTACAGTATTTTAGGAGAAAGGTTATGAATACTTGCCTCAATTGATAATCCTCTGATCTATAACTAGCTACCATATTACTCAGTCTTGTCGCATCTGTATTACCCTTGACAGGCTACTTGACCTTTCTTATCTTTTACTCCCTTAGGTTTATCTTTATTCCAAATCCACTCGTTTCATTACTACACGCTATTAGGCTTTATTTCTACAATTTCTGTCCGGCTTTGAATGCCACGAACTATGTGCATCTATCATGAATAATACTATTCAATGAACTGACAATATATAATTGTCTAGTCTATACGTTTATTCTTATTATCTACCCGCCCGATAATAACAGATAAAGATCACATCATAATCAGTTAATGTTTAAAGACACGTTGACTTATTATCCACATAACACGTACACATAGGGCATGTAATCATATAACACATAATCACATAATTCATGTAGCACATAAGTTGAATTGACAAAAGATAGGTCTTAATACGTTTGGAATTCAAATCGGGTCAAAAAGAATATTTTATCGATCAATTATTGACTCGGAATGATCCATAAAATAAATGTCCTTTAGATACAAAGGAATTTAGATCTCGAAAATATTTTTAATAGAAGCAAAATATTTTTCTGAGTCTAGAGGCGTTCATTTCGTATTAAACGGACGAACGGTTGATTTATTATGAATTTTTGAACATTTTTCGGAATTAAACCGGGTCTCTGAATCATTTTATAATTAAATAATAGGGTTTGAATAGCCGAATATGACTTTAAAATAATTTTATAATAATTATCAAGCCTTGAAGATAATTTAAAATAATATTTTAAATCTAGAAACTATTTTTCAGAATTTTTAAATCAATTTTAAATAATTAAATCTAATTATTAAATCAATTAAAATTAATTAATAATTAATTAAATTAATTAATCAATTAATTATAAATTAATCGATTAATTAAAATAATTAAAAACTAATTAAAATTAATTAATAATATAATTTTGATTTAGTTTTTGAATAAATAAATAATTAAAACAATTTTCTGGATTTAAAATAATTAAATAACTATTTTTATGGTTTTTAAAATAATAATTAAATTATTCCTAAAACAAAAATCCATTTTCTGTAAATTTTTAAAATATGTATCCTTTATTTGTAAGATTTCAGAAGTTTTGGGGGTCAAAGTGTAAAAACACAATTTTCAGAAATGTATTTGAGACAATCGGATCAAAACCGGGTTTGTAAATTCGGAAAACAGGTCGGGTATGAATAATACCGGGTCCTCAAGAACTCCGGCCGGGTTGCCCAGAATCCGGTGGTTCTTATCGGACTCCGGCAGCATTCCGACGAGCCCATTTGGCTCGTAAACACAGCGTTTTGATCAGAATTGCAACTGACTCCTGCTTAGAATCAATCCAGGACAACAATTCAAACAACAATCACAACCAACACTTAGGAATTCGTCGATTCCGACAACCTGCAGGCTAACGCCGGCGAATATTCCGGCGAAATGCGATTTTGATGCTTACTAAACCAAATTCAACGATTATTATTTCAAAACAAAGCGTATAACACGTGTAATCTAACCCCCAAACTCATACACATATCAGATTATTAAAAAAAACGATTATTTCAAAAATTTCTTAGAACCCTATAAATCGAATCATGCATCCTAGCTACAGTTCGATGCAATTAGTTATGCAAATCGATTATAATTTATCACATGAAGCTATATAAATAATCATATTAAACGAATAACCCCAGAATCAAAAATACCCAAAAATCAAATAAAACTGTTTTTGAACAAGAACCCTAATTTTATTTTTCCCATAATCAAATTCATTTTTCTACTTGATGCAAACCTCAAAATCTGACATATTATATACGAAAATGATCAGAAAATTATTCTCTACATGATTATAGCATCAAATCATATCAACAACTTCAAGAACAAATTTTCATATTTAAAATCTTAATACATTCGAATTAAAACAAATAGACAGAGGATTACCTGAGATTTTTGGGTTTGATTTGACGATTGATTATGATTCTATATTTCGAGAGCTTTATTTTGATATATTACACGCTTGAATCGGAGTTCGGTAACGCCTTCGTTCGTGCGTTTGATTCTCAAGAACGTATCATTTTATAGGGTTTTTCTCTGTAATTACTATATTTTTACTGGTTGTAAATGAATAAACGGGTAAAATGAAATAAGAAATAAGCTATTTATATTTACGGAATATTGATTTGTTCTGGATCGTTTTGGATCGTTAAATTAGTTACTTAGCCGCTAAGTAACAGCAATAACGATCCGATTTGATATCAGTTTTGGATAATTATCCCAACCGAGCTTTTTATAAAACACTCTATATGAACATAATGTAATAATATCTCGTCTTTCGAGAATACGGGTTTCGTTGATTCACCGAAATGATTATTGTATCGAAAATCTTGCGCCGGGACGTTCACGAGTCAAACCGTAATCCGGGTCGAAAAAGTTAAAAAACGGAAAATGTCTGGAATTACCAGATTAGGTCAGGAAGGAGTTTCCGGAAGAGTCTCAGGTTGTAAAAACGTAAAAACGGTTGAAGTCGGACGATTCCCGGCTTTATAAAATAATGTTATAATTATTAAAAAAATAATTAATAATACATAAATTATTATAAAATCATATAACATTCCAAAAATTACCAGAAAATATCTTAATTATCTATATTTTATTCTGGACATATTAAAATTAATATACTCACATTTTATTATATACAAACATCCAAATATTATTATCAATCATAAGATAATTCACCAAAAATCCATATAATATTCACATAATAATCAAATAATTACACGATATTTCCCGGATGTTACAGTACGAGTCTACGATTTGATACTCCGAAGGCTGAAGCGGAGTACACAAGGATGTTATCAAAGCCGATAGCGAAGGAGAGGGGTTTTCTACCTTCGGGTAAGTATGGTAAGCTTCTTAAGATGATCTTGGAGATGGGATGGGTTTCTTTTTGTGAGGCACCCGCGGCTGTGCCTATGAGTGTTGTTCGTGAGTTCTATGCGAATGCGAAGGCGGATAAGAATGGGTACTCGGTGGTTCGTGGGTTGATAGTGGACTCTACTCCGGAGGCTATTCGGAGGGTGATCAACCAGCCCGAGAGATAACCTACTCAGAAGGAGTGGGTTAATAATACTGGGGATGATTTCGATTTGGATTTGATTGTGGCTACGCTGTGTGTCCCGGATACGCATTGGAAGTTCAAGAGGGGATCGAACGAGTATGCCAATTTCACTGCCTCATGCATGAACAGGTTTGCTCGTGCTTGGAATTCTTTTATTTGTGTGAACATCATGCCTTCTTCTCATGTGCATGATGTGACTGTGGATCGTGCAAAATTATTGTGGGGGATTTTGCAGGGAGATTATGTGGATCTCGGTTCCATTATTTATCAGGGTATTTTAAGGTTTTTGCATGTCAGCACAGCGTGGTCTATCCCTTATGCCTCGATTGTGACCAAGCTTTGTGTTGCGGTCGGAGTTCAATGGCCTGCACATGAGCAACTTCAGTTACCGAGCACCCCCATTGATAGTTCTACGATCGCAGTGATGCAGGAGTGGTTTGGTGGGAAGGCTGATGAGAAGGGACTTGGGTACACCTATGAGCACTTTCCAGTAGCCAGCCAGCCGATCAGACTTATGTTGGTGGTTCGACTCAGGCACGCAGATCAGCGTGGAGACATCAGATGGATGAGGCTGATTCTTCGCAGCAACAACAACAGGAGGCAGATGATAGTGTCGGTTTGGGTTCAGCACAGTAATGGCGTTTGACGAGGCGGATGGATGCGATGTATGAGTCGCATAACAGGTTTACGTAGGATCTTACTCTGGCATTAGGTACAACTTTTCGAGCCACGGGGGTTGACATTCAGTGGCTAGTTTTTGGAGAGGATTCTGTGTACCCGCCTTCTGACACTCCACCCACGGAGGGTGATGACCATCCTGATTCCAAGTAGGTATGCTTTGATTCCTTGTTATTACCTTCACTGAGGACAGTGAAAATTTTAAGTTTGGGGGGGGGGTAGTTAAGGAATATTTGTATGTGAGTCTATATAGATGCATATTCATGATATTTTAGTTCATATAGTTTGCATATTTGTCATGTAGTTATTTGTTTTTGTTTTTATTTTGTTTATTTATTGTCATGTAGTATATTGCATATAATTACATTGACATTATATCATGATCCCTTAGGTGGCTTTTCCGATTAATTTGTGATGTTAATTCGAGTGTAGTGATGTCGTATAGAGGAATGTTAAGTCCTAACGAATTGAATTGCCTGCTAGAAACAAGAAAATTTTCACTAAGTCTTATAGGTTGCTTGAGTGCTAGATCATGATCATGACTTGTTTTTTTATCGAGGTTTAATCACTTGTTTATGTCTAGAATTTATGTTATTCTCTTAGTGACGAAATAACATGGATTTTTAAAATTGGAGAAAAACGTTGGATTTTATTACTAGTTATGGCTAGGTGTCAATTGGCTAGTAGTCGGCTCATATTTATATGAGTAGTCTAGAGTTGTGCGAGATGGAGTGAAACGCACTCGTTCAAAAATTATGAAAAAAATAGAAAAAAATAGAAAAAAAAGAAAAAAAATGTGTTATACACAATTGATCATGAGTGGGCTCTTTAAAACTTGAGTTATTAAGTTCTAGGGGACTTTGTGCCTAGTGATCTAAGGCCTTTTATAGTCTGGGATCCGCTAACCTAACGCTCGCTACATGGGTATTAAAGCATAAGTCTTTTGTGGACCTCACTCATTGCATGATCAAAATAAGCATGTTTGTCTTTTGTTATGTGTTATCAATAAAAGCATGAATCCTTGTATAACTCCGATAAAATTGAAGTGTTGTTAGTCATTTTGAGTTTATCGTTTATTCTTTTTATAACCTTGTGATTATCTTGATGAGTGGTGAGTTATGATTATTGATCTAGTTTCGGGAGTATATCTGTTAAGCAATTGCACACACGCACGTTTCTGGCTTGTGAGTTGATTTGTGGGATTTGATTGAACTTTGTGCAAATAATTGCATTCATTGAGATGTTGCTCATTGGTTGGTTTAGTTAATATGAGGGGATCGTTGCATTCATGTTAGTTGCATTCATGTATTTTTATTTCTTATTTTTGAGTCTGTTATGCTTGAGGACAAGCAACGATTCAAGTTTGGGGGTATGTTAAGTAACATTTATGTCCACTTAGAATGATTCATAAATGCTCGAATTGGTGTTTTGTACTCAAGTTGTTTGTGTATTTGATGTGTTTTATAGTGTTTTGAATTCTGGGCATAATCGGAAGCAGGAATAGTTTTACATTATTCTTATGATATAAGAGTGTTAGGATGGAGCCTTGATCATTTGAGTAAAAGAAACCAGCACTTGAAGTCAAGATGAAAAGTAAAATAAAGTTTTTCCAGAAGCTCAGCGCGGCCGCGCTACACTTGGGAGCGGCTGCGCCATACTCAGAGCGGCCGCGCGGGATCCCAAGCCGGCCGCGCTAGGTCGATTTTGAAGAATCCTGATTCTATTGGAAGAATGATTTTCTGGACTCCTGATTGGATGGGCTGGTATTTAAAGATTCCAAAAAGACGTTTTTCATAACGGAAAGCAAGGAGATAACAGGAAGAAGGCCTAATAGCACAAATTCAGCGAAGGAGAAGAAGAGCTTATTTTTACTTGTGATTCTTTGTTTAAGTTATAATCTTGGATGCTTGTTTTCTTTATTGTTTGAACCTAATACTCTTGTTAACGTACTGTTCTATAATTATTCCAGTTATTTCAGACCTATTTTATCTTAATTTATTTACCATGCTTTCATCGGAACCCACGGTGATGATGAGTTCGGTTATGAACTCATCATTATTGTGGGGTTCTAACGAATTTACTTATGGATTTCAATAGTTAAATTATTTCGATACCTAAGTGTGTGGTGATGTTATGATACCCTAGTATTGGTTGTGCTTATTCGTCTTATGAGCGTCGTGAACTTATAAGATAGTGTGTTAATCTCTATTGAAGCAAAAGTGAATATAGAGGTTTAGAACTTATGCTAGCATAGTTTCATGTATAATTGTTATGCATGATTTGTAGGTAGTTTTAACCATCTTACTTGCCTTATGTAATCAAGACAAATAACTTGTGCATTAAACCTTTATGTTGTCAAATTCTATAGATATATAGGGTCTCAACATATTTGGTATCTATTCATCTTATATCTCTTTTGTGGATGTCTGGTAGTAGGGTATTCGTATAATGAAAGTTGGCGTTTACTAGTTTCGTGTTATCTGATTAGTTGTCATCACCATTGCATGCTAAGGTTAAGAACAATGACTTTGAATGAAGTAGTAATGAAGTTAAAATCCCATGTTTATTTCATATAAGTAATTCAACCTCAATTCTCTTAGTTAATGTTATTTAGTATAATCTCTTAGTTTAATCAAAACCCAAATTGTTATTTGTCTTAGCATTGAGCGATAGCTGTATCATTGTTGCATAAGTGCATAAATTGAACTTAATCTAAATCAGTCTTTGTGGGAACGAACTAGAAAGAATTGTATATTACTTGCGAACGCGTATACTTGCGTGTAATTTTAGCGCGTGTTTTCGTCCTAACAGGTATTCAGTTCTAGTAAAGATTTTCTCCTCAATAAAAAAGAACTTTGGGTTCAACATTGTTGCCAAAAAGATGGTACTGAATAAAATTGAGGAGATAATGAATAGCAGGAGAGATCCAAATGCACTCCCAAGAGTCTTATCCATTCCCTACAATGGAGATAGAGTGCATTTGAGACCATACTGATAATGGAGTTCAAGGATGAGAAGAGCATCAGAAGATTCTTTATATTAGAAAATTAGCTGAATATTTCAAGCAATGAAACTCTCATGGAGATGCAAAAGATGCTGGATCAGACTAATGAAGATGAATCTGAATTCTACATGCAACTTCAAAACCAGATTGAAGAGAATAATGATATTCTGAGAAGGAAGTCTAGAAAATCAAGAAAATAAACTAAATTTGCTCAGTCTAAAGGAGAACCTTGAAAATGGCTTGTGAGATTCTCTATAAACCTTCCTCTGTATAATTTTCAATAAACTGCAGCACTTGTTAATTTAATATACTATTAATCAGTCTGTATTCATAAGGTGTTTTGTTATCATCAAGATTCTCTTAATTTATGCCTATAATTCCAGTAGACATAAATTGGGGAAGATTATTAGGAATATGTTGTTTACTTGATGATAAGTTAAATAAAACACTTAATAAATTTAATTTAGTTGTAGCTCTCGACGGATGATCACTTTAATATCCGTGGAGAGAGTAGCTTATGTATTATTAAGTATTGTAACACATTTTTGCATTCTACAATACCTTAAAGATCTAGAAGTTGTAGGATATTCAAAGTCATGCTGAATACTAGTTTGATATGCAAAATAGGTTGTTAATTGTAAATATTAAATTCCTTGTAATTTTGCATAAGTGAAATAGAGTTAACTGCCATGGAAGACTTTCAACAGATGATTCTACAAGGTTTCGATGGATGACCCAAGTCACATTCGACGAATGATCTAATGAAGCTTCGGCTGATGATTCAACACAGTTTCAACGGATGATCAAATGAAGTTTCAACGGATGTTTAAATTCAAATTGCAGTTGATAGTGACTTGACAGTCACACGGGTTGATTAGATGCAAATGGAATGTAGCAGCCTATTTACAGGTTTTAGAGAACAAAGAAGCATTTCCATTTCCATGCTAACCTGAAGATATTCAAAGGTGTTGGATAGAGAAATGAAGAAGCATATAATTAGACTAAGAAACTTTTGTCTTATTAGTTTTTCTTTTTATCATATAACTTGGTGATATATAAACCAAGGTAAGCAAATTGAACAGTAATCAAGTAAGTAAGCAATCAACTAGAGAAATATAAAAGATATATCTGTGAAGAATTTCTCTGTTCTTTGTAATTTCTACTTGTAAGAAGCTGTGTGCAAACCTTGCATCACAGAGTTCTCGATTCTATATATATCTCTGGTGGAAAAGTTCAATCTACCAGAAAGTTTTTAAATACTTGTGTTTAATCACTTTGTGTTTGATTTTTCAGTACTTTCATTCCGCACTTTATCCAAATCAAACACAGTTATATATTTAAGAAAGAACAGTCCTTAGAATCCAAAAGAAACCAGAATTACATGCAACCCCCCTTCTGTAATTCTTTGTTAGATTGTTTGGGAATAACAGTTACCCCAATATTTCCTAGGAGACAACAATAACGTCTAGGAATTGTGTTTCCTAGGCGTTGTTTAACTTCTTTGGCTTCCTACAGGGCTCCATACTTCCTAGGAGGTGGTTACCCCCTCCTAGGAGACAACTTATGAACAATGGCTAAGAATTGTCTCTCCTAGGCGTTGTTTGGGCTCCAATATTTTTCTTTTTCCTTAAAATAGGATTTTCATAAATCCCGATTAAAAAAGATATTCTCCCTTCTCTCGGAACATTCCAGATCTTTCCCGAACCTAGTAGAATTATTTTCAAATTTTAAATTTGGTGGGTTCCTGCCCTTGGTTACCGGTAGGCCCAGTTTCTTGGCCCAAATACCCATTATAACCGGTTGAGTTACCGATTGTAGAAGGCTATATAAGGAGTGAGGTTTGAGTTCATTTCTCACACTTCACTCAAACAAAATTTCTTCAACAACTTTGTTCTACAAATTTCTCTCATTTTTCTTCTCCGCAAAGCAATTTTTGGCTTCCTGCACCATCATTGCTTTCACTATTTTCTGGCTTTTCTAGAAGATTCTGTTTGAATATTCATCTTCTTCTACTACCTTACAAGTTTTTTTAGGTTTTCAAGTGTTCTTCGCAGGAACACTAATGGCGGAATCTGACTCTTCCCTTTCTCAGCCTCCTCAAGTCGTTCCTCGCCCTTTTAGTGCTAACCGAGGTAAAAAAAATCCCTCGTTCATGCTTCCGTAATTTCTCTTAGGGATCTTTCAAATTAGTTTGGTCAATCTTTCCCTAATATGCTCCATTTAGATGCATATAATTATCCCTCTAAGTATGATTCTGATAAAGTAGGTACAGTAGCCCGTTTGTTTGGAATTTCTTCTCCTTACAGGCTGAGGCCCCGAGCCCAAATGACAGGGCTTGTTACCCAAAACCTGGGGCCATCTGTGTGTATAAAGAAACATTTTATGCTGTATTTCGTCTTCCCCTATATCCTTTTATTTTTCGTATTTTAGCTGAAGCCCGTGTCTGTCCAACCCAACTCACGCCTAATTCTTGGCATTTTATTCATGATCTTAACATATCATATTATCCATGATCTAATCATAAAAAAAATATGACAAAAATCAGAAAAATCAGAATCAAATCAAAAAAACAAGAATCACTACTTACGGGCAGTAAACGACATCAGACGCCTTATAAACGAGTCGTTGATAGCTTTGGCTGTCAGTTTTGTTCAGACGCTCGTTTACCTATGGAATAGGGTATTCGTTTGCGTAAATCGGACACCAGACCCAGATTTCAGCAAATTTGCAGCAGCCAATTCAGAATCCGTATCTAATATGATTCTCATAATTAGAACAAACATAAATCATGTATATATCAGTATATATACAAATTACATAATCATCTTATGATTATACAACTCACATGAATATCATATATTCAAAACCATACATATATAAGCATATTATATCAACGTCAAATCATGGCGAATCATGTACATGCTCATATATCGAAAACAGTTAAACACATAAACAAATTAAAAACTTTTCGCAAGTAGCTCTGATACCATTGAAGGGTTTTTAGCACATAAACGCAACGAAAACATAAATTTAAATCTTAAAAAAAATGAAACCCTCCGTAGGATCCATGCGAAAAATAATATTTAATTCGTAGTTCAGTATGTTTACCTTAAGAAGCTTTACGTTAATGGAAAGATGGAGGTCTTTAATAGCGATCCAAGAACGATGAACGGAAATCCCTAGCAGCTGCTCCTCAAGTGTGAAGCACTCCACCGGTATCCACCAAGAGTACAATGTGATGGAGGAGGAAGAGGTTGAGAGAATTAGTTGCCTCCCTCTTGTTCTACTTTAGAATTATGGTTAATTATTTGGGTTTTCATAACTTTTTAGGTTGAGGCAAAATAAGGGTTTATAATAGTATATTTATAGGCAAAATTTTCAGCTGAAAATTTTCCCATAAAATATTATTATTATTAACCATTTATTCTTATTAACCTATTAACTAATAATTAAAACACCTTTTAATTATTAATCCTTTTTCTAAACACTTTAGAAATAATTCTCTCACTTGATTTAATTTCCAAAATTAAATTCTTAATTAATAATATTAAGAACTTTTCTTAATTAATTTATAATTAATTAAATCTCATTTAATCAATTATTAAATTTGCTAATTAATTATTTATTTCTCAAATAAATAATTACTAGCCATTATTAATTAATTCCTCCACCATTAAATCATTCTCTTTTATGGTGTGACCCTGTAGGTTCAATATTAAGCCGGTAGTAGAAATAAATAATAATAAAACTATTTTATCATTATTTATATAAATTCTCTAATTCATTAAATATGATTAATTAATTAATCATATTTATTCTACATCGTGAGGGATACTTCTCAGCATATCGCGACTATCCGGATAATACGAATTCACTGCTTTGAATACCAAGAACCCATTCAGTGAGTAGTTACCGTATAATCAATTTCTTCCACCCTGCAATATCACGATTAAATACAAGGCTTGGAACTTGTGTCAAGCCTATCTTATTTAATCATTTGCTTTACCATTCACTATGCTTAGTTCTATTTAATGTAAATTAGAAACTCCTTTCTAATTTCATTCACTCTGGCTAGAGATCCCTGAACTAGCATAAGTGGATCAGCATTGAACATTCTCTTCCTTCACTGGAAGGGGTAGATCCTTTATTGATCATTCACTATCTTCGTGTACAAATTTCTATACCCAGTAGAGCCCTTATAATTGTCCTTGGAGACTAAGAACTAAACCAAAGCATAGTTCAGTGTACACAAGATGACTATGATGACCTCAAGTATAAGGATACTTATACAACTATCACTATATGAACAACTGCTGACACGTGAGTGAACTCCATCAGTTGTTCAGCTGTGTGAGTCATGTTCAGTGAACTTATTCTATAATAAGCACCTACATACTAGCAATAGTGTTACCACACAAATGTCTATGAGAACAGACATCCTTCATAATAAAGCAAGCATAATATGTACCGATCTTTGCAGAGTACTAATTACCAGTTAGTAATCCTACGACCAGGAAATATTTAAGTTTAGAGTTATCATCTTTTAGGTCTCATTATTATGATCTCATCATAATTCATAAAAAGCTTTACTCTAAACTATGGTATATCTTATTTAAACACTTAAATAGATAAAGCCCACAATAAAACCAAAACAAGTCTTTTATTAATATCAATAAAATCAAAACAGATTACATAAAAGTTATTCCTAAATCATCATACATGATTGGACTTAGGACACATCTCTTTCAATCTCCCACTTGTACTAAAGCCAATCACTCTGGTATCAAATACCCATCTTGTATTTATGACGATCAAAGTGACTTTGAGAAAGTGGCTTTGTGAGTGGGTCTGCTATGTTGTTATGTGTGTCAACTCTCTTAACGTCTCCTCTTTCAATACAATACAAGAAATGTTACCGCGCTCCCACTAACCCTTTTGTAGAAACATGGTTCATCTATATTTTTGATAAAACCAAACTCTTTGATTGTCTCATCAAAACGGATGTTCCATCTACGAGAAGCTTGCTTTAAACCATATATGGTTCACAGCAGCTTACACACTAGGTGTTCATTTCCCTTGGAAAGAAAACCCTCTAGCTGTGTCATATACACTTCCTCTTCAAGTTTCCCATTGAGGAAGGCCGTTTTCACGTCCATTTGCCAGATCTCATAGTCGTAGTAAGCAGCAATCGCAAGCAAAATTCGAATTGATTTTAACAGGGCTATAGGCAAAAAAGTTTCATCAAAGTCAATCCCTTGCCATTGTCTGAATCCTTTTGCCACGAACCTGGCCTTATAGGTCTCCACCTGCCCATTTGCTCCAATCTTTTTTTTGTATACCCACTTGCACCCAATAGGCTTAACACCTTCAAACACCTCAAACAGAGTCCATACTTGGTTGGTATACATAGATTCCATTTCGGATTTCATGGCACTATGCCATTTCTCTGAGTCAACACTACTCATAGCCTCATTATAGGTCACAGGGTCGTCATCATTAATGATTGACAACTCATTGTCATTCTCAATGACAAGGCCATAATACCTCTCAGGTTGGTGAGACACTCTCCCTGACCTACGAATGGGCTGTTCCACAGAAGGTTGTTCAGTCTGAACAGGTGTTTCCACTTGATCCGTAATAGTTTGTGCTTCTTGAACTTCATCTAGTTCAATTTTGCTCTCACTGTTTCCTTCAAGGATAAACTGCTTTTCTAAGAAGGTAGCATGTCTGGAGACAAACACCTGATGATCGATGTAAAAGTAATACCCTAAAGTCTCTTTAGGATATCCCACAAAATTACATTTTACAGATCGAGATTCCAGCTTATCTGGGTCAACTTTCTTGACATAAGCTGGACATCCCCAAATCTTAACGTGTTTAAGACTCGGTTTCCTTTCTTTCCATATCTCATATGGAGTTTGAGGAACAGATTTGGAAGACACCTTATTCAGTAAATATGCTGAGGTTTCCAATGCATAACCCCACAGGAATACTGGAAGATTCGCATAGCTCATCATAGACCTAACCATGTCTAACAAAGTTCGATTTCTCCTTTCAGATACCCCATTCAACTGTGGAGTATATGGAGGAGTCCACTGGGAGACTATACCATTTTCTTTGAGATAAGCTAGAAACTCTCCATTCAAGTATTCACCACCTCGATCTGATCGAAGAGTTATAATACTATGTTTGGTTTGTTTCTCCACTTCATACTTATATTCTTTGAACTTTTCAAAGGCTTCAGACTTGTGTTTCATCAAATACACATATCTGAATCTATATTGATCATCTATGAAAGCAATGAAGTATGAAAATCCACCCATGGCTTGTGTAGACATTGGTCTATATACATCTGTGTGTACCAATCCTAGCAAATCTACAGCCCTCTCTCCATGTCCACTAAATGGAGATTTGGTCATTTTACCCAATAGAAAAGACTCGCATGTAGGATATGATTCAAAATCAAAGGGGTCAAGTAACCCTTCCTTATGCAATGTCCGCAGTCTATTTTTACTAATATGACCAAGTCCGCAGTGCCACAAGAAAGTGAGATTTTCATCATCCCTTTTTCTTTTATTAGTATGTTCAATTTGTAGTAAATTATGCTCTACGTCACATACATACAGACCATTGTTTAAAATACCACTTCCATAAAGAACGTTATCTTTAAGAATTGAACATTTATTATTCTAAATAACAAACGAAAATCCAGCCAAGTCTAACATGGAATAGAAATAATATTCCTCATAATCGAGGGAATAAAATAACAATTATTTAGAACAATAGTCTTTCCCGTAGGCATATGTAAATGAAATGATCCTACAGCTTCAGCAGCAACTCTTGCTCCATTTCCCATCCGTAGAATCACCTCCTCTTCTTCAAGAGTCCTACTTCTCCTTAGTCCCTGCAACGAATTGCAAATATGAGAACCACAGGCGGATTCTAATACCCAAGTAGAAATTTGACTTAGTGACATATTAACTTCGATCATGAACATACCTGAATCAGAAGCGGTAGTCTCACTACCCTTCTTCTTCTTCAATTATGTAAGGTAAACCTTGCAGTTCCTCTTCCAGTGGCCCACCTTGTTACAGTGAAAGCAAACAGCTTTGCTCTTGGGGTCTTCAGCTTTTGGTGGAATCGGCTTTTTCTCACCTACTTTCTTCTTCTTGGAAGGGTTCTTCTTCCTTTTCTTAGGATTGGAACCTTCACCAATTAGAAGAACATAACTCTTCTTAGGGGGAAAATTCGATTCCGCAGTCTTCAACATGTTGTGGAGTTCAGGCAGGCTGACATCCAGCTTATTCATGTGAAAGTTCACAACAAACTGCGAGAACGAACTCGGAAGTGATTGCAAGACCAAGTCTTGGCTCAGCTCCCCATCCATGGCAAAACCAAGTTGTCCAAGACGTTCAATCAAATTGATCATCTTAAAAACATGGTCATTCACAGATGATCCCTCAGACATCCTACAACCGAACAGTTCCTTCGATATCTCATATCGAGCTGTCCTCCCTGCCACATCATACAACTCTTGTAGATGCATAAGGATAGTGTGAGCATCCATAAGCTCATGTTGCTTCTGTAACTCAATGTTCATGGAAGTTAGCATGATGCATTGAGCACATTGGCATCATCTATCCACTTACGATACACAACATGTTCATCATTATGTGCATCGCTAGCAGGTTCAGTAGGCTTAGGTGAGTCAAGCACATATTCCAGCTTCTCAACCCTGAGAACAATTCTCAAGTTTCGAAGCCAGTCAGCAAAATTAGGACCAGTCAACTTGTGAGCATCTAGTATACTCCAGAGTGATAGTGCAGAAGACATAACATATATAGTACACATAACAACACTTAGAAAATATTCAATTTCATTTCAAAACACTATATGAATCGGGTCTTTATTCATAAGTGGCTCCCACTAGTTTATCTAATTTATACAACCCCTAAGTGAAAATTAAGCATTCATAATGCTAGTGGGAATAGGGATCCTACATTCCATCACACAACCTCGGTTGTAGCACGAAACGTCATGTGATGTTCAATAGGCAGACAACTCTTGTCATTTACATCTTATGTTATTCCCTAATAAAACTTTAGCCTCTTGAATAATTGAGTCACGGCGGTAGCACGACAAACTCAATATTCTAAGTCAAGTCTAACCCAACATTTCGTACAATTGAATCAGTCTCCAACGGCCCACGGCTGTAGCACGTAACGACCTTTAGATTCTAATTCAATGTACACATCTCTATGTAATAGACAAGTATTTCTTATTTCTAAATCAAAGCCCTCGGCTGTAGCACGAAACGACAATGATTTAAAAATAAGAACCACTTTCTACCATGTTGGAAGGCTATGACCGACACAAGCCCGTTGTGTCATTAGCCAATTACTACTTGGTATTATTTAATTTTAGATGGATTATATTATGTTACAATCATAATCATATTATAAAGAGATTCTTCCTTTTAAATTAAATATTTCAAATCAATAATCGATAATCAGATGATTCCCAGATCGGGGGGAGCATTGTCAAGAGGCGTCACTTAATACCCCTTTCTTACAGATAGAAATCTGCTTTTGACAGAATCATCCTTTCTCTCAATATTGAAAATTCATATTTAATTACGTGTTTCATAAACACAAGAATCTCATGATTGTATTCATAATATTATTGTTAAGGCAAGAAATGATTCCTATTCTAGATTTTCTAGAGCACGCCATATATTGATTTAAGTTCACCTAAATCTATCATCGCATGGTAAACATAGGCATATATCTCATATATAAAATTAAATAAACAAGTAAATGTAAAGTGCAATAAAGTAAATGTGTTTGGTTATGGCCCCATCCTATGTGATCTTTATCAAGCTCATGATAAAGATCAAGGTCAATCTAATATGGTGATGGAAATAAATACAACTACTTATTACATAAGTCTTCTTCTTTGTTTAGACTTCTTGTATGCCTCGTATTCTTCTTTGTATCACCTCCATTGGATAGCCTTCTTGAGTCTTCAATTATATTACATGATTGAAAGTAAAACTAATCTAATGTACTTACAAGAATAACTCGAGTTACTTCCGAGATTTATGATTACAAAGATTGACGACATGCAAGTCGTATTTAAAACCAAAACCAAAACCATTACACTAAGGTCGAAAGGCCATAACCATCCACCATGCTCATACAACACATAAAAGCATGTTAAAACACATAATATGATCTTAACATATCATATTATCCATGATCTAATCATAAAAAAAAAATATGACAAAAATCAGAAAAATCAGAATCAAATCAAAAAAACAAGAATCACTCTTTACGGGCAGTAAACGACGTCAAACGCCTTATATACGAGTCGTTGATAGCATTTGCTATCAGTTTTGTTCAGACGCTCGTTTACCTATGGAATAGGGTATTCGTTTGCGTAAATCGGACACCAGACCCAGATTTCAGCAAATCTGCAGCAGCCAATTCAGAATCTGTATCTAATATGATTCTCAAAATTAGAACAAATATAAATCATGTATATATCAGTATATATACAAATTACATAATCATCTTATGATTATACAACTCACATGAATATCATATATTCAAAACCATACATATATAAGCATATTATATCAACATCAAATCATGGCGAATCATGTACATGCTCATATATCGAAAACAGTTAAACACATAAATGAATTAAAAACTTTTCGCAAGTAGCTATGATACCATTGAAGGGTTTTTAGCACATAAACGCAACAAAAACGTAAATTTAAATCTTAAAAAAAACGAAACCCTCCGCAAGATCCATGCGAAAAATAATATTTAATTCATAGTTCAGTATGTTTACCTTAAGAAGCTTTACGTTAATGGAAAGATGAAGGTCTTTAATAGCGATCCAAGAACGATGAACGGAAATCCCTAGCAGCTGCTCCTCAAGTGTGAAGCACTCCACCGGTATCCACCAAGAGTACAATGTGATGGAGGAGGAAGAGGTTGAGAGAATTAGTTGCCTCCCTCTTGTTCTACTTTAGAATTATGGTTAATTATTTGGGTTTTCATAACTTTTTAGGTTGAGGCAAAATAAGGGTTTATAATAGTATATTTATAGGAAAAATTTTCAGCTGAAAATTTTCCCATAAAATATTATTATTATTAACCCTTTATTCTTATTAACCTATTAACTAATAAATAAAACACCTTTTAATTATTAATCCTTTTTCTAAACACTTTAGAAATAATTCTCTCACTTGATTTAATTTCCAAAATTAAATTCTTAATAAATAATATTAAGAACTTTTCTTAATTAATTTATAATTAATTAAATCTCATTTAATGAATTACTAAATTTGCTAATTAATTATTTATTTCACAAATAAATAATTACTAGCCATTATTAATTAATTCCTCCACCATTAAATCATTCTTTTTTATGGTGTGACCCTGTAGGTTCAATATTAAGCCGGTAGTAGAAATAAATAATAATAAAACTATTTTATCATTATTTATATAAATTCTCTAATTCATTAAATATGATTAATTAATTAATCATATTTATTCTACATCGTGAGGGATACTTCTCAGCATATCGCGACTATCCGGATAATACGAATTTACTGCTTAGAATACCAAGAACCCATTCAGTGAGTAGTTACCGTATAATCAATTCCTTCCACCCTGCAATGTCATGATTAAATACAAGGCATGGAACTTGTGTCAAGCCTATCTTATTTAATCATTTACTTTCTCATTCACTATGCTTAGTTCTATTTAATGTAAATTAGAAACTCCTTTCTAATTTCATTCACTCTGGCCAGAGAAACCTGAACTAGCATAAGTGGATCAGCATTGAACATTCTCTTTCTTCACTGGAAGGGGTAGATCCTTTATTGATCATTCACTATCTTCGTGTATAAATTCCTATACCCAGTAGAGCCCTTATAATTGTCCCTGGCGACTAAGAACTAAACCAAAGCATAGTTCAGTGTACACAAGATGACTATGATGACCTCAAGTCTAAGGATACTTGTACAACTATCACTATGTGAACAACTGCTGACACGTGAGTGAACTCCATCAGTTGTTCAGCTGTGTGAGTCATGTTCAGTGAACTTATTCTATAATAAGCACCTACATACTAGCTATAGTGTCACCACACAAATGTCTATGAGAACAGACATCCTTCATAATGAAGCAAGCATAGTATGTACCGATCTTTGCGGATTACTAATTACCAGTTAGTAATCCTACGACCAGGAAATATTTAAGTTTAGAGTTATCATCTTTTAGGTCTCATTATTATGATCTCATCATAATCCATAAAAAGCTTTACTCTAAACTATGGTATATCTTATTTAAACACTTAAATAGATAAAGCCCGCAATAAAACCAAAATAAGTCTTTTATTAATATCAATGAAATCAAAACAGATTACATAAAAGTTATTCCTAAATCATCATACATGATTGGACTTAGGACACATCTCTTTCATATACTTCCCGACCCTATCCGGGAGCTGCATCATCCTTTCGGGGGGATGCTTGGCCAAAGACATTCAGAAGAACTCATCCCTAGTTCCTTGCTAAGAAATTATAGCTACCTTTTCATCTAGGTACGAAACCTTTAGGGCCTCCTTCGTGAGCCGGTTCAAGTAGTCTCTAAGGGACTCTTTTGCTCCTTGAACTACTCGCATAAGGGAAGCTGAACTTTTCTCGTGCACTCTGCCACTAATGAGATGTTTAATGAAAGCCTGGCTTAAATATTTAAAGGATTCAATTGAATTCGGGGGTAGGCGGCTGTACCATCTTTGATCTATACCCGACAGTGTTTGAGGGACAACCCGACACTTATAGCATCGTTCACAGGCTGTAGCAACAGAGCATTAGATAATGTCTTGACATTATTGGTTGGATCCCCAGTACCATTGTATGCTTTTATGGTGGGCATTTTGAACTTTCTTGAGATGTGAGCATTCATTACTTCTTCAATGAATGGTGGTTTCGGATCATCAGGATCTTCTAAAGGCATTAAGTCACTTGGGTCATCCTTTGGGGCTGGAGCCCTCCTTCTTGGTGTCGGACCTTCCAAATCTATGATAGGAAGATCTCTTTGTCTTGCTGCAGGTGGAGGTCTCGATGTCAGGTGTATCTCCAAACCACGCTTCGACATTTGAATCTCAGCTTCATGAGCCCTAATCCTATCTTGTACATCTTGGGGAATTGTCTCTTGAATGTTCCTGGGCCGTTGATAGCCTCTAGGAATTGGCTCCTTACTGGCACGTCTCCTCCTCAGAGCTACTTCTTCATCCGAAGATTCGGAGTCTCTAGCGGAGTAGGGTCCAGAGATTCTCGTTTCTCAGGGATAGGAACCAAGCCACGGATGTATAGGGGCGTCTGTCCTTGTCCTTCACTTTGATTAGAGGGTCCACTTCCTCCAATCTCGGGGTATAGAGGCATGCCATAAGGTGGGTTTGTGGTTCTAGAAGTCATGAACGTTGAGTACTCATACCCAATAGGTTGAGGGTTTATGGTCGCCTGAAGTTGCTAAAGTTGGGGATTCGTCCCTTGAAGAGTTGGGGGATTCGTCCCATGGGGCGGATCCAAGATTGGGGGATTCGTCCCTTGAGACCGAGCCTCAAAAGCCTCTACGGGTGCTCCTCCTTGAATAGAGGCATAAGTTGAGTGCGGGGGTATCTTCACCATCGATGAGATCATTTGCGATGGGACATAATCACCAGTTCCACTTTTGTTTCTGCTCCGTGTGTTCACCATGGTTGTTTTTATTTTTCCCACAGACGGCGCTAAATGTTATGGGTAAAAAATTAGGTTACAACTATTACAATATTTAATGCTAGGGTTTCTAGAGCTCAAGGCTTTTAATGGTTGCGCTTGTGTTTTGTAGCTTAAATCTGCCTTCACAAGATGCTTACGTATCTCTGTGAATTTAGAGAATCAAGCCAAATATGTAGTTCTTTGTGATGGGGTAAAACCCTCTATATAGACATTGGATGTCCTTGAATTAGATTAGGGTTAGGAAACTTGATGAATAAGTCTCCGTCATAGAATAGATGTTGGAGTCTTAAAACGTAGGAAACAGATTCCTTGTTGGTTTAGGCGTCTTGGAGGCCACTCAATAAAGAATTTTATCCTCTATTGGATATACTCAATTAGCTGTTATTTCAACCTATTTATTAATTATGAAATTAATAAATAAACAAGGCTTCGAGCCTCATTTATTGGGCTCTATTATTGGACTGTATCCGGTCTGATTAATTCCACATTAATTATGATTTAGGCTAATTTGAGGCTCATATTAATCAGTAAGGTAACTTACAATAGAATCTTATATTTTTCGTCCGCAAGATAGCTGTCGAATAAAACTTCAACCACGGTGATCAACTAAAACTACAGAAATAGACAATTACAATACACTACTTATAATTCTATCATATTAGATTCAACAGAGAACTTAAGATTAATTAAAAATGAAATACGTACCATCCCTTTCAGCAAGATAAGAAGTATGCATTCTTGGATACCTATTTTCGCAACCAAACATGTTATATACCCTTACTCTGATCTCAAAACCCCCCATATGTTCAAATACAAGCGTCTCACCATCCTTGATAAATAGATACTGGAAAAAATGATCCATGCCTTGAAAACACTCCTCCTCCTTATTATGGTCCAACCACGCGGTGTACCCATTGCGTGCAACGATCTTTACTCCATGTGGGATATCAGAACCGTGTAACAAAGATAATTCATGAGGCAAGATCTGAAATGTTTACATTTTATGTCATCAAGCAAACAAACAGGTTAATATTTTTGTAATTCACAATAATATATATTTTACAAAATAAATGTTGGCTGGAAAACTAACCAAATTGTTTGAAGAACAATCTGCCGCTGTTAGTAGTTTTTTGAAAGTTGGAATTTCCTCCATATCTAATAAGAAATGTTTCAGTTCAGCAAGTTACTACATATCATTCACCAATAAAATAATGTATGATGCAAATTATGGCATAATAATAACTTTTATTCAGGCATTTCTCAAACATTGTGACTCAAAATCTACTCATCGGCCTGTAACATTGGATACTAATTATTATCAAACACTAAAACTGCGTCAACATATAATTTGGTATGCTCAAAATTTATAACAGTCATTTAGTGCGCAGTACCACCAAAGCCTTACGTTAAGAACACCAAAATACAATATAAAATACACAACTTTACAAGGAAGCAATAGCAAGATTATTGTGTTCATACATGCAGATGTTGTAACGCCCCCAAATCCGGGGTGAGGAATTTGGGTCGTCACGCAATCCTTCAATCATGTATAACCTGTATTAACTCAAAAATCCAATAATTTTATATCACCGACCCCCAATCTCACACATACACACACACAAGTTATAGTCTTAGAAACGATGTACAAAATGTAATCTTTTTTTATTACAACTTAAATGTACTATACAGAATCTCGATCAATTATACGTAACCTCTACATGAAGTTACAATAATTACTAATAATATCTTATACCTATCTGAATATTCTGTCCCGCCTAAGACAAGGCTGCAAGGGCTTCTCCCCATGATTGCAAGCGACTAAGTTCCACACCAGCATATTTGATTATCTATTGTGTTGTAAAATTTTACAAAAAGCAAGAGTGGGCAATAATGTTCAACCACGATAATGAACAGTATGAAAAGATTGTAAAAGAAATTATATTAATCCGTATAAGGATATATATTTATTCAAAAGTAGTTTTTCTGGTGATACACACCTTTTCAAAACCATATTTTTGATTGACTTAATAATTATGTGAATACCTTTCAAGTAAACCCAGCACATAGGCTTGGGTTACAGTATTGCATATGAATTCTAATTGGAAGAATAAGACATTTACCAGAGCCCCCGAAATACGATGATGAGTCGTATAACGGTAAATATTTATTATTCTCTACATCTAGAAGGACGTCTCCTATACATCCAATTGTCACCCTTGCCGCATTCGGGCATATTATGTTTGGCCAATACATCAGGGCTTTCCGCATACTTCATATATTTACATGTGGCAGGCCTGTAGTCGATCCAGTACACAAAGTACTAGAGTCTACCCCTGCTTGTCCTTTGAAGAATCCTATCATATACCAAAAACTCGAACTGCATCGAAGTTCCCCAAGTATTTTGCTTATTGATAGGCACAACTCATCTTATGTATATATATGTACTTCAAAGAATTTTCGAAGGAAGTACTAAGATAATGTGAGTTGACCATTGTCAACAGATAAATAAATGAGGGGGAGTTTAGTTTGACACTATAGTCAAATATTTAAAATACGCTGAGATAATATTTTTCGACGATCCGAAAATATTAGAATGATTTCCTGGGACTCAGAATATATTTTAAAATAGCTTTTATGATTTATAAATCATATAAATCATTTAATAAATATTTAATAAATAAATAATAATTATTAAATAATTAAACTTCGAATAATTCGATTTTAAAAGAATATTTGAAATAATATTCCTCAACTAATTTATGTTTAAGAAATTAAATTAATCTTTAATAAATATTAAATAATTGAATTTAAAATAAAATAATCATCGGAGAATACTTCTCCTTTTTAAATTAATATCTGAAATAATAATCATTGTTCGAGTAGTTAAATATAGTTGATGGAATACGATCTTTGAAAATTATTTTATATAAATTAGAGATATTTCATATTTCGCAAGAGGACATCGAGTCCCTTGAAATAAAATAGATACGGACTTTACTCGTCCAAAACATCTCCAGAATATTTCCAGGTTTTTAAATAAATTATACTGATCGACTCTCGGTCTAAAATATATGTGACGCTACTCGCTAGCGTTAATATTCTTAAATAAAACATCTTTAGAATACTTCCAGATTTTCATCAACTTATAATGACCGATCATCGGTCTAAAATATACACCTCATTTATACAACGCTACTCTCTAGCGTTATCGATTGAAATCCGATAATATTCTTATACCAAAATCATTAATATATCGTATGATATTATATGTCATAATCCGTAAAACATCGTAATACAACATCATGTATATATCCCAATTTTTTGAAAATAAACACAACACAACAGTTTAAAAAGGTAGGGCGTGAAAACTTGTCCGGAGTCCAAGATACGTTTTCCGACTTCCTCTCGTTCCGGGATTTTCTAATCAACAAATATCATAATCTTAATCAGTATTCCTAATCCCATCAACGACTTATATTTCTAATAAGTATAATACTTTACAATTTTTGATATTCGACCAACTTAAAATAACTACCAATCCTTGGAAAAAATGGGCGGTCAAAGTGGTCTCCTGAGTTGACTTTACCGAATGTTACTATTACGCCACTCGCACTCTAATATTTTTAATAAATTGAATAATTAATATTTTAATACGAAACCACCTCAAGGAGTTTTTTTAGTGTATTCACTATTTATCATAAAATTTTCACTTTGATAAAATGGATTTAAATAGGTGAAAAATATTTTAAAAGTTTGGTCAACTACGGAGTTTTACTATTTATATCGCTTTCACTAAAACATTGATTTCTCTCAAACCGTTAACTCAATCGATGCACCATTTTCACGTGCACGATCTAGACAAAATTTAGAATAGATTACTTGAAATTTGTTTTCTGGGAAGGGTGCTAAAAATCCCGAAGCAACAGTTTATAGACAGTGGCTACGCTGCTGTTATTTTTGGTACTCTCCCCTTGCGCGACCTTCGCTCCGACTTTTTTATAAAATTGAAAAATTAACATCTTTAGATAAAATTTTAAATAAGGCTTCCTCCCTACATAATTCAGCTACTGTACAATTTTCATAATTTTAAATAATGTTTAAAGCCTCAATTATACCCTCAAAGTCAGCACTAGGTAGTAGTATGGTTTTCTCGACCATGTTCACTAAAATGAACTTTTCTCCTAACCCGTAAATCATCTCGACACGATTTTTATATGGTTACAAACTATAAACAAATTATTTACACTCATATTCATTGGTGTTCAAAAATATATATTTTATAATTCAGAATTATGCTCCAAAACAGTCCTAATGGTATACAAACATTATAAGGTCTATACGCGTAACGATTTCCGATTTAAATATGTTAAATCCATTTAACACAACCCAATCCTTAAATACAAAATATTTCTTACAAGTTCAGTTTATAAGATCTATGTAAATTTTACCAACATAAACTCACAATAAATAATCATCAAGCAATCATCATTCATAATCCAAACTCCATGAATCCAGAAAAACATGAATATATCTTAAACTCAAACTTATATCTCAAGTAAATCAAAGAGTGGATGATATTTATACCTTTCTCGGAGCTTGTTAAAACTTAATAAGGGCATAATACCCGTGTAGAGAGATTGGTTTAATTTTAGGAGTCTTAATCTTCCATGGAAAATCAAGTAAACAAAAAGTAATTGGAGTTACTATTCACCCTCGACTTCAAACATTTTTCTAAAATTGAAAACTCCCTTGGATGAGCTTCACATTTGTTACTTGACTTATCCATGATATGAAGGAGGTGTGATAAAAATTTGGTTAGTTTTGAATGAGTAGAATGTGAGTTTTGAATTTTTCTTTTATTTGTGTTCTTGAATGACCAAAAGGAAGAAAATGGAGGAGAAAAGAAGTTTTGCTTTATTGCACTTGTTTTATGTGATATAATGATTTGTATAAGTGTTTGTAAGGATATAAAATCATATCAGTGGGAAGCTTCCTTGTGTGTGTTTTACAAGCTACAACCATATTTTACACTATTTACTCACTATTCCTTGTACTTTTCTACTAACTAGCATAGTTTGGATTTTGTACTTCCCATTTGGCTTCCTAAGTGCATTGGTTAACTTTTAATATTCTAGTTGCATAGTGTGCATGGATGTACTACTTTTCCAACTTGCCAACATACGCTTAATACTTAATTTCCTTTCGCAAGTTCTGTTGTTTCTCGAAAATATTTGGCGTCATAAATCCTTTTATCGTAAATTCCTTGTTATTTCTTGTACTTGGAATTGGTTATATTTATGAAATTTTAATTCTTATAATTCTCATGGTCGTAGTGTAATTCTCGTATTTCTCGATGGCTCGTAAAATAAGGTCATTTGAACTATTGATTTTCTCTGAAAACTAACGACTTTTACATACACTCATTTATTATATATAACATAATATTAACTCGGAAACTTAAATTAAATACTCATATGTGGTGTGGTCGAAAAAGTTTTTTTAATAAACCGTAATATAACTATTCATTAAGTCCTTTTACCGATGTCAAAAAATTAAGTTTTTACAGATGTGGTCCAAAGACAGTGATGTGAAGATGGAGATGAGACAATGGTTGCTGCAGTTACAATTTCCAATAGAGGCGTTGGGTTAAACGGTTTGATTATGTTGTTCAAAAAGATCCTGCACACTCTTTTTTTTGTTTACACTTTTTTTATTTATTAAAAAATAGGCCAATTTAGACAAAGCCCAAGACGCTATTAACTATAGTCAACCTCTAACTTTCCAACCATCTTCAAATTAAAGTAAGGGCCTGTTTGGCCGAACAAAATAAGCAACTTATTTGCTTATAAGCCCGTAAGTACTTATCGATAAGTGTTTGTCGACGTAACTTATAAGTTGAATTTAGAACTTATAAGCTGATAAATTGAATGTCAGTAACAACGTACTTTTTCTGAACTTATTTTGATTTGTTTGTTTTGTTTTTTATTAACTTTTGTTTTAAAATTTATGTTTTTACACGTCTTTCTAATTAAAAATATATGAATTAAGATAATTGTGTTTAAAATTTATTTATTTTAGCTCAATTAAGTAAAAAAAAAAATTCTGACATTTAACCAAACACTTATTTAACTTATAAGTATCCATCTACTTATCACTTATAAGTCCCTTATTCATTTTAAGTTATAAGTTATTTATTTTAAGATTTCCCAAATGTGCATTAAATTATTTGTTTTTCTACTTATAAGTTATGCCAATGCCACTAATTTTATCTTCTTTTTAATTGTGTTACTTATTCTCAATAACTTTAATATTATTTATTTACATGGTTGGGATATATTTTATATCAATTTATGTCCAAGACGATAAAACTTCTAAAATTTCAGTGCGTTTATCAATTATGGAAAAAAAAAATTAAGGTATATTGTAATTTTACTACTTAACTATATTAATATATCATAAACATTTTAACCAGAATATACTCAATATGCTCATCAGAGATGTTTAAAAAATCCGTAGCCCGAAATCTGATCCGATCCGCAAAAAAACCCGAAAAGGCCGATCCGGAAAATAGCCCGAAAAGGTTCGGCCCGGCCCGCGGGCCTTAAATGGGTCTCCTTTTTCCTCAAAAATCCGGTCCGACCCGAAACCCGAAAAGCCCGGATAAAAGTTCGGATTTAAAAAAGGCCGAATAAAAGCCCGGATCCAAAAAATCCCGGATAAAAGCCTGGTTCGGCCCAAATAAAAGCCTTAGCTTTTTGAAAAGCCCGATTAAAAATCCGAATTTCTTCTATATTTAAAAATATACAATACTTTTTATTATTTTTTAAATATTATATTATAATATTAGAAGAAATTAAGGTATATATGATTATTTATATATTACATTATTTATTTCGGTGTCTAAATTAGTTTATCAGATATATCAAGATATTATTTTCTCCAATATTTAAACTACTCATTATTCGAGTTATAAAATATTAAAATATTTTTTAATATATAAATAAAAAGTACGGATAAATTCCAGTTCGGTCCGATCCGGCCCCGCCCGCGGGCCTAAAACGGGCCAGATATTTTATAGGAAGCCCGGCCCGGCCCGCGGGCCTAAAATGGGCCAGATATTTTTTAGGTAGCCCGGCTCGGCCCGACCCGATTTTTAAAAAAGCCCGTCCCGATCCGTTTTCAGAAAAATCGGGTTTTTAAAGTCCGGATAAAATTCGACCCGATGGACTCTCTAATACTCATCTCCCTAATTCTATAATACATTTTTTACATTACTATAGCATTTTTCCATTCATTTATGTATGTTCATTTTATTACCGTATTTACAACAATAAATTTAATTTAATAATATAATTTTCTCAATTATAAACCTTTGCGGGCAAAATTTCTAATTTAATGTAATTACATTCTTAACTGGACACATCCAATGAGCTATTAATTTCAGGTTTTTATTAAATAAGAAATTAAAGTAAAGTAATCTGAAATGAGAGGCCTAAGATATTTGTTGTGTTAATAAAAATGAGGGGTGGTTTGGGTGGCTACAAAGCATCCACAACCTATAAAACAGTATACACCACACGTGTAATATAGAATCCCCATTGATAATAATAGTACTAGACTACTAGTATCCTACAACTACCACTACTACAACATTGTTGTTGTCTGTAATAACTTCCTAAAATAATCTAATTTAGGGGAGGAGGAGGTGGGGTTTGTGTTTAGGATTCCACCAGGATGATGATGATGTTGTATTCGTGTTTACATAGTAAGTCCACCCAGTCGTTGTTGTTCAACCCCAACGACCTCAATTTGCCGCCGCCTCCTCCTCCTCCTCCTACATTCCACACGTTTAGTAAGCCCCCCCTTCATCCTTTCCTACTTAAAATGTTTTACTACATGTTTGTATTGTTTATTTACATAACTATTACTACATGTGTTTCGTATTTTATGGTTTGGTTTTGTGTTGTTTTTCAAGCAAGCAAATCCCAAGTAAATAGAAGGGGGTTTTCTTTGAGGGGAATTGTTGTTGCTGGAGCTTCTATAATGCCCCCCTCTTCTTTTGTTTCTCAACCTGTTCAAGGTCCCCCCCCCCTTTCTTCACTCACCAATGAAGCATGTCTTAAATAATATTATAAAATTCCATACATCTTAGTTGTAATGTACCCTCTCTTTAGTTGGACGCGTCATACTTGAATGTTTATCATGTAGCATTGGAGAGATTGCCATTCAAACCAGAAGGTTACAATTTCTGGATTTGGCGAGGTCACAAAATACATTATGTACAACAAGGTGAAGGCTTTCCAATCCTTCTTATCCATGGTTTTGGTGCTTCTGCATATCATTGGAGGTTTGTCTATTTCATTTTCTTCCCTACATATATACCCTGCAACAAATCAGCCTTTGTTTTCATATCACGTACAGTTATCTTCAGCTTCGTGTTTTAGAGGCTAAATATTTCTGGTTGTATTCTTTTTTCTAGACTAATTAGGTTTTGGGAACCTGATTGTGGAATGTGCACATTGAACCACTATCAATGCTTGAATTGAGGATCATCTTGTTGTTGAACTACTAATATTTTAGAGAGTGATTTTCTTACCTTTTAATATGATCCTCTCGTTCTTCCTTTTATAGGTACAACATACCTGAATTATCTAAACGGTACAAGGTTTACGCTATAGACTTGTTAGGATTTGGTTGGAGTGACAAAGCACTTGTGGACTATGATGCAGTGGTCTGGAGGGATGAGATCGTGGATTTCCTGAAGGAGATAGTGAAAGAACCAGCAGTTGTAGTTGGAAACAGGTAAACCTGTGATAATAATCCTTTTATCATCTATTATTTTCGTCTTCTCAAGTATGACGTAGTAGTTCTACTTACCATGGTACTCAATGTTTGAGAGCATTAAACTTCTCTGCCCCAGGTAGTAAGAGAGAGCTCATGAATGCAATGATGTAGGACAATTAGAAAACGGTAGATAAGGGATAATTACCTATCTTTGCGGAGAATCGGCAAAAAACACAATAAAATCACGGACTCAGTTCATAAAATTCAACTCTATACGATAAAGAACATTACAATTGTTTATATAGAACTCATAAGACCTGGTGAACAAGTAACTAAGAGACTAAGTAAATTCAAAGATTAAAGAAAACAAGTTATTTTAATCTTAACTCCCTATTCATTACTACCATATATATCTAATTATCATATATTTATTTTCTAAAATATTCTTAATTAAATAATATATTTACTAATTAAAAACATACTTAAATCTAAATAAAAATATTAAGTAATTAACAAATAAATTGATTATTTTATGCTCCGATCATTCTCCTCTCCCTTAAAAAAAAACTCGGCCGTGAGTTTTATAATAAAGTAGAATCAACGGTTTGCGAGTTTTATAATAAAGTAGAATCAACAATCCACGAACGGGACTCATATGCGTTAGAGACGAATTTGTGGAAGCTATTGAGATATATCATCACGTTTGACTTTTATAAAAACCATTTTGGAATAACAAAATCATATCGTTCAACAAGATCCATTATATCTGGAATTTCTATTCCATAAAAATACTCATCATGCTCAACTTGTAGCCCAGTTTCAACAAAATCATTATGCTCCATTGTGGCTCTGCTTTAACATCCTTTACGACTTGCATAGGTTCGGAATTTAAGTTTAAAGTTGGGTTTTTTGATAATGCCTTGAAAACAATATAATCACAAATTTGTTGCATGTTTTCTGGTCTAGCACTAATGTCCTTTGTTAACTTCAACATCTGCTCCAGTAATGATCTTACATGCTCATACGACAATTAAATCATCATAATATTGTCACTTTTCGTTTACTATATGATAATCTAGATGGATACAATAATGAAAGTAAATTCCATATAGTTTGACTTTGTGCTTTGCACAAGATATCTCAGATTCAATTTCTTCGGGGGTTTTTATGAAATCAGGAACTGTGAATGGTTTTCTAAGTTTTAAAACTGCAGGGACCAAGGAATTTTTTGGTGGTAACTGGTTAGTCTGGGCTACTGGTAGTGGTCGTTGGCGGCTGTCACTCCTGTGATTTTTATTTGTTTTGTAAATTGCAGGGAAAATGTTTGATTAAGGATTAGGTGAAGAAATGGTGACTTTGATACCACTTGTAAGACAAGGGTTTGGTAAATGGTAAAATAGGGGATAAATACCTATCACCCCAGAGAATCGGCAATAAACACAATAAATCCTGGGATTCAGTTCATATAATTAAACTGTATATATTAAGTAATAGGTTACAATTTTTTCTGGCGATAATAAATACTATTACAATTGTTTATACAGAAGTCCTAAAACTTGGTGACAATTGACTTGAAAACTAAATAAAATCATATATAGAAAGAAACAAATTATTTTAATATTAACTCATACCTATTATTTACCTACTACCATATATGTAATTATTATATATCTATTTTCGAAAATATTCCTAACTAGATAATATAATTATTAATTAAGAACATACTTCTATCTAAACAATATTATAAAGTTATTAACAACTAAATTAATCATTTTATGCTCCTCATCATGCAGTCTTTGAAATTAGGATAGTACATATTCTTTGATATTTAGATTTACAGGAGTACCTCTTATCTTCGCAATAGTAGATTTCCTTTTGCTTGACTGCTGTTCTAAAAGACAATTAGTGTTGTTATTTTGATTTTATGGATCCAGTTAACTTTACAGAAAACTATTTAACAGACCAAATTGCTACATTTAGTGAGCTAGAACTGATGGCGATATGACAAAACGTTAAAATTTTCAGTCTTGGAGGATTTACTGCTTTGTTGACAGCAGAGGCATTGCCAGAACAAGTTATAGGAGTTGCATTGCTGAACTCCGCAGGACAGTTTGGGAGTCCTGTTGATGAGACCATTGAGCCCGAAGAGTCAGCCTTTCAAACTACAATCCTGAAGCCAGTAAAGGATATTTTTCAACGTGTACTTCTTGGATTTTTGTTTTGGCAAGCCAAGCAACCAGCTCGTATCGTATCCGTCCTAAAAAGTGTAAGTCAAGTATTTACACGGAAAAACTTTGCATTTGGTTCTTGTTTCCCATTCTTTCCCATCTTTAAGAGTAGTGAAATAATTTATTGAAGTTTGGAAACAAAAACCTATGAAGATTTATTTTCGTTTTATTCTATATTGTTTCCTCTCAATGTGCTAAGGACGTTATTTGGGTACCATGTCATATAAATCTGTAGTTGTTTGTTGTAAAACACATATAATATCCCCTTCTTACTTGGCACAAATGTCAGACACATAAATCTGAATTAGGTGGCCTACTTTCAGTAGCTGTTGTATGATATTTTGATCAAATCACATATCAAGGTGAAATATTCACATTTGATGCCAAGGCTCTTTATTTCTCCTTATTTTCTGTATGTAGAATATGGATCTAAACAAATGTATCTTACTGCTTTTGAGAGTAACAATCTCATGCAATATATATTTTAGGTATATAAGAATACGACCAACGTGGACGACTATCTTGTGGATTCTATAATAAAGCCAGCAACAGACCCAAATGCAGGAGAAGTCTATTACAGGTATGTTTGCTGATATGCATAATGTTTTTAAGTGTAGGAGCTTAAATTGTTAAAAACTCCTATACGCTGACTTGTCAACATCCTCTCCATCATGTTCACAGATTGATGACACGATTCATGTCAAATCAAAGAAAGTATACACTTGACAGCGTCTTGAGTAATCTCTCTTGCCCCTTATTATTGCTTTGGGGTGACTTGGACCCTTGGGTAGGCCCTGCCAAGGCAATCAGCATTAAAGAGTTCTATCCAAAAACATCGGTTGTAAATCTCCAGGCTGGACATTGTCCCCATGATGAAGTGCCAGAGCTTGTGAACAAGGGATTAATTGATTGGATGTCAAGTTTGCAGTTTACCTCCCCTGTTAAATCACTGTAGTTATGCTCATGTTGTAACCTCACACGGCGCACTGGAGGGATACACTTGCAAGTAAAATGTATATTTATTAAATAATGGTCGGAAATGTAGATTTCGTAGGAAAATGTTGATTGAAATACAGATTCATTCATTACTATCTTTAGTTCTGTATGATTCCTAGTAGAAAATGATTCAAGAGGACAAAATGTGCTGTTCTCTGTTTTGAATATATAATGCCAGTAAAGTAGTCTGTTTTTGTTGAAAAGGTTTCCATTTCAAGTAAAGTAGACAATTTGGAGTCAATTTTTAGTCCTCTTTTTTTTAGCAATAGCTGGAGTGTAATTCGAATAGAGACGGATCGACTCAATAAAAATGGGCTCGACTGGACTCGAACTCTTATTGAGCTTGAGTTCTAGCATATTTGCGGCTCGATAAAAAAACTCCAAAAAAACTCCAGTTGAGCCGAGTTTCGTGAAACTCTCTCTCAAAATGAACTCTGCTCGAACTAGAACTTGTTTAAGAAAAAAAAATTTAAAGTGTTTGTTAGTTTATATCATCACTCAACTATCTAGATTTTTTCACAAATTAACTTACCCTTTTTCATGCATTATATATTAATACTTTTGGTAATTTTTTCAAATTAAATTAGATATTAAATGAAAGTGGGATATATATTATAATACTTTCTTATAATCAGTTAATGAAGTTATCTTTTGTTATATATTTAAAATGACTTTAAATTTTTTTAGTTATTAGCTCTTGTTATTTGTATAATTAAAAAATGCAAAGATTACATGTTTAATTTAATTATTAAGAAATTTAGTTTTGAACAATGAAATAAGAAAAGAAAGTCTAGTATTATTAAACTAATTTACATGTTGTGCGATCTTTAATAATATTTTATTTTTTTTATTGGCATTTTTTATAATTATAATAAAATTTTAATGTTTGTAATAAAATAGTAAATCTAAATTTATATAAAATTAAAACTTATAATATAATAAATCCAAGCCATTTTCCCAAATGAAAAGTATTTTATAGGTGTCAGCTAATTGCAATTTGTAAGGTTATATGAAAGCAGTAACAGGTAGATATATTTAAAATTGAGTTGCACATTACTTTGAAAAATTTCGGAGTATTCCGTGAATGTGATATCATTATTCTCTAATATCAAAAACATAATTATCCATACTTTACGAGAGATAGTAAAATCAGAAGATCCAATTACAAACTGTCTCCTACTGCTGCCAGAATGTTAATTTATTTGATGTTTTATATGTATACATATAATTGTTAATTCTAAATATTTGTAATGATTGGGATTTTCGCGACATTTATATTTGAATAAAATATAGTTTTGCGATATAATTGTGGATTTATGTGTGCACAAACATTACACCCTATATGGATTATTGCAAGTATAAAACCCCAAATATGTTACAATAGAAGCTTTTGCAATATTTTTGCTAAAATTCAGCGTTGCATTTGCTGCCCGTTGCAATAGACCCCTGTAGCAACATTTTTTGGAGTTATTGCAACATTTTCAAAGTATTACAATAATTATTTTGTTGCTACATTTTTCTCTATTTTAGTAACACATTTATGATATTGTAATAGACCTCTGCAATATTTTTTTGTAACATTTATTGAAGTAAAAGTGTTGTAAGAAAAAATTATTGCAACATTTAGTTGCAACATTTTCTTGCCTATTGTAATGCTTTTTAATTTTTAGGAACATTTATCTGCAACACATGATTTTCTATTGTAATATTTTCACATTATATTAGAAACATATATGTGCTAACACTTTTTATTAGTCCAGATTTTACTATCACATTTTATTTTTCATATAATTTCACAAAATCATATCAAAAAAGTATCCACATTCCAAATTTTGCTTAGTATCGAATCCAACAAAACAAATATTAATACATCCCAAACAAAATCAGCTTATATCACTACATCATCTTACATCTAGTACTTGAGTATAAAGTCCAAACATATAATGACAAAGAATCAATAACTTTCACTATTGACTATAACTCCTGTGTGAAATTTTAATACAGCCTGAATTGCATTTCAACATAGGAACCTGTATGTCGTCCCATTCACTTGGCTTTTGTTTCCTTTTCCCACAAGAACCTGTACATGTTTATGGTGAAATTTTGAATCCTTTACGTGTAAGACGCTCAGCTGGTCTTACAAGTCTTTTCTATGGGAGCCTTCCATAAGCTTTGTGCACGCCTGCAAGTTCTCGTGGGACAGCTACGGAGAGTGCACCACTAGCTTTTACAGCAGCATTTCCACTATACATATTTTACAGGAAGGAAACAAAATCGCAAAACTTAAGTCCATTTTATATAAATTTGAAATAGAAAGACTCAATTTAAATTTTCAAAGTTACATCCTTTGTAAAAGTAGAAAGACTCAATTTTCAAGATTTGTGAGAATAAATGGGGTATCAATGTGTGATTATGTGGTATATAAGGTGAAAATCGTATTGCATGTTATGATTTTGACTTGGTATTCGAAGTTGTTAATAGGTAATTGAAAAAGAGGAGTTGCATGTAAAAGTCTTAGGTGTTAAAAGTTGAATGCTAGTATGTGATTATGTGATTACTTGTTATGTGCCAAGTATCGAGTCATTCGGTATTATAAAGTGTATAAAAGTGTAATCTATTATGGTTATGCATGTGTATGTAAGATAAGCAAATATTTTGTTTGGGGTAGAAGTTAGACATTCTGAGAAACGTTGGGGATCGATCAAGTTTCTAATTAGGATTTGTTTTGAATTGTAGATTTGGAAAGCGGAGGCATTCAGGATAAAAAAGGGAAAGAAGTCTTAGGTGGCAGTAGCTCAGGATCTATAAAACAGGAAGGCTTTTTGAGGCAAGTAACTATACCTTTTATTACGAATTGCTTATAGAGAGTTTGTTGATGCTATGCACTAATATAATAAAGAATCTTCGTAAACTTGTTATTGATCCTAGTGATAACCCTGTTACTGATCCTTGTGATAAACTCGTTATTGATCCTTGCGATAAACCCTAATAGTAACCCCTTTGCTCCAAGTACTTATACCCTATTCTTTTATTTTGTTAACTCATGACCCTTTGACCCTAAGAGAGTCATAAGGAACCTTTCATATGTTATATCTTGTTAACCTAGATTCCTTTGATAATCCCCTGTGCCTTGTTTATGCGTTGTTCTTTGGAACTATCCTGATCACGACCTTAGTATACCCTATTTAACATTTGATCAATATCCTTAACTTACGTTTCATGTTCACTTTCAATTTGTTCACTTTCCTTGAATTCTTGAATTGAACTTAAGAATGAATTTCGACTTAATTGAGTCCAAACGATTTCACATATCTATATAGTTAAAAAAAATTTATCTAAACTTCATTGTATTCCAACATAAAGGTTTTCCAAATGAATTCCTGAAAGATTGGATAGAGACGTAAGAGACTACTGGGACTAGTCCAGTCACGTAAGAGACTAGCGGGGCTAGTCTAATATAAGGCTGAAATAATGCCATAGGCACCTTAATGACCGGATGGAGGTCAGTACAGGCTGATTATAGTTAAAAGATGGATATTCCAATCAAGGATTCTTATTATTAAATAATGAAATTAAAATTTTTATAAATGTTCCAACAAGCGTTATGCTTTTCTTTTGATTTGGAGTTGAATAGTTTAAATTGAATCTTCTTTAAAGTCTTGAGAATCTTGTTTGACAACCTAATCACTTTACATTTATATTGATGCTCATAGCTTAGAGCGATGTGTCTCTCAAAGTGTGAAACTCTCTGAGAATCCTATCGATTGAACTTAAGAACCATTGGTTATTCGAACTTGAATCTTAAAATCTTTGAAACCCTCCTTTGGAACCCTTTCCTAGAAATTGATAAAGTACTGCCACCTAATTTTTATTTTGAGATAAAATGCCTCAGATGATGTTATTTATGTTGATATTTAGAATTGTTTATATAGTTACTGTTGAGATCCTTTGCTCATTTGTTTTCTTTGATCTAACAATGGTAGTTAAGCAAGAAGATGGCCAAACTTAGACACACTGCTCGCAAGAGCGTTCCTGGCGGACCCTATCATGTTGTGGGATTCCAGATTCTAGACCAGGTAGATGTTGTGTGAGCAAGAGACAATAAGATGGTGGGAAATGTATTAGTTGAATCAAATACTTTTGGGTTATTTATCGATTACAAGTCAAAATCAGATAATTTGGTTTTAATTATATTTTGGGTTGTAATAATATTATTCTGGTTGGTAGTTGTAATCTTGTCTCGTACTTTATCCTGTTAGATCCTGTTAGTTTCGGGGTTTATTATATTTCTGTTGTTATTATATTAGTATTAGTGGTATTGTGAGTCCTCATTCCTAACCCCGAGTATGTGGGTGTCACACACACACACACACACACACACACACACACATATATATATAATCCGTAACCGGTTTGTTTTTTCTCAGATCGGCTTGAACCTAAAACCGAAACCGAAAAATTATCATCGGATCAATTTTTAAACTTTTCGGTTTCAGATCAGTTCTGGTTTTTACGAATTGCTTTTTTACGGATTCATTGTCATCATATGGAACATAATCCGTAAATCATAATTAATGCTGAATTATTATGTTCAAAGTTGGCTGGAAAGTCAATAGTCAAAATCCGTGAACACTACAACCAATGTAGGTCGTGGCCACGGACCTAGGTAGGTCGGGGCGACCATGGCCTAAAGTAGGTCGTGGAGACCCCGACGCAATGTAAGTCCTGGTGACCTAAGTAGGTTGTGACGTTCATGGCACAAAATTAACTGTATGATAAGCCCGCCGGGGTGTCCTGAAAACGAGGTCCACAATGACACCAAAGTGATGTCCAACACGGAAACAGACACCTACAAGGAAGGATCCAGAATCCACCGTCTTGAGTAGTCCTACTTACCATCTAAGTTGAAGACTTGTCATCAAGTCTCCCAACCTAACTTTAATCCTAAACTAAAAATCTATATAAAGGCTCTACCCCTCAACGTAGAACTACGTTTTTGGCTTTGATTCTCCACAACACAGAGATACACATGCATTTTGTGAGGATCGATAGTCTTCAATGCAAAAACATCCATTAAATCTTGAAACTCACTAATTCTAGCATTATATACAAACAAAAGCTAGTTTTTATTTCACACCATTTGGTACTATCTGTGGGAATACAACTTTAACCATGATGAACACACATAGAAGAAACAATAATGAAACCAATGATCTGATTCCATCACGCACTATCTCATCCATCATTGAGATCCCTCCCCACTCAACCTACGTCATTGAAGATGGAGGAGCTCCATAGAAGTTACTGAAACTCGGACTCAAGGGATGAATCCCCCAATCCAAGATCATCTTCTAGGGATGAATCCCCCAATTCTAGACCCATTAATAGGGATGAATCCCCCAATTCTAGACCCACTTATAGGTACGAATCCTCAATTCAACCACTACAGGTACCACTGAATGCCCGACCTGTTGGGCATGAGTTTTCGATGGTCGTGATCCCAGGGACTACTAATTCCCCTTACGCGATGTCCTTATACCCTGAGGTTAGAGGGAGTGGACTCTCACACGGACACCCCAATATATATGTGGCTTGGCCCCTTCCCTGAAAGACGAGATTTTTCTTGACCTCGCTCTGAAATAGATTCAAATTCATCGGAAGAGAAGACCGCTTCAAGGAGGAGGCATGCTAGCTAGGAGTGTTAGTCCCAAAGTATTGTAGAAGGGGGAGGGGTTTAATATGATACCTACAAATTCTTATTGATTCATTACAAGCTCTTCATGAAAAGTACAGAATCAAAATAATTATACAACAATTCGAGAAATATATTATTTTATTAATATATTTCAATTCATTCAAATGGTAGTATATGACTTTAATTCTTGTTTGAACAGGTGGCACATTAGTGGCCACATGTTAGAATTGCATCTCAAAGAACAGTTGAAGTTACAAGATTCTAGATGTCGACAAGAGTCACAACTCGACAAGAACCTTTGAAAAAATCCTAGATGCCGACAGGAATCTTGCATGTGGCTCCCAGAAGTCGAAAAAAACTTGGTTTTCATTCTTAAATATCAACATGAACCAATGCTTCGGAGGCCAGATGTCGACTAGGCCTAAGGTCTTGGTCAAATATCGACATGGACCAAGAGCTTGGTCAGATGTCGATATGGACCAAGAGCTTGGTTAGATGTCAACATGTGTAATTTCTCACATCAAATTTCTGTAAATAATTTATTTAATCTTGACAAAATGAAATTTAAAATATATGGCCGACCCACATGTTTCCACTTCGATTGTAGGACTCCTATCACGGTCCACCTCTGGGATAATTTGGCTACAACATATAATGTTGCTTTTGAGAATGCAGTGGTTTACTTTATGTGACCTACTGTCATTATTATCACAAGATGCAGGATGGTGAGGGACGCATCCCGGTAGCAGGTTACACTCGTGAACTGTGCATTTACCCGCCTTTATGTTAATCTTAATCATCCAAGAGTTCATGCAATTCGTGAGAGGTTTACCTTTTAACTTTTTGTACTAATATCCTTTTCACTCTTTGCATTAATATTCATTTGTGCTCTACAAATAATTTTATTTGTTGTATATATGCAGGTTTTGGCAATACAGGATTTTTCACTAGCTCCCCAGCATTTAAATCCTCTATCTGCCTTTGTGCATGATTTCATTCCATTTTATTGTTGGTTGATCTTCTCCTTGGAAATGATCCTTATCCTCTTTCAGTATAGTTTAAACATTTCACAATGAGCCTGTGTTTCTCTATTTTTTTCGCCTTGGTTTTATTAGTAGTTGTTCTTCACTTAATGGTGTGCAAGACATGCCTGTACTATAACAAGACGAAGTCAAATTGACAACCCTAAGTAAGTTGTATTGTAATCTTAGTTTGCATTTTGTATTGTAACATTTAAAGTATGTAAAACTGTCCAAGGGCAAACTGGAGTCTTATTCTATAAATAGTATCAAGCCTAAGAATTCTATCTGGAAGAAGATCAAGAAGATCAAGCCTCAGAAGAATTATGAAGAAGCTTGGAGTTGAAAATTCTGTTTTGAGAAAAATGTTCTAAGTCAAGTTCTCTACAAGTCACAGATTAAGTGTTATAGAGAAGTCATTCGAGAACTCTAGAATGACTTATAGAGAAGTCAGGAAAGCTACTAGAGAACTCAGAGATATCGACAAGCCAAATTGAAGACATGAAGATTGGAAATATCGACAAGTCATTTCTTCACTAGAGAACTGTAGAGATATCGATAAGTCAAAATATCACTAGAGATCTCTGAGATATCAAAAAGTCACAATATCACTAGAGATCTCTGAGATATCGATAAGTCTATTTGCCACTAGAGAACTCAGAGATATCGATAAGACAAAGTGAAGACATGAAAAAGAGAGATCTCGACAAGCTAAATTCTCTTATAGAGAACTCAGAGACCTCTACAAGTCAAAAAAACTATAGAGTAATGAGAGATCTCGATAAGTCATTATACTTATCGAGATGTCAAGTTCTCTCTATACCAAACTGGAGATCTCGAGGTAAAACTCAAAGTACGAAGTGCATACCAGTTTAATATCCAAGATTATCAATCAACAAACAATCCAATCAGTTGGATTGATAAGTCTACAAAAAGCAGCTTGAAGAGTACAAGATCAAAGGCCAAGATTAACTGGAAAAGTAAAGTCACAGGCGTGCAAGATTAGCAAAAATACACTAAGCTAGAAATAGAAAGATTTCAATATCCAAAAATAGGGTTTAGTACATGCTATTGCATGCAGTGTAATATCCAATATTTACTGTTCTATAAAGTAAACACTGGTTGCTTTGTTTTAGTTGTAACAAATAGATCTGAAATTTCTTGTAACTCTCAAGAGAGAAGCTGAGCTCTTAACATAACAAGAACTCAGAAATTTGTAGCAAAACACATACTTGATTTTAATATAAAATTAAGTGAAGTTTTGAAAGATAGTGTGTTCTTGTGCATGTCTTATTATTTCATTCAAACTATACTATCTTTACAAGTTACATTTTTTATCTGCTTTGTTCACCAAGCTTAAGAAAAATAAAAAGTCACTAAAATTGTCTAAAACACATTCACCCCCTGTGTTGTATTCATTACCCAACAAGTGGTATCAGAGCAAAATCTGAAAGTAAACATATTAAAGATCCTGGAAGAATGAATACACAGAAACTTAGCAGCATCAAAATCCCCACTTTTGATAGATCTAACTATACATTATGGAAAAAAAATGTTGCTGTTTATCAGGATGGCCAATCCACTATATATTCAGTTCCTCGAAAATGGCCCTTTCACTCCAATGGTAAGAGTTGAGGAATCTACAGATGGAGACATGGTCATTCCAGTACATTATGCTCCTAAAGATCCTTCAGAATACACTGATCCTGAGAAAGAGAAAGTCTCCCTAGACAATGGCTTGCAACTGATCTTAATAGAGTCACTTGACAATGTAATGTACAATAACATTATCAACTGTGACACAGCTAAGCAAATCTGGGAGAAAATTGAGATCTTGTGTGAAGGAACAGAGGAGGTTAGGTCAAACCAAAGGAGGATTCTGGTTTCTCAATATGAGGGGTTTATGGCTAAATCTAAAGAAGGAATTACTGAAGTTTTTGAAAGGTTCAATAAATTGATAAATGACTTGCAGCTACATGATAAATATTATGAAGCTGAGGAGGTTAACCTAAAGTTCTTGCTAGCTCTTCCTGACCATCTTGAACAGAAAATTTCAGCTATTAGAGAAGGAAGATATTTGAGCAGAATAACTTTGGAAGTTCTATATGGAATCTTGAAGACTTATGAACTTGAAATGATGCAAAGGAAGTTATTAAAAGCACGTCATGGATATATTATTGATGGTTCAAGTGCTTTGATTGTAAATGACAGAGAAGAAAGTGAAGATGAGCAAGATGATCAAGTTTCAGTTAGTCAAGTTATGGAACAGAAGAACAAAGGACCTCAAAAGCAAGTTGTGTTAGAACTGGAGGAAGATGAATATTACACATTGGATGAATGAGATGAAATAGATCAGTCCATGGCTTACTTGGCTAGAAAATTCTCAAATATTAGAGTCAATAAGCCATGGTTTTTCAGAGGCAAGGGACAATCCTCTAACAGTAACAATTGGAAACCAAAAACTCAGTTCAATTCAGTTAGCAAAAGTGGCTACAAAATAGGATCTGTGGACAGATCAAAGATAAGGTGCTTCAAATGTGATGAGTTGGGTCACTTTGCTACTGAATGCAGAAAGCCTAAAAAGGTGAAGAAATACAAGGCCTATCTTGAGTTGGAAGCAAAGTATGAAGCTCTCTTGAAGAAGCAATCTGAAAAAGCTTATATTGCAGAAGAAAAGAGTTAGGATGATACTGATGTTGATGATGAGGATGAAGAAGTTGGAAAATATGCACTTATGGCTTTTGATCATGGAGAAGCATCCACTTCAAAATTAAAGGTACCAACTCTAACCACTATTGATTTAAATGTTAGTCAATATAAGGAGACTGTGAAAAGATGAGTGTGGAGATGATTCATATACACACTAGTCTAGTAGCAGCTACTGATGAAGGCAGTAGGCTAACCGAGGCAAATGAAAAGCTTGAGAGTGAAAGATAAAAGATGGATCTACTGCTTGTGGAGCTTGAGTCAGTCAAGCAAGAAAATGATTATCTGAAAAACAAGCTAAAGTGTGTTGCTGAAATTAAAACTGTGTTGAGGGAAAAGCTGGAAAAGAATGAAGTCAAGTTGAAATCTTTCAGAAATACATCTGAGTTGGTTGGACAATACCATGAGAAGAACAAACCATGTGTTAATATAGCTATTGGTATTGATTATGATGCCTTGAATAGCAAGAAGAAAGATATAGGTGACAAAGGAAAAGCAACATAAAATGAAAATGTTCCAGCTATGCTGAAAAATGTTGTTTCACCTATGTTCAAGGCATGTGAAGTTAATTTCAGTGAAGAAGAGTTGATTATAAAGCAAGAAATTGCTGATGAAGACAATGATAAGAAAAATGAAGAAACAACTCAAATTTCCAAAGCTGAAAAGAAGCCCATGGTCAACCAAGATTCCAAGACACCTGTCAAGGAACCAAAAACTGAAGATGCAAGAAAGAAGAAGAAAAATAGAAATGGGAAGATTGGGATAAACAAAAGAAATAATTTTGCTCATGTTGCAGATGCTCCAAGGAAGTAATGTCAAAGATGTGGATCTATGAATCATCTAACTCACCTTTGCAAAAAGGTTGTTAGCAAGCCAGTAGAAGGAGCATGCAAATACAATGAAGCAGATGCAATTGATCCTTATTCATTCTGTGACAAGTTTGATTGCATCCCTTGCAACTTGAAAGTGATAAAAAGTTGCTACAAGCTGAGAGTAGACCTCAAAGAAAAAAAAATTGGGTCTACAACAAAAAGGGAAAATGCACAACAGTCAATGAATTCTATTTTATCTTAAACAACTCATTCTGATTATGCTCACTCTGTTAACAAGAAGAAAGTGCCCAACACTGCTTGGGTTGCTAAACACACTGTTAGGCCTCAATGATACTATAGAAGGGGGTTGAATATAGTATCTACAATCAATTCGATTATAAATACAAGTATGTAACAGAAAACAAGTTTATTAAATATATCAAACTCTGTTACAGTAGCTTTAATCTACTCTCTCAGTGATGTATGATATCACTAAGAGCTGCTAGGGTTACAATGAATAATATTCTCGTGAATGATAACACATATAGTGTAAACCCTAATCTGTGTTTATGTAATAACCCCAATTTTTGGGTAATTTTTGAAACCCTTATGAATAGTGTTTTTGCTGAATGAGAAAACTTTTCATGACACACTATGTAGGGGTTCTGATATGGATATTCTGAGATTTTATTAGTACTTTATATGGGATATAAGTGTATGTAAAGATCGTCAGAATCCAAATCCGAACACTTTGATTTTTCCCGAAAATCCACTAGATACGGAAAGAATTGAGAAAAAGGTAACAGGATAAAAAGGATTTAAATTAAAGGATTATAAGAGAGGATCATAAAAAGGAATATAATGTATTGAGAAAGGATAAGGGAACCTAAGTAATAAGATCCCGGGTATGATCCCTCAAACGATAAACGAAAACGAAAGTTAAGCGAACCGTATAACAGATCAGCGGTCATTAGGCAAACAATTAGGAAGTTAATCAAAGGGATTAGAGAGGATGATGTCACCCAACCAATGAGAAGAGGACAAGGAGGGGAGGATGACATCATGAGGATGACACAAGCATGACATAGAAGGGAAGGAAGTGTGGTTGAATTATAACCACACAAAATCAAGGTTAATTAAGTCATTAACCAAAAACAACACAAAAATCAACCAACCAAGCAAATCATTTCATTTTCATCAAACAAAACACAAAAATCTCTTTCTTCCCAAGCTAACTCTCGGCTTCTTTCTTAAAATTTGAAGATCCAAGCTCCACCACTTACTATTTAGCAAGGTAATTATCTAAGCTTCCCCATGGATAGTTACATACTTCCTATAAGTTTAAGCTTCTAATTCCAAGCCAATCTTTTTCTATAAATCAAGGAAGAAGATGGTGAATAGTAACCTTCAAGAAATAACTTTAGTTTTCTTGAATTTTTATGAAAGATTAAGGTTATACAAGCAAGGATCAAGGTTCTTTAGGCATTCAAAGCTCTTGTGTTGTGTTAAAAAGCTTCAAGGAAGGTATAATCTCTTAACCAAGCTTTGTTATTGAATGTTAAGAGCATAATATGAGTATTTTAGTTCATGAGAGGCTTGATGGTTGTGTATGTAGAGATTAGTGAGTTTTGGGATGTTGTTGGATTGGTAAATATTGTTGTTTTGATTAAAAGAACTTAAGTATGATTAAAGTTAATCTTAGGCATAAGTATGAATGATTAAATTGAATTAGTTGGGGTTGTTATGATGTGATGAGGATGGATGTTGGTTGTATCTTGGATTTGAGGTTGATTTGGAATGGTTTTGAATGGTTTAAAATATTGGAAATCGCGTAAACATAGCCGTCGTAACGTCTGATTTTCTTTGGACTGTTTTTGTGCATAGCATTAGGACCCGAGAACCCCCTGCTAGATTATGACCACTGCCATGTTTAGATAGCTCATGTTACGAGCTTCGTTTTGATATGTAGTTCGTTCGATTCCGATGCACGGTTTAGGAGAAACGACCGTTTCAAGTAACGGCGTTTCGCGAACGAAACTTTTCCCCTCGCCTTACTTTGAAACATAGGTTAAAGACCAAAAAGGGTTAATTAATGTATGAAACATTTATGGTAAGTGTGTTAGGCAATTGGTAAGACACTCGCGAATGAATCGCTTTAAAACTCGTAAAGGTTAAATTATTAAAAATGGTGGAGCCGAGGGTACCCGAGTGACTTAAGCGAATCAGTGAGCGCAAAACAAGCGTTAGAGTCTAAGTTAGTTAAAGTATAGATTTACAAGTGATTTTGGTTTAATTCCAACTTACTTGTTGTTTATAGGTTACCAGACTCGTCCCGAGCCTTTTATCACCCCAAGTCGCTCAGACAAGTTTTCTACCCGTTATAACTGTTGTTGTGATGAATATATGTATTTGCATTATCTTGCGATAGATGCATGTTGGTTAATTAGCAAATGATGCAATATATTGAAGCATGCTGCTATGGTATATATATATGCATGCCTGTTTCGCATTCTTTCCATATATATATCTGTTGGTTCAGTTGATAATACCTATGCTAGAGGATAACGGTAACTTGCATATACCCTTAGTATAGGGACCCAAAGGTCAAAATATTTTCTAAAACCGGGAGTCGAGGATCCCGAGTAGATTTTGTATATATGGATATGGATATATATATATATATTTATATATATATATTTATATATATATATGGTTATAGTTTTCCAAACTATTAATCGAATAAGGTTTATTCGATAACTTTAACTTTATTTTATTATTGAATATTATTTCGAATATTATTCGAAGGCATATGACTCCTTTTATTTATTTATCTAAATATTATTTGAATATTCATTCGAGGGCTTATGACTCTTTTATATTATTTGTTGAATATTATTTGAATATTCATTCGAAGGCTTATGACTCTTTTATATTATTTATTGAATATTATTTGAATATTTATTCGAAGGCTTATGACTCAGTTTATATTATTTAATGAATATTATTTGAATATTCATTTGAGGATCTATGACTCCGATTATTTGCTGAGGTATATTCTTTATTTTATTAAAGAATAAGGTGTCAATAATCAAACTTATTTTCGATTATTCAAGTAAAGATAATACTTTCATATAAGTATATCTTTGGTTATTTAATACTCGTTTCAAGTATAAGTTTTAATACTTCTACTTCAATTATTTTTATAAAGATTATTCTTTATGGGAATATTATTTAAATAATAATATTCAGTCATTTTCTAAATATTCTGGGGACTGATTTACTTCATTAAATCAGCTTTACTCCAAACACTCTATAAAGTGTTTTCGAGTCTTCAAAATGATTTTTAAAAGTTAGAGCGGATCCCAAAACTCATTTTTATATTTAAGATCTTCCTTTTAAAGGGGATTTAAATACTCGTTCAAAACCTGAGGGATCCGGCTCTGTGGTGTATTTTATATTCGCAACAAGGTTGCTGTTTTGATGAATGAATTGATTACTTGCCCAATGTTCGGGAAGTAAGCCCATCTAATTGAGTCGGCATAAGCGACAGGCCGGGGTACGGTCTATCAATGTGTAAGTGGCTGGGTGGCAGTCCATCAACGCGTAAGAGGCCGGGTGGCGGTCCAGCACAAGGTCCTTATGTGGCCAGGGTGATGACCGGTGGGGGATTCATCCATCTACTAGTAGAAAAGGTTACTTATTGGTATCTTTGCCTGATCAGCAAGATATCTGGTTTATGCCAAAATTCTTTTCCTTCCAAATTCATTGGATATTGCAACTCTGTTCATACTTTACATGACAGAGGTTTTCAGGAAATGTATGGGAGATATATATGAATATATTTATATATCGGGACTTAATGAAGTATCTCGTAACTTCATTATTTATAATGATATTCAAAGATTGAATCTATTCAAATCTTGTCTTGTAGTCTCATCTATGTGATGAACCTTTGAAACTGATTATAACTTGAACGGGGGTAGTTCAAGTAGTATTTGGGAAAGATATAAGTATTTTGGGGTATCTTGTAACTTCATCTTTTAAACTTACATCTAGTTAATGATTTTCTTATGAATGACAAGGATTTTCGGAAAAACGTTGAGACAAGGTTAGATATATGAGATCACCTTGCAACGATATTTTTTTATATATACAGTTATACACTGGGACTTTATGTATATTATGCATGGAAGAGGACTTCCCATATTTTGAAAAGTATATATGTATATATATATACTGAATATTTTGCGACTTCATCGCATTAAGATATCAACTTGGTTCATTTCTTTTGACCAAGACTTTCATGAGTACTATGAGAAGGCTCATATATTGTTAATCATTATACATATTATTTTGGTGGGCTTGCTGCTCACCCTTGCTTTATTTCTTCATCACACAACAACAGTTAGGAAAGATGGCCAGACTCCAGCAGACCCAGCGCAAGCGCGTGGGAAGCGTCCCGCGTCTTCCCGTTGATGTTGTAGCGGCTATAGCTGCAGAGGTAGATCTATTGTAGATCAGACCATCTACTTTTGAGAATCAATTATGTATAATTATAACTTGTGGCAGATAATGGCAATTAACTGTAAATTTATCAAGTAATCATTTTGGGTTGTAGTAACTTTTAAATTGTCGATTCAAAGACTTGTACTTATTTAAATTTCATCTCTGAGACTATAACGGGTTGTGGTGTGTGTTAGTGTGGGGTCACAGCATAAGGTTATTTATTAATTAAGTGAAGTGATATTGTGGAAAGAAAGACCGTGATGACCCGGATCCCCGACCCCGGATCTGGGGGTGTTACAGAAATGGTATCAGAGCTAAGCGTTATAAACCTCAGAGATGATGGGACGTTAAGATAATAAGTTCACTAAGATAATAAGAACTCTTGCCAAGTTCATAGTCGGGCTACCTAACGTAGTACTGACAGTTAAAACCCTTATGGGAACCCTTATAAATATCGTGATAGGAGCGTAGTTCGTTATCATTTATGGTAGCGGGACTCCGAACCCTGAGGTTGAGGAGCAACATCGCGATGATATTTTATTACTAATTGGAGATCGGATTGTGGATCCGATAGAGTGTCCTAATGCAGGACCGGATGATGTTGATATTGAGGATTTAGCGGTTGAGGATGTTGTCCTAGAAGGGATAGTTGTTGAGGAGGATCCCATGGAGGATCCTGACAGGATTGGATAAAGGACCACTGATGAATTGATGACCATGGTTTGGTCGACTACTAGAGGTAGGATTGGCCGGTCACTACCGGAGGTTCGTTCAAGTTGTAAAGATAGTAGCCCCTTTAACGCGGCTTACTCGTAAGACTGAGAAGTTCGAATTGACAGAGAAATGCGAGAACAGCTTTCAAGAACTGAAGCAGAGGTTGGTGATGGCCCTTATGCTGGCGTTGCCGGATGGAAAAAGAGATTTTGTGAAGTATAGTGACACTTCGCACAAGGGCTTAGGGTGCGTGCTTATGCAGCACGGTAAGGTAATCGCGTATATGTCAAGACAATTAAGGTAATATGAAATTCGATATCCCCGCTCATGAGCTTAGGCTCGTGGCAATAGTTTTACCCTAAGGATTGGAGGCACTACTTGTATGGAGAGAAGTGCGAGAATTACCTAAGCCATAAGTGCTCTAGTACATTTTCACGTAGAAAGAGCTCAATGTATGCCAGAGGAGGCAGTTAGAGCTAATCAAGAATAATGATTGGGAGATTCTTTATCATTCGGGGAAAGCCAATATGGTGGCTGATGCCCTTAGTAAAAAGGAGAGACTCAAGATGATAATGTCTTTTGGAGAGTTTATAAGAGATTTTGAGAAAATGGAAATAGAAGTGAAGGTAACCGGAGCCGGTACCGAAAAGATGTTTAAGATTGCAATACAGTCCGAATTATCGGAAGAGAACATATTGTTCCAGAAAAAGTGATGAATGAAGGCAGAGAGCTAACAATTAGATAAAATATTAATACCGAGAAAGATGATAAGGGAATAAGAGGTATTCCTACAGAATTTGGGTTCCAAATGTTCAAGAGCTTAAAGATGAGATCTTAGATGAAAGCTAGTTTGAGGAATAAGAATTAGGGCAAACCCTGAATGTGATAGTCAGGGAGGACGCCATCAAGATAGAAGGAACCAATAACATAATGAAGTGGAAAATGAGGATTTTAACGTATAAGATAACCCCAAGTATGGGAGAAGGATGACACATTTCATACTAAGGAAACAGAAAGACGAGTAAGGAAAGGAGACCCGAGACGGTACTCCTATACGGAAATTCATGGACCTGTCTAAAAAGAACTTAGACTACTATCCCCAACCACCACCTTGAGGAAACAATGCGGTGAGAAATTCTTTCAGGGCCTTTAAGTCGCTAAGCCCTTAGAGTTCCAAGGAACAAGCTGAACCAGTCGAGGCAAGAACCTTGCTAAAGGAAATATATGAATCATTTGAGATTCTAAGTGATGGACGAATCATAAAAGACTGTTTTTGTCACTTACCCTCCTAAGAGAAGGGCCACCACTGGTGAAAGACCAAGAAAGGCACAGAGCCAGAGGTTAGAATAAACTGATTAAAGTTCAGTCAATTGTTTTCGGGAAAGTAATTCCCAAGGTTATGGAGAGAGTGTAAAAGCTTTAGAGCCAGAACAAAGGCAGACGAGTATGATGAATTGTGAATCTAAGTTGTAAAAGTTATCAAGATTCGTTCTGAGGACACGAATCCAGAATGACGGGATGTTTGAAATCAATGCTTAAGTTGTGTTGGTTCAAGAAATAATGATAAGAGAAAGGAAAATAAAAAGAAACTGAAGTGGAAAGGAATATAAAGGCAATAGAGTTTGAGGAATGATAAGGGAGTTGGGTATGAGGAAACCCTAAAGACTCATAGCAATATAAATAGAAAAGTATGTAATCGTCAGGATGATGATGATCCACCATGAGTTAAAATTGATGGTTGAAGGCATAAGAGATACATATATTGTACCCCCTTTAAGTTGGGAGGATTCGAGGAAACCTTGAGATAGTTCGAAGGATAAATATTGAGACACGGATAGACTGAGGAGACAAGAAAGTAAGAAATCAGGAAAAATTGGATGAAGGAAGTGACCTTCAATAATGTGAAATGTAAGACCGGTGGCTCGATACCCAGAAAGGGAGACGCCAGGTATGAGAGATATCCCAACATTGAGATGACTGTTGAGATAAACAACAAAAGTAAATAAGGATTTATTAAGAAGAAGTTCATGTTGAACACGACCAATATCTTCCAGATCATCCATGTGATCATTACCAAATCAGGAAAGAAAAGCGGATGACCATTGTTATCTTTTGAAGGCCATATGGATGGACCTCAATTTGAATAAGGATGCTATTATGAAGTTAGGTATAGACTATCGAGGTGGGAATGATGAATAAGATAATCTATCAAGGATATATGAATTGATTTATCCATGGAAGGATGCATGTACCTTTTTAAAGGTGGAATTAAGAATAGAACATCGGTAACTTAAAATGAATCCTAGGGGAATGCATAAAGGTTGGCATTTCACCCTTAATAGGGACAGTGTGAGTTTTGACAGGATGAATTGAAAAGGATTAAGGTAATAACAACCTTTAAGAATCAGTGGAGAAATTTTTCAGAAGTATATAGACAATGGTTCTAGTAGTAGTAAATGGTATTTTGATATGCCCTGTATCTAGGGAATACAGAAGGAATGATTGAAGGATAACCTTAGAGGTTTTACAAGGAGAAAGGTAATATTCAAAATTCTCAAGAATAAAAATGTTGATAAAAGAAAAATGACATAATTATAATGATGCCAAGTGGGGCACGTGTTAAACCACGAGAAATTATGGATCGAACCAGTAATGGTCGAAATTGTTCAGGGTAATTAGGACTTAAGAAAAAAAAATGTTCTAAGTATGATTGAGAGTCAGTCTTGACAGTGATTAGCCTCTAAAGACTGAGGCAATAACTTATGGAAAAAAATGGTGATATTTTTTTTCCCATCTGATTTTAAGGAAAACATCTTCACTCAAGCAGTGATCGGAAATAAGGTAGAAAATTTATTTGGAGGTGGTTAAAATGACATTGACTGTAAGGAAATTTTACTATCAGGAAAGGCCAAAGAGGTGGCCGACACTTTAAAGGTAAGTGGATAATTATAGGCGCGTGTGCCAAAAGAATACAGTGATGATGGTTAAAAATGTGAAGGTTGAATTATGGTTTGGAAGATTGACATTCCTTCTGATGACTGTGCAATACCCAACCGTAATAGTAGTTGGTAAAGGTTTAATTCGTGTAATCGCCACGAACGGGCTATCTATCTTAGAAGGTCCTATCTTGAGATAAGCCAGGACCATATTTCAAAAAGGACTAGAAGAACCTTTGAGTTAAGTCTTCTATTTAAGGCATATGATTAAGAATGGTATTAACCTGCTATCGTTGCTTTGATTGAAACTCTTCTGCACTTTTATCTGCTTCATGTCATGAAAGTACGTCAGAGTTTGGAGTGTTCTTCATGAATTGTGATTGGTGGTTATGTTAACTCCTTAAGAGAATTAGATACGAGATGTATGGACTCCGTATGGTTAGCTATTAAGACTTCATGGAAAATGAATGACTACAGTAGGTCAGTGGTGGACCATAGTAAGGCAGCAATGATTCTGCGAGTAATGAGCTGATTACAACCGTGAGAGTTGTATTGGAATGGGTATTGAGATTGAGTACCACTAATCGGGTCGTGGCAGTGTATAAGTTATCATTGATAGACTAATTAAGTAGAGTATCTACCTATTGAATATTTATTCTTTCTTATCAATAGAGAGTCGTATTATTATACGAAGAAGGTTGCGGTATAGAAATGGGTTCTAGTAACGATGAGGTCTAGAATGAGGTCCCAGATTCGATTTTCGATGTCGAGGGAGTTTCAAAGGTGATTGTGTATAAGCTCGAGGAAGAGCATGGGTCCATAGAATGATGAACGGAATAGAAATATTTAGGCATGGGAAATACGATGCTATAATACTTGATGCTGATATAAATACGTTTATGTTTTGTTCTCCTATGACAAACCTCTATAATTCAGAGGTAGGTTCCAAGCCAGATATTTTGTGGCAGTATATATTTTTTTTATATATACAATTCTCTTCAGTTCGTTCTTTTCTCTTCTTTTCATTTCATGTAATCTGAGAAGAACAACCCTTCCAGAAGGGGAGGTATTGCCGAATGACTATCTATCTGTGTGATAGAAGCCTAGTAGGATACTATCTATTGTTTAATTGTTTGTCAAGTACTAAAGGCTGGCCACCTTCTGTACTAACTATGCAATATAACAAGTGTTCATGATCATAGTGATCTCTCAACAAATTCCTTTACTTCTATTTGATTGATCAAATTTTGGAAAATAGAAACAACTGAAAAAGGAGTAATAAAGTGGTGGTAGTATGCGGAATGGAAACACATTCGTGATACTAAGGTTGTCGTGGTCATTAAAAGGTTATAGAACGCTAACGAGCAAAAGTATAACTAGTATAATATTAGGAACGGAAGGTAATAACGATTACGAACTGGAAAAGAATGGGTATTAAGAAGCAAAAGCTATAATGCTAGAAGCTATAATGAGAGTCTGTGCAATAGACTTGAAAGAAATTGGAATGATCACATAACACGGATTGAGTTTTCTTACGACAATAGATCATATGTCAGTATTGAGATATCGCCTTATGAGATCCTTGAGGGAAGACAATGTCGATCTCCCTTATGTTAGGATGAAGTTGTAGAGCGCAAGATGCTCGGACCCGCAGTAGTCCAAAGGATCAAGGATATAATAGATCTAATCAGAGGACGGCTGGTAGTAACCCAAGATGGACATAAGAAGTATGTTGATTTGACACGAAAGGACAAAGAATAGGAAGTAGGGGACCTAGTGTTGTTAAAGGTATCCCCTTGGAAACCCTTGGAAAGGATTGATGAGATTCGGAAAGAAAGGAAAGCTAAGTCTACAATTTGTTGGACCCTTGGATATATTAAGACGTTGGGAAGTTAGCATATGAGCTAGCCCTACCCCCGAACCTGTAGCAAGTTCATAACGTGTTCCACGTATCAATGTTAAGGAAGTGTAATTCGGATGCCAGTCAAATAGGGGCATATGAGCGCATAGACATGCAACCAGACGTAACCTATATGGACCAACCAGGAAGGGTATAGATTAAGAAGGAACGAGTGCTTAGGAGAAGGGTTATCAAACTAGTAAGAGTTTGATGGTAGAACCATAATGTGGGAAAATTGACTTGAGAGTTAGAAAGTGCAATACTAAGAAAGTATCCCTATTCATTTCTATCTGATTCCGGGACAGAATCCTTTTAAGGAGGGGAGACTGTAATAACCCCAATTTTTGGGTAATTTTTGAAACCCTTATGAATAGTGTTTTTGCTGAATGAGAAAACTTTTCATGACACACTATGTAGGGGTTCTGATATGGATATTCTGAGATTTTATTAGTACTTTATATGGGATATAAGTGTATGTAAAGATCGTCAGAATCCAAATCCGAACACTTTGATTTTTCCCGGAAATCCACTAGATACGGAAAGAATTGAGAAAAAGGTAACAGGATAAAAAGGATTTAAATTAAAGGATTATAAGAGAGGATCATAAAAAGGAATATAATGTATTGAGAAAGGATAAGGGAACCTAAGTAATAAGATCCCGGGTATGATCCCTCAAACGATAAACGAAAACGAAAGTTAAGCGAACCGTATAACAGATCAGCGGTCATTAGGCAAACAATTAGGAAGTTAATCAAAGGGATTAGAGAGGATGATGTCACCCAACCAATGAGAAGAGGACAAGGAGGGGAGGATGACATCATGAGGATGACACAAGCATGACATAGAAGGGAAGGAAGTGTGGTTGAATTATAACCACACAAAATTAAGGTTAATTAAGTCATTAACCAAAAACAACACAAAAATCAACCAACCAAGCAAATTATTTCATTTTCATCAAACAAAACACAAAAATCTCTTTCTTCCCAAGCTAACTCTCGGTTTCTTTCTTAAAATTTGAAGATCCAAGCTCCACCACTTACTATTTAGCAAGGTAATTATCTAAGCTTCCCCATGGATAGTTACATACTTCCTATAAGTTTAAGCTTCTAATTCCAAGCCAATCTTTTTCTATAAATCAAGGAAGAAGATGGTGAATAGTGACCTTCAAGAAATAACTTTAGTTTTCTTGAATTTTTATGAAAGATTAAGGTTATACAAGCAAGGATCAAGGTTCTTTAGGCATTCAAAGCTCTTGTGTTGTGTTAAAAAGCTTCAAGGAAGGTATAATCTCTTAACCAAGCTTTGTTATTGAATGTTAAGAGCATAATATGAGTATTTTAGTTCATGAGAGGCTTGATGGTTGTGTATGTAGAGATTAGTGAGTTTTGGGATGTTGTTGGATTGGTAAATATTGTTGTTTTGATTAAAAGAACTTAAGTATGATTAAAGTTAATCTTAGGCATAAGTATGAATGATTAAATTGAATTGGTTGGGGTTGTTATGATGTGATGAGGATGGATGTTGGTTGTATCTTGGATTTGAGGTTGATTTGGAATGGTTTTGAATGGTTTAAAATATTGGAAATCGCGTAAACATAGCCGTCGTAACGTCTGATTTTCTTTGGACTGTTTTTGTGCATAGCATTAGGACCCGAGAACCCCCTGCTAGATTATGACCACTGCCATGTTTAGATAGCTCATGTTACGAGCTTCGTTTTGATATGTAGTTCGTTCGATTCCGATGCACGGTTTAGGAGAAACGACCGTTTCAAGTAACGGCGTTTCGCGAACGAAACTTTTCCCCTCGCCTTACTTTGAAACATAGGTTAAAGACCAAAAAGGGTTAATTAATGTATGAAACATTTATGGTAAGTGTGTTAGGCAGTTGGTAAGACACTCGCGAATGAATCGCTTTAAAACTCATAAAGGTTAAATTATTAAAAATGGTGGAGCCGAGGGTACCCGAGTGACTTAAGCGAATCAGTGAGCGCAAAATAAGCGTTAGAGTCTAAGTTAGTTAAAGTATAGATTTACAAGTGATTTTGGTTTAATTCCAACTTACTTGTTGTTTATAGGTTACCAGACTCGTCCCGAGCCTTTTATCACCCCAAGTCGCTCAGACAAGTTTTCTACCCGTTATAACTGTTGTTGTGATGAATATATGTATTTGCATTATCTTGCGATAGATGCATGTTGGTTAATTAGCAAATGATGCAATATATTGAAGCATGCTGCTATGGTATATATATATGCATGCCTGTTTCGTATTCTTTCCATCTATATATCTGTTGGTTCAGTTGATAATACCTATGCTAGAGGATAGCGGTAACTTGCATATACCCTTAGTATAGGGACCCAAAGGTGAAAATATTTTCTAAAACCGGGAGTCGAGGATCCCGAGTAGATTTTGTATATATGGATATGGATATATATATATATATATATTTATATATATATATATGGTTATAGTTTTCCAAACTATTAATCGAATAAGGTTTATTCGATAACTTTAACTTTATTTTATTATTGAATATTATTTCGAATATTATTCGAAGGCGTATGACTCCTTTTATTTATTTATCTGAATATTATTTGAATATTCATTCGAGGGCTTATGACTCTTTTATATTATTTATTGAATATTATTTGAATATTCATTCGAAGGCTTATGACTCTTTTATATTATGTATTGAATATTATTTGAATATTCATTCGAAGGCTTATGACTCAGTTTATATTATTTAATGAATATTATTTGAATATTCATTTGAGGATCTATGACTCCGATTATTTGCTGAGGTATATTCTTTATTTTATTAAAGAATAAGGTGTCAATAATCAAACTTATTTTCGATTATTCAAATAAAGATAATACTTTCATATAAGTATATCTTTGGTTATTTAATACTCGTTTCAAGTATAAGTTTTAATACTTCTACTTCAATTATTTTTATAAAGATTATTCTTTATGGGAATATTATTTAAATAATAATATTCAGTCATTTTCTAAATATTCTGGGGACTGATTTACTTCATTAAATCAGCTTTACTCCAAACACTCTATAAAGTGTTTTCGAGTCTTCAAAATGATTTTTAAAAGTTAGAGCGGATCCCAAAACTCATTTTTATATTTAAGATCTTCCTTTTAAAGGGGATTTAAATACTCGTTCAAAACCTGAGGGATCCGGCTCTGTGGTGTATTTTATATTCGCAACAAGGTTGCTGTTTTGATGAATGAATTGATTACTTGCCCAATGTTCGGGAAGTAAGCCCATCTAATTGAGTCGGCATAAGCGACAGGCCGGGGTACGGTCTATCAATCTGTAAGTGGCTGGGTGGCAGTCCATCAACGCGTAAGAGGCCGGGTGGCGGTCCAGCACAAGGTCCTTATGTGGCCAGGGTGATGACCGGTGGGGGATTCATCCATCTACTAGTAGAAAAGGTTACTTATTGGTATCTTTGCCTGATCAGCAAGATATCTGGTTTATGCCAAAATTCTTTTCCTTCCAAATTCATTGGATATTGCAACTCTGTTCATACTTTACATGACAGAGGTTTTCAGGAAATGTATGGGAGATATATATGAATATATTTATATATCGGGACTTAATGAAGTATCTCGTAACTTCATTATTTATAATGATATTCAAAGATTGAATCTATTCAAATCTTGTCTTGTAGTCTCATCTATGTGATGAACCTTTGAAACTGATTATAACTTGAACGGGGGTAGTTCAAGTAGTATTTGGGAAAGATATTAGTATTTTGGGGTATCTTGTAACTTCATCTTTTAAACTTACATCTAGTTAATGATTGTCTTATGAATGACAAGGATTTTCAGAAAAACGTTGAGACAAGGTTAGATATATGAGATCACCTTGCAACGATATTTTTTTATATATACAGTTATACACTGGGACTTTATGTATATTATGCATGGAAGAGGACTTCTCATATTTTGAAAAGTATATATGTATATATATATACTGAATATTTTGTGACTTCATCGCATTAAGATATCAACTTGGTTCATTTCTTTTGACCAAGACTTTCATGAGTACTATGAGAAGGCTCATATATTGTTAATCATTATACATATTATTTTGGTGGGCTTGTTGCTCACCCTTGCTTTATTTCTTCATCACACAACAACAGTTAGGAAAGATGGCCAGACTCCAGCAGACCCAGCGCAAGCGCGTGGGAAGCGTCCCGCGTCTTCCCGTTGATGTTGTAGCGGCTATAGCTGCAGAGGTAGATCTATTGTAGATCAGACCATCTACTTTTGAGAATCAATTATGTATAATTATAACTTGTGGCAGATAATGGCAATTAACTGTAAATTTATCAAGTAATCATTTTGGGTTGTAGTAACTTTTAAATTGTGGATTCAAAGACTTGTACTTATTTAAATTTCATCTCTGAGACTATAACGGGTTGTGGTGTGTGTTAGTGTGCGGTCACAGCATAAGGTTATTTATTAATTAAGTGAAGTGATATTGTGGAAAGAAAGACCGTGACGACCCGGATCCCCGACCCCGGATCTGGGGGTGTTACAGTTTATATAATACACAGTTACAAGATAACTACTAATTGATATGATAATGATTCTGTTTCCTAAAATACATCAATCAGAGATTATCTACTGTAGTCCTATAGTTGTCCAATTTTTTATGCATATATTTACTTGTTTAATCCAGATCATCTCCTGTAAATCAGCTGCTTTCCTTATCTGAAGTGTACCCGCACTTAAGTCCCGATATAAGTTCTGACGCCTTAAGTTCTGATAACTTCCTATCTTCAGTAAGTTTTGATTTCCAGTTAAGTTCTGATACTAAGTTCTGAAACTAAACAAATCAGATTAGATATGACATCACAAATATATCTAACACACACTTAAAATCATTTTGTGCAGGGCAAAAAGAAGAAAGTCATATGGATCATAGACAATGGATGCTCAAGACATATGACATATGATATGGCCCTGCTATCACAGTTTGAGGAGAATGATTGTTACGACCGGCATTTTATGTAATATTATTTGTGAATTTGGTATAATATTAAGTCAAATGAAAATATATTCAATGATTGTACGTTTGTGTGAGTGAAAATTTCTGCATTATAAATTTGCTTTGGGTAGTATATGATTTTTCAAAGCAAGAGTTTATTTAATTTCTTTATTTTTGATTTATAAGGAATATTCTAAGCTTTGGAAAAATCTTCTTTTAAAAGGTATTTTGTTCACAAATTTTGAAAATGATTTTATAAAGTCTCTAAAAATACAAGTTAATTTATGGTATAAATTTTATAATTTTGGAACTTGTATTTTATTTTATAAAAATAAATCATTATAAATTTTAGTTGTCATATTTATCAAATTACATGAATAACCTTGCATGCAAACTCTCTTCTATTTAATCAAAGGGCAAATAAGACATTCTCAACCCCACTAACTCACATTTTGCTAACCAATTTACCCCTTTACCCTTGCATGCAAATCTACCTAACTATATTGGAGGGTTACTCTTGTAAAATCTCAAACCCACTCACATTATAGTCAAATCAATGCATAAAAACAAGTCCAAGAAGTGATCATCACCTCACTTCACCCCACCACTTCACTCTCTTCTCCATCCCTCCTCCCTCACCTCTCGGTTTTTCCCCTCCCCTCTCGGCAACCACCAAAACCGAGCCCCATCCCCTTCTTTCTTCAACTCTCACTCAAATAATCATCTTATATCCAAGTAATTTTACTCTCTATATGTTATTCTTATATATATTTCAAAGGTTTAGAGTGAAAAACCTATGTTTTGACCTTGCATAGTGATGTTTTTGTTAAACTCAAAGTGAACCTCCTTGATTCTTGTGAATCTAAGGCTTTCACCATGAGATATAGTATCATAGGGTCAAGAATGGCTAGACATAAGAGTGTTACACTTATGAAATGTTGTTCTTACCCTAATCCATTCGGCCATGACTTGATAGGAGCCGAATGGATGGTGTTTTGTTGCCTTGTTACATTTTTGTATATTTTGTGATGATAACGTGAATTTTATAGTAAAAGCTTGATAAAACCCTTTTGCATGCTAGTTGATCATTTAGTTGTAATCCATGTTAGGCTTGCATGTTGAATTATGATAAAAATTTATTTGGAAATCATGTTGCTTTGGCTTGAAAGATCCGAAAGCATGCATGCATGTAAATCACTTTTGATTTTTTTTTTGGAAGTTTTGATCATTTAGATTCATGTTGTTAGTAAGCCTTAATTTCAGTAGGAATAATGTATTAATATTGATTTATACTTCTTATTGCATGGTAATAATTCGTGGTTATCTATTATAAAAAAATATATATATATCTTGTTGCTTCAAGAGCATAAAGGTTTGTGATTTGTAAAGAGTAGTCTCTTTTGTTTTGCCATAGTTGCACCTTAGGTAAGGATGATCTCACCAAGGTTATTTTGAGAAAAAGGGAGTTAGTTCAGTAGAATACCATGTATAAGTCTTTGTTTAAGTTTTGAGTTGTTGTTAGATAGGTTTGTCAAGTCAAAGCCTTGGAAAAATGAGAGTTATAGTTTCTGCAGAAAAATCAGTTTAGTACCCTGAGGTTTAGAGTGAGTTTTGACCATGTCATTGATGTGCACTTTGAGGCCCAAGCTACCAGAAGTTATTATGGGGAGTATATAATAGGTTTTAGGAGTTGGTTGGAGGTTTGCATGTCATTTGGTTAGGTGCACAAGTAGAATAACAAAATCTGTCCAGCAGGGGACAGTTTTGTTGCAACTTAGAAATAGGGAGATTTGGCCATGTCATGGGTAGGCCCTCATTAGGCCCAATTGGGCCTTAGTTAGAGGGTATGTCAGAGAAGTTTTTCCAACCATAGTTCATAGGATATGAGCTAGAACCATGTGTCACAAGATAATTCAAGTCAGGGCATTTTCTGCCCAGAAAAACAGGGGAACCTTGGACTTTTAGCTTAGGCCCAAGAAGGCCCAAGCCAGGCCTTTGAGCCACATCAAGCTTGTGAGATGCCCTTAGGTCAGGAGAGTCTTGTGTAAAAATTTTGAAGAAAAACTTGTAGTTTAAGAGTGTCTAATGCACTCAAGAAACCTTAGTTACCATTCTGAAATTTGCACCAGTGAGCACTTTCACTTATCACATAGCTTTAGAACACTTAGAAGTGAGTATTAGGTCGACCACCATAGTTTTAAGATAGTATAAGGTCAGTAGAGCAAAAGGCACAAGTGAGGGTCAATAGGTTTTGGATAATTTAGGAAAGGCACATTGAGTTAGGAAGCCCAAATTTGAAGACTTTGTTTAGTAGCGACCAAGTGACTTAAGTGGTGAGTCGAGATCATCCAAGCCTAGTGTGGCATTATGGTGTATATGATGTTATTTGGTATTAATATACGATATGTGATTATGTGGCTACGTGTGTACATTTGAAAATATAATGGTGGATATGAATTAAGTGCGTATAGGCCTAAGTGCCATCCATGTTTAATTTCGGGTTGTAAATAGGTTAAGATGGTAAGAATATATTATAATGAGGATTATTAATATTTATGTAGGATCTCGAGACGAGGGAAAACTTGCCATAAAAGTCGAGTGAAGCTCCAGTTATTGCTCCTACCAGTCAGACCAGACCAGTCTATCTCAAGGCAAGTGATTCAACTTGACCTTCGTATTTACTGTAAACAGTTCATATATATATCGATGCAATTATCCTGAGTCATTTTGATATATTTAAATCAAGCGTATCTTTTGTTTATCTTTGAGTTACATAGAGATGCCATGAACCCTCGAGTACGTATTGCAAGTAGTTCAAAAGTCTTTCATGATAGTTTAATGCCATGATAAAATAGAGATTTGTTATAATACTTTATTGATCCTTTTGATTATCATGCTATTGATCCCTGAGAAATCTTGATATTGCACCCTAATGCTTTGATTCAACTCTTGAAATAACCTCGATAGAAACTTTATCTTGATACCTAAAAGCCAATCATTTCTTAAATTCATTCATGATTGTTTGATAACCCTATCCTTACCCTAAAGCTTGATACCCTGTTATATCTTGAGCTGATGATCACTTTCTTTATATTTTAACACCTCTATCCTATTGGAACCAGTGATGCTTATCTTCTTGATGTTCTAATACCTATACCTTGTCTACAACCATTGCTTTAAGCCTAGTTTGGCATTACTCTTTCATATTATCCAATAGCCTTGCTCAATTTCCTTGTCAAAGTTCTTGTTTATGGAAACCTCTCAATTACCCTAATATAGTAAAGTCTAGTGGATCATGGCCCTGAGATTTAGTGTCATATTTCCAGTGTTTCAAGTTGATCTATAATCCCTTGATAAAAATGATTACAGTCGAAAGAGATTTTGTCATAAATCGGCATCAGTTTTTAAAATGATTAAAATGTGGATTTTTCAGTCCCAAAGGGGGATAAATGTTTTCTTTGAATGGTGGATCTGGACTGAGACGCGAGTCCTTTCCACACTTATATTAGGCTTAAAAGTTGCCTAGGGATTCCCAATAATGTTTTAGAACCCAACGAGGTTCGGGATTACTTCGCGGCTGATCACCGGCTGTAATCCGTAGCGTCATAAAATGATTTTGATTAAGAACGATTTTAAAATTGTTTTGATGCAAGCATAATGATGCCAACTCACATAAGTTTTATCTCTCGTTATCATTGATTATGTCTTTCCATTGTCATTCCTAAAGGTATATCTCGATTTATGTTTTGCGTTGTACTGTTAGCACTTGTTGAGCTTTTGGCTCACTTCTTGCTTTACCCTGATATTACAGCTAGCAGCTATGGTTAGATTCAAGCAGACTGCCCGTAAGACCTGTGATGCTGATGCTTATGTTCGAGCTCAGGTAGAATAAGTAATAATAGCTGTGAGGATTCGGTATTTGTAATCAGATGTAATAGCTGGTAGTGATGGGCTGTTCCAAACCCTAAACTGTAAGATCTTGGATTGGTTGTGTATCCTTCATTAAAATGATGTAATAGCTATATTTATTTTTCTGTTTAAGTTGGGGGTGTGACAGGTTTTGGTATCAGAGCTACGGTTTAGAGTCCCTGGATAGCCCAAATAGGTTATAGGATTTGTGTGTAGGTTATAGATATTATGCGAGAGAGTAGGTTAAGTAAATTATTATTAATACTCCTCTTATTGGTTGTCAGCAAATGGCGCATTCCTCGTCATCCTCTGGGTCGGACGACACTATTGCTTTCTCCGTGTATGCTGAGTTGAGGCGCGAGTTCGACATGCTTCAGGGCAAGTACGACCGACCGATAGACCGACTAAAGAACGTGTATCCGGACAGCCGAAACTACGAAGGGAAGCCCAAGGAGCAGATGATTGCGAGACTTGAGACCTTGGTTCAGTACATCAACACTAAGCTTGAGGAGATGCCAGCACACCGGGACCGTACCAGCCAGTATGTCATTCAGATGGTGGCGGATGAGCTCCAGAGCATTGTGAAGACGCTTCGAGAGGAAAAGACTACCAAGCCCCGTTCAGATGGAGTGGAGCCTTAGTTCTTTCCATTTACCTTTCATGTTGTTGTACTATCAGACTCTATGGAATCCCCAGTTGTTTCCGTCTTTCCTTTAAATAAGCCTGTTATTCCTAGAATCAGACTATGTCCCAATCCTATGTACTGTGACCTTTAAAAATTTCAATAATTATGTGCTATTGTTCCATTTGCTCTCAACTGTTATTTTATGTTTTTATCATCATATCTGCTTAATTTGGAAACTTGACCCCATATGTAAATGAGAATGCCATGTGATACCCTCGAATCATTTTATCATTCATATCTGTTATGACACAAGTCTTATTTCAGGATCATGCCTCCCAAAAAGAAGAACCCAACAACCACCTTTACCACAGACCCAAACATTCTTCGACTACTGGAAACCTTGCAACAGCAAACCAATGCTATAGCTCAACAACAACTAACTCTTCAACAACGAATTGAAAACCAAGATAACCGTGAGCCACACCAACCACCTGAACCACCAGTACCACCTAGACAAATTGTCACTTTCAAAGCTTTTCAGAATGTGAATCCACCTGTATTTCATGATACCACTGATCCAGTGATAGCAAACACATGGATCAAGGAGATGGAAAGGGATTTTGAGTTGGTACAGTTAGGAGACGATCAGAAGATGCCGTATGCCACTTACTTCTTGAAGGGAGAAGTCATCTATTGGTGGGAATCAGTAAAAGCTATGGAAGTCACTCAGCAGGTTTCTTGGGAGAGATTTAAGAAGTTATTTCTGGACAAGTATTACCCTAAGTACATGCAGAATCAGATGGAGCTAAAATTTCTTGAGTTAAAGCAAGGGAACATGACTGTACTGGAATATGAGAAGAAGTTCACTGAGTTGTCAAGGTTTGTGACAAAGTATACTAGCACTGAGGAAGAAAAAGCAAAGAAATTTCAGCAAGGATTGGAGCCTTGGATCAGAGATAGGGTGGCTATGTTTGAGCTTGAAACTTATGCGGGAGTAGTACAGAAAGCTGCTCTGATTGAGAATAATGGGATGCAGTCAAGGAAAGAGAGGGATAACAAGAAGAGGAAGGTTCCATTTTATGGAGAAAAGTCTGAAGCTGGAAGTTCGCAAGATCGGAATGTAAAGAGGATTGGTTTTCAGAAGGGCGGAAATTTTCAAAGGAAGGGAAATTTGGGCAAAAGGCAAGAATCGAAAGGGAACAATCAGGCAAGCCAAGGGCAAGTTGGAGAAAACAGGTTCCAGAGGCCAGAATACAAGCACTGTGAAGAAGGCACCCTGGAGTATGCAATAAGCTGAGTATGACCTGTTATAGGTGCAATCAGAAGGGACATTTGGCAAACGAGTGCAAGATGCCGAAGCCAGGAGTTACGTGTTACAAGTGTGGGAAGACTGGACACATGGCTAGGGAGTGTAAGGCAACAGGACCAGTCAGAGCTCTGATGAACGTGGCAAGTACCAGTGCAAGCATGCCAGCTGAGGTATTGGCATTACCTCCACCACCCGCACCAACCCCGCAAGCAACAGCAAGGACATTTGATCTAAAGATGAAAGATGCTGTTCAGAATTCTGAGGTGATAGCAGGTACACTTTTATTCAATAATGTCAAAGCTAAAGTATTGATTGATTCGGGAGCAACAAGATCTTTCATATCAGAAACTTTTGTTGATAAGCTCCAATGTGATAAAACGGTTATGAGTGAGGTAGTAAATGTGGTAATTGCGAACCAAGAGAAGATTCCTGTGAATCAATTTTGTCCATAATGTGAGATTGATATTTCGGGATATAAGTTCTCAGCCGACTTGATACTCTTCAAGCTGGGAGAGTTTGATATAATTTTAGGAATGGATTGGTTAGGAGAGAATAGCGCTCAGATAAATTGTAAGACCAAGAGAGTGTATTTAAAGACGAAGAGTGGAGAGAAGGTAGTATTTAAGGGGCAGAGGCAAGAGCAACTATTTCTTACAATTATTCAGGCTAAGAAGTTACTTAGAAAAGGTTGTGAGTCGTTCCTAGCATATGTAGTGGATTCAGAGAGAGGCAGCCCCAGCATGGAAGATATTCCTGTAGTTAATGAGTTCCCCGATGTGTTTCCCGACGAACTACCAGGCTTACCACCAGATCGACAAATTGAGTTCGAGATCAACCTTGCTCCAGGCACGGAACCAGTTTCAAAGGCTCCGTATAGGATGGCACCAGCAGAAATGAAAGAGTTGGCGAGCCAGCTACAAGAATTATTGGATAAGGGAGTGATACGACCAAGTACGTCGCCATGGGGAGCACCTGTTCTCTTTGTGAAGAAGAAAGATGGGAGTATGCGTCTATGCATAGATTACCGGGAGTTGAATAAAGTAACGATCAAGAACCGCTACCCGCTACCAAGGATAGATGACCTTTTTGATCAGTTAAAGGGAGCAAAATGCTTTTCGAATACTGATTTGAGATCGGGATACCATCAATTAAAGATCAAGGAAGAAGATATTCCCAAGACCGCATTTAGGACCAGATATGGGCATTATGAATTCCTAGTAATGCCGTTTGGATTGACCAACGCTCCGGCCGCATTTATGGATCTGATGAATCGAGTATTTAAGAAGTATTTGGATAAATTTGTCGTGGTATTTATTGATGACATCCTTATTTATTCTAAGTCGGAAGAAGAACATAAGCAGCACCTCTGGATAGCATTGGAGATACTCCGACAAGAGAAGTTGTATGCCAAGTTTACCAAATGTGAGTTTTGGTTAAAGGAAGTTCAATTTTTGGGGCATGTTATTGGAAATGAGGGAGTTAAAGTGGATCCGGCGAAGATTGAGGCAGTTATGAGTTGGGAGAGGCCAAAGACTCCTACGGAAGTGCGAAGTTTTCTAGGATTGGCCGGATACTATAGAAGATTCGTCAAGGATTTCTCGAAGATCGCCACGCCATTGACCAAGTTAACCAGAAAAAATCAAAAGTTTGAATGGAGTGCAGAATGTGAAAATAGCTTTCAAGAGTTAAAACAGAAGTTGGTAACAGCTCCGGTGTTGGTACTTCTAGATGATCAAGGGAATTTTGTAATATTCAGCGACGCTTCACATAAGGGTTTGGGTTGTGTGTTGATGCAACACAGTAAGGTAATAGCATATGCGTCAAGACAGTTGAAGCCGCACGAGTTAAAGTATCCGACGCATGACTTGGAACTAGCCGCCATAGTGTTCGCACTCAAGATTTGGAGACACTATCTCTATGGAGAGAAGTGTGAAATCTACACGGATCACAAGAGTTTAAAGTACATTTTTACTCAGAAAGAGCTCAATATGAGGCAGAGGAGATGGCTGGAATTGATCAAGGACTATGACTGTTCGATAAATTACCATCCTGGAAAGGCGAACGTAGTGGCCGATGCGCTGAGTCGGAAGGAGAGATTGAATATGATGATAACATCAAAAGAGTTATCTGAAGAAATCGGAAAATTTGAATTGGAACTTTGTGCTTATGGGAAAGTCAAAGAAGTTTGTCATGCAATGACCTTTCAGCCAACACTAATGGAAAAGATAAAGAAGTGTCAAGAGGAAGTAATGGAAAAAGAGAAAAATCAGTTATCTGGAGAAGAGATTAATACTAAAAGGGATGAGCAAGGAATACTAAGGTTTTCATCCAGAATATGGATTCCTCATGTACCTGAATTAAAGAATAAGATCCTCCGTGAAGCCCACAATTCGAAATTTTCAATCCACCCGGGAAGCACCAAGATGTATCAAGACTTAAAGAAGAACTTTTGGTGGCCAAATATGAAGCGAGACGTGGCAGAATGGGTTGCGAAGTGCTATACTTGTCAGAAAGTAAAGGCAGAACATCAACGACCAAGCGGATTAATTCAGCCCCTGAAGATTCCAGAATGGAAATGGGAAAATATCGCTATGGACTTTATAGTAGGACTACCGGGAACAAAATCCGGACATGACGCAATATGGGTTATAATTGATCATCTTACGAAGTCGGCGCATTTCCTTCCAATAAATGAGAAGTCGTCACTGGACAAGTTGGTTCATCTGTATGTGCACGAAATCGTATTACGACATGGAGTACCCGTATCAATAGTTTCAGACAGAGATCCCCGATTTAACTCGAGATTCTGGAAGCAATTCCAGGAATGTCTTGGCACGAAGTTAAATATGAGCACGGCGTATCACCCGCAGACTGATGGTCAGAGCGAAAGGACGATTCAAACAATCGAAGATATGTTGCGCAGTTGTGCAATCGATTTTGCAGGAAGTTGGGACGACCACCTGCCATTGATTGAATTCTCATATAATAACAGCTATCATTCCAGTATCGGCATGCCACCATATGAAGCTTTGTACGGGCGAAAATGTAGATCACCAACAAGTTGGGATGAAGTAGGAGAAGGAAGAATTCTCGGCTCAGAATTGGTACAACAGTTGCATGACTCAGTCAAGTTAATTCAGAAAAGGTTGCTTGCTGCTCAAGATAGACAGAGGAAGTATGCGGATCCAGCGCGTAAGGATGTTTAATTCCAAATTGGCGAAGCTGTGTTGCTAAAGGTGTCACCTAGGAAAGGGTTGATGAGATATGGCAAGAAAGGAAAGTTAGCACCTAGATACATAGGTCCTTTTGAGATTTTGAGTCAAGTAGGAAAGGTGGCCTACGAGTTGGCCTTACCACCTCAGTATCGGCATGTGCATAATGTGTTCCATGTGTCGTTACTTAAGAAATATAATCCAGACACTAGCCATGTGATAGAATATGAACCCGTAGAAATTCAGGCAGACCTGTCATTTGTGGAGCAACCGGTTAAAATACTCGACTGGCAAGTAAAGAGTCTTAGAAATAAGTCAGTAAAGTTAGTAAAAGTACTTTGGAGGAACCCTAAGGTCGAAGAGTCGACTTGGGAGTTAGAGTCTGATATGCGTTCCCGGTATCCTCAACTGTTCTCTTAGATTCTGGGGACAGAATCCCTTAAGGGGGAGAGGATGTTACGACCGGCATTTTATATAATATTATTTGTGAATTTGGTATAATAATAAGTCAAATGAAAATATATTCAATGATTGTACGTTTGTGTGAGTGAAAATTTCTGCATTATAAATTTGCTTTGGGTAGTATATGATTTTTCAAAGCAAGAGTTTATTTAATTTCTTTATTTTTGATTTATAAGGAATATTCTAAGCTTTGGAAAAATCTTCTTTTAAAAGGCATTTTGTTCACAAATTTTGAAAATGATTTTATAAAGTCTCTAAAAATACAAGTTAATTTATGGTATAAATTTTATAATTTTTGAACTTGTATTTTATTTTATAAAAATAAATCATTATAAATTTTAGTTGTCATATTTATCAAATTACATGAATAACCTTGCATGTAAACTCTCTTCTATTTAATCAAAGGGCAAAGAAGACATTCTCAACCCCACTAACTCACATTTTGCTAACCAATTTACCCCTTTACCCTTGCATGCAAATCTACCTAACTATATTGGAGGGTTACTCTTGTAAAATCTCAAACCCACTCACATTATAGTCAAATCAATGCATAAAAACAAGTCCAAGAAGTGATCATCACCTCACTTCACTCTCTTCTCCCTCCCTCCTCCCTCACCTCTCGGTTTTTCCCCTCCCCTCTCGGCAACCACCAAAACCGAGCCCCATCCCCTTCTTTCTTCAACTCTCACTCAAAAAATCATCTTATATCCAAGTAATTTTACTCCCTATATGTTATTCTTATATATATTTCAAAAGTTTAGAGTGAAAAACCTATGTTTTGACCTTGCATGGTGATGTTTTTGTTAAACTCAAAGTGAACCTCCTTGATTCTTGTGAATCTAAGGCTTTCACCATGAGATAGTATCATAGGGTCAAGAATGGCTAGACATAAGAGTGTTACACTTATGAAATGTTGTTCTTACCCTAATCCATTCGGCCATGACTTGATAGGAGCCGAATGGATGGTGTTTTGTTGCCTTGTTACATTTTTGTGTATTTTGTGATGATAACGTGAATTTTATAGTAAAAGCTTGATAAAACCCTTTTGCATGCTAGTTGATCATTTAGTTGTAATCCATGTTAGGCTTTCATGTTGAATTATGATAAAAATTTATTTGGAAATCATGTTGCTTTGGCTTGAAAGATCCGAAAGCATGCATGCATGTAAATCACTTTTGATTTTTTTTTTGGAAGTTTTGATCATTTAGATTCATGTTGTTAGTAAGCCTTAATTTCAGTAGGAATAATGTATTAATATTGATTTATACTTCTTATTGCATGGTAATAATTCGTGGTTATCTATTATAAAAATATATATATATCTTGTTGCTTCAAGAGCATAAAGGTTTGTGATTTGTAAAGAGTAGTCTCTTTTGTTTTGCCATAGTTGCACCTTAGGTAAGGATGATCTCACCAAGGTTATTTTGAGAAAAAGGGAGTTAGTTCAGTAGAATACCATGTATAAGTCTTTGTTTAAGTTTTGAGTTGTTGTTAGATAGGTTTGTCAAGTCAAAGCCTTGGAAAAATGAGAGTTATAGTTTCTGCAGAAAAATCAGTTTAGTACCCTGAGGTTTAGAGTGAGTTTTGACCATGTCATTGATGTGCACTTTGAGGCCCAAGCTACCAGAAGTTAGTATGGGGAGTATATAATAGGTTTTAGGAGTTGGTTGGAGGTTTGCATGTCATTTGGTTAGGTGCACAAGTAGAATAACAAAATCTGTCCAGCAGGGGACAGTTTTGTTGCAACTTAGAAATAGGGAGATTTGGCCATGTCATGGGTAGGCCCTCGTTAGGCCCAATTGGGCCTTAGTTAGAGGGTATGTCAGAGAAGTTTTTCCAACCATAGTTCATAGGATATGAGCTAGAACCATGTGTCACAAGATAATTCAAGTCAGGGCATTTTCTGCCCAGAAAAACAGGGGAACCTTGGACTTTTAGCTTAGGCCCAAGAAGGCCCAAGCCAGGCCTTTGATCCACATCAAGCTTGTGAGATGCCCTTAGGTCAGGAGAGTCTTGTGTAAAAATTTTGAAGAAAAACTTGTAGTTTAAGAGTGTCTAATGCACTCAAGAAACCTTAGTTACCATTCTGAAATTTGCACCAGTGAGCACTTTCACTTATCACATAGCTTTAGAACACTTAGAAGTGAGTATTAGGTCGACCACCATAGTTGTAAGATAGTATAAGGTCAGTAGAGCAAAAGGCACAAGTGAGGGTCAATAGGTTTTGGATAATTTAGGAAAGGCACATTGAGTTAGGAAGCCCAAATTTGAAGACTTTGTTTAGTTAGCGACCAAGTGACTTAAGTGGTGAGTCGAGATCATCCAAGCCTAGTGTGGCATTATGGTGTATATGATGTTATTTGGTATTAATATACGATATGTGATTATGTGGCTACGTGTGTACATTTGAAAATATAATGGTGGATATGAATTAAGTGCGTATAGGCCTAAGTGCCATCCATGTTTAATTTCGGGTTGTAAATAGGTTAAGATGGTAAGAATATATTATAATGAGGATTATTATTATTTATGTAGGATCTCGAGACGAGGGAAAACTTGCCATAAAAGTCGAGTGAAGCTCCAGTTGTTGCTCCTACCAGTCAGACCAGACCAGTCTATCTCAAGGCAAGTGATTCAACTTGACCTTCGTATTTACTGTAAACAGTTCATATATATATCGATGCAATTATCCTGAGTCATTTTGATATATTTAAATCAAGCGTATCTTTTGTTTATCTTTGAGTTACATAGAGATGCCATGAACCCTCGAGTACGTATTGCAAGTAGTTCAAAAGTCTTTCATGATAGTTTAATGCCATGATAAAATAGAGATTTGTTATAATACTTTATTGATCCTTTTGATTATCATGCTATTGATCCCTGAGAAATCTTGATATTGCACCCTGATGCTTTGATTCAACTCTTGAAATAACCTCGATAGAAACTTTATCTTGATACCTAAAAGCCAATCATTTCTTAAATTCATTCATGATTGTTTGATAACCCTATCCTTACCCTAAAGCTTGATACCCTGTTATATCTTGAGCTGATGATCACTTTCTTTATATTTTAACACCTCTATCCTATTGGAACCAGTGATGCTTATCTTCTTGATGTTCTAATACCTATACCTTGTCTACAACCATTGCTTTAAGCCTAGTTTGGCATTACTCTTTCATATTATCCAATAGCCTTGCTCAATTTCCTTGTCAAAGTTCTTGTTTATGGAAACCTCTCAATTACCCTAATATAGTAAAGTCTAGTGGATCATGGCCCTGAGATTTAGTGTCATATTTCCAGTGTTTCAAGTTGATCTATAATCCCTTGATAAAAATGATTACAGTCGAAAGAGATTTTGTCATAAATCGGCATCAGTTTTTAAAATGATTAAAATGTGGATTTTTCAGTCCCAAAGGGGGATAAATGTTTTCTTTGAATGGTGGATCTGGACTGAGACGCGAGTCCTTTCCACACTTATATTAGGCTTAAAAGTTGCCTAGGGATTCCCAATAATGTTTTAGAACCCAACGAGGTTCGGGATTACTTCGCGGCTGATCACCGGCTGTAATCCGTAGCGTCATAAAATGATTTTGATTAAGAACGATTTTAAAATTGTTTTGATGCAAGCATAATGATGCCAACTCACATAAGTTTTATCTCTCGTTATCATTGATTATGTCTTTCCATTGTCATTCCTAAAGGTATATCTCGATTTATGTTTTGCGTTGTACTGTTAGCACTTGTTGAGCTTTTGGCTCACTTCTTGCTTTACCCTGATATTACAGCTAGCAGCTATGGTTAGATTCAAGCAGACTGCCCGTAAGACCTGTGATGCTGATGCTTATGTTTGAGCTCAGGTAGAATAAGTAATAATAGCTGTGAGGATTCGGTATTTGTAATCAGATGTAATAGCTGGTAGTGATGGGCTGTTCCAAACCCTAAACTGTAAGATCTTGGATTGGTTGTGTATCCTTCATTAAAATGATGTAATAGCTATATTTATTTTTCTGTTTAAGTTGGGGGTGTGACAATGATGGCCCATTGGTGACCTTTGGAGACAACAGTAAAGGCTTCACAATGGGATATAGAAAATTGATCTTTGGAAATGTTGTCATTGATGATGTAGCACTAGTAGCTGGTCTTGAAGTGAATCTTCTCAGTGTTAACCAATTTGCCGATAAAGGCTTTAAAGTTTTATTCAAAAAAGAAGAATGCACTTTTAACAACAAGAAAACTGGTGAAGTTGCTCTAAAAGGAGCAAGGAAAGGAAGCTTATTTTTTGCAGACTTGGACTCAGCAAATAAGGATGGAGTTTGTTACTTCTACACCAAGGCATCTGTAGAACAAAGCAAGCTATGGCATAAAAAGATGTCTCACTTGAATTTCAAGGCAATTAACACTTTGGTCAAAAAAGAGTTAGTAAGAGACATGCCTAATCTGGAGTTTGCTCAAGATGAAGTCTGTTATGCTTTTTAAAAAGGAAAAATGAAAAGATCAAGTCACAAGAGTAAAACTGTGAATTCTATAAGTGCACCTTTGCAGCTTATTCACATGGACTTATTTGGACCAGTTAATGCCCAATCAATTTCAAGAAAAAGGTATGCACTTGTGATGGTGGATGACTACTCAAGATATACAAGGGTAGAATTTATGCATTCTAAAGATGAGATTCCACACATCATAATTGAGCACATAAAGAAAATTGAGAAGCAGGCTGAAGATCGGAACTGTGTGAAAAGGTTGAGGAGTGACAATAGAATAGAATTCAGGAATGCAACCTTAACTGAATTCTGCAAAGATAAGGGCATTGTTCAAGAGTTCTCAGCTGCTAGAACACCTCAGCAAAATGGGATAGTTGAGAAGAAGAATAGAACACTAGTAGAGGCTGCTAGAATAATGTTGCAAGATGCAAAATTGCCAACTAGTTTTTGGGAAGAAGCTGTGAACACTGCATGCTATACTCAGAATAGATATCTCATTAACAAGAATCTTGGCAAGTCACCTTACTCAATTTTGTCTAAAAGAAAGCCTACTGTGAAACATCTTCATGTGTTTGGAAGCAAGTGCTATGTGCTAAAGGACAACTTTGAATATGTGGGAAAATTTGACTCTAAAGTTTGTGAGGCAATTTTTCTGGAATATTTATTGGAGAGAACTGCATACAAAGTCTGTATGATTGAAGAGAAGAAAATTATGGAAAACACATATGTTAGTTTTGATGATGACAAGTGCCCAGGCCTGGAATGCCTTGATGAAGATGAAGCTGAAGCCCTTAAGTTTAAAAATTTCAACATTGATAGTGACTCTGATGATGAAGCTAAAATCAACACAAATCACAGAATTGTAGAAGAGTCAGATAATCAAGTGAATCATGAGAATGGAAGCTCATCTCAAACGCCTGAATTTGACAGCACAAACTCAGGGGGAGAAAGAGGAGAAAATTCTGGAAGTCATGCTAGTAATGAAGAAGAAGTTGAAAACACAAGTCAACAAACTCACACAAGGAAGTGGGATAGAGGTCATAATAGAGAAGCAATTATTGGTGATCCAACTGTTACAGTGAGGACTAGAAGTGCAATTGCAAATGAATGTCTTCATGCATGTTTTCTGTCACAAGTTAAGCCAAAGAAAACTGAAGAAGCCCTTCTTGATCCTGATTGGATATCTGCAATGCAAGAAGAGCTAAATTAGTTTGAAAGAAATAAATTTTGGAAATTAGTTCCTGCACCAAAGAACAGAAGTATTATTGGAACAAAATGGTTGTTCAGGAACAAGATGGATGAAAATGAAATTGTTACCAGAAACAAAGCAAGGTTGGTTGCAAAAGGCTACTCACATGAGGAAGAAATTGATTATGATAAAACTTTTGCTCCAGTTTCAAGACTTGAAGTAATGAGGATTGTCTTAGCATTTGATGCACATACAAATTTTAAGGTATATCAAATGGATGTGAAGAGTGTATTCCTTAATGTTGAGATGGAAGAAGAGGTTTATGTGCAACAGCCACCTAGCTTTGAAGATCCAGAATTTCCAAATTTTATATACAAGCTACTTAAGGCTCTCTATGGACTTAAACAAGCACCTAGAGCTTGGTATGATACACTATCATAATTTTTTATTAAACATGGATTCACTAGAGGTACCATAGACAAGACTCTAAGCATGGTGATGATATGATCCTAGTTTAGATTTATATGGATGATATTATCTTTGGTTCTACCAATGAAAAGCTTTGCCAAAGATTCTCCAGGCTAATGCAAAGTGAATATAAAATGAGTATGATGGGGGAATTAAGTTACTTTCTTGGACTTCAAGTCAGTCAAAGAAGTGATGGAATCTTCATCAGCCAAACTAAATATGTCAAAGATTTATTGAAAAAGTTTGGCATGGTTGATTGTTCACCTGCATCTACACCTATGTCTACAACAACAAAGTTAGATGAAGATAAAAAGAATAAAACTGTAGATATTTCAAGCTATAGAGGGATGATTGGATCATTGCTTTACTTAACTGCAAGTAGACCAGACATCATGTTTGCTACATGTGTGTGTGCAAGATTTCAAGCCAATCCAAAAGAATCACAGTTGATGGCTGTGAAGAGGATTTTCAGATACTTGAAGGGGACTCCAAACTTGGGATTATGGTATCCTAAGGGAACTGATTTTGAAGCTGTTGGATATACAGATGCAGATTTTGCTGGATGCAGGGTTGATAGAAAGAGTACTAGTAGAAGCTATCAATTTCTTGGACAAAGACTTGTATCCTGGTATAGCAAGAAACAACAATCCGTGTCAACTTCTACAGTAGAGGCTGAATACATAGTTGTAGGAAGTTGTTGTGCTCAAGTGATTTGGATTAGAAATCAGCTAATAGATTATGGCCTAGTGTTGCACAAAATTTCAATTATGTGTGACAATACTAGTGCTATATCTATAGTGGCTAATCCAGTTAATCATTCTAGAACAAAGCACATTGATATAAGGTACCATTTTATTATAGAACATGCTACAAACGGTACCACTGAGCTCATATTTGTTCCAACAGAAAAACAATTAGCTGACATTTTTACTAAACCTTTGGATGAAGCAACTTCCACTAGACTTGTAGGTGAAATTGGTATTCTAAATTCTTCATCCTAAGGAAAGAACTCAACTAATGTTTTGCAGCAGACTAATTTTTAGTAAATCAAAATTAATTTGATTTAATTGGAAATTAACCGAAATATGAATTATAAATATTTCAGAAATCTCTGCATATTTATTTTTTTAAAATGAAAATTTAGCTTGGAATTTTTCAATTCTAAGAGAATTGTCTAATTGTTGATTTACATTTTCAATATGTAAAATCAACACAAGGTAGAATCAAAGTGATCAAAAGTATATAGAGAACTGAGTTCTCGATAAGTCTAACTGACTTATCGACAAGTCATTTTAAGACTTCTCGAGTGAGTTCTTGATAAGTCAATTTATTGACTTCTCGAGTGACTTCACGATAAAGCTTTATTATGACTTATCAATAAGTCATTGTAGAGTTCTCTAGTAATGTTAACTCACAGAGTTCTCTACAAGTATATCGTTTAGACTTATAAATAACTCAGAACTGAAATAATTTAATTGAATAAATTATTTTGGTAAAATACTTTTGGAAAAATTATTCTGATTTTATTTTGATTTATTCAAATAAAAATTGGAATCAAATTTAGTCCATTTTGGACAAATTGGGTATTTATTGGACATCTCGATAAGCTTATTTTTAGTTCTCTACAAGAATAAATAAAATGACTTATCGATATTTTTTTCACATTTCAAAGTGACTTCTCGATAGACTAATTCCAAACGTCTATTTTTGAGTTCTCGAAAAGTCATTTGCTTTTACTATAAATACCTAGACATCTCGATACATATACATACTTACACCTTCGAGAACTTTAAGTGACCTAGCTTTTGCAATCCAAAACCGATTTCTCTCTCGTTTCAACTCCTTTCTCACTAATTTTTCTTACCCATTCACTCTCACTAAATAACAATGGCACTCAATATTGTTAGAGCTACTATCCCAGAGAAAGGAACCAATTACCTGGCTTTTACTGATGCTAACCAAGCCCCTAATAGTTTCAAGGGGTTTGTGAAATTCTTGTCTGAATCTTACCTTGCAAGAGTTTTAACCGCTAACCCAGTCTTGTATTTGGATGTTCTGCATAAGTGATAGGGATAAAATAAACCTTGACTTTATTGTAATAATTATACATGGTTTGGGCTACATACAAGGCCCATTAAGAAGATGTATGACATTCAGACCAAGAAGGTCAACACATTGATCAGGCCTGATGGACCAGATCAGGCCTGATGAAACAAAGAAGGTCGAAATAGCCCTGAATATTTACTATTTTCGTAGTTGATAAATTTGCGAAAAATCAGCTATTAAGATAAGTTCTAATGAGGATATAAGTCCTTGTAGAATAGCTTCCAAGGGATCTAAGTGGATAAGAAATCAGTTTCCTACCTTCTGGGACTCCAAAGTCCATTCTAATTCAAAGACTTGCCCACCAAGTCTCCTAATTCTAGTCCAATTCAAGAATTCCCAACATCTATATAAGGGGCCTCACCCCACAAATTAGAACTGCATTTTTTTGGTTTGATTCTCTAATTCGCAGAGATACGTAGGAATCTCGTAAAGGCATAGTTAAGCTACGAAACAAGAGAGCAGCCATTAAAGGACTTGAGCTCCCGAACCTTAGTAATAAATACAATAATTAATACACCCTAGTTTTCAATTTATAACATTTAGCGCCGACTGTGGGGAACCGTAACAACCATGGCGAGAACACGGAGTGGAAACAGCGCCCCTGAAGGAACTCCAGCTGCAACAACTCAACCAATTTCTTCAACGGTGGAGATACCCCCACACTCGTCCTATGCCTCTACCCAAGGAGGAACCCCGGTAGGGGCAACTGAACCTCAGCCACAAGGGAAGATTCCCCCGGCTCCACAAGGGACGGATTCCCAACTTCAGCAGTTACATACGCCTGTGAATTCTTGACCTGTTGGGTATGAGTATTCAACTGTTGTGACCACTAACCCCCCTTATGGGATGCCCCTCTACCCCGAGGTGGGAGGAAGTGGACATGCTAACCAGAGTGAAATACAAGGGCAGGTGCCCCAATATATACGTGGTTTGGCTCCCATCCCGGAGGATCAAGAATTTTTTGGCCCTTACACTGAGAGAGACTCTGAATCTTCGGATGATGATGTGGCCCCAAGAAGGAGGCGTGATGGCAAAGAGTCGATGTCTGATGGTAGCCAGCGTCCTAGGAGCACCCGAGGGATGAATCCCCAAGAAGTGCAGGAGAGAATCAGGGCTCACGAGGCTGAGATTCAAAGGCAGAAGCGCGACCTGGAGGCCCACCTGACCCCTAGACCCCCACTACCACCAAGGAGGAGAAATCCTCCTCCAATCATAGACTTGGATGGTCCACAGCAGAGAAGGGCTGTTGTCCCAAGGGCTGATCCAAGTGATCTTCTGCCCCTAGGAGATCCTGACGATCCCACTCCACCATTTACTGAAGAGATAATGAATGCCAAAATCTCAAGAAAGTTTAAGATGCCCACCATCAAGGCTTATGATGGCATTGGAGACCCCGCTAATCATGTCAGGACATTCTCTAATGCACTGTTGCTGCAGCCCGTGAATGACGCTATTAAGTATCGAGCATTTCCTCAAACCTTGTCGAGAATGGCTCAAAGATGGTACAGCCGTTTGCCTTCGAATTCTATTGGGTCCTTCAGAGAGCTAATTCAGGCCTTTATTAAGAAATTCATCAGTGGGAGAGTGCATGAGAAAAGTTCAGCATCACTCATGAGCATTGTGCAGGGAGCAAAAGAGTCCTTGAGAGACTATCTGAATCATTTCACCAAGGAAGCTTTAAAGGTCCCAGACCTTGATGACAAGGTAGCTATGATAGCACTACAATAGGGAACTAGGGACGAGTTCTGCAAGATGTCATTAGCCAAGCTCCCCCTGAAAGCATGTTACAGCTCCAAGACAGGGTCGGGAAGTACATCAATGTGGAGGAGAGCATGAGGAAGAAGGTAGTGAATAACGAGCCTGCTGGTAGCAAGAAGCGAAAAACTGATCTGGAATATATTGGTAAGGACAAGTATCCTAGAACTGAGAAAAGTAATGATTCAACCCCGAAGAAAGGAGGACCAGGACAAAAGTTCACTAAATATGCTAAGTTGAATGCTCCTGAGAGTCAGATCTTGATGGAAATTGAGAAGGATAGAGTTGTTCGTTGGCCTAAGGCCCTGAAGGCTGATCCTACCAAGCTGGATAAGAGCAAATATTGCAGATTTCACAAGGTTGCAAGCCATGACACCTATGAGTGTAGACAATTAAAGGATGAAATAGAGTTCCTTATTCAAAAAGGGAGGTTGAGCAAGTACACTGGAGATGGAGGAGATAGTAATAATAAGGAAGAAAGAATTTTGATAATCGTAGGAGGGACCAAGATGATCAGGGGCGAAATCCCCAGCCTAGGGGATCGGTGAAGAATGCAATCTTTGGAGGACCACGACCCCGGGGACCTGTGATAAATACCATTTTCGGAGGACCAACTGTTGTTGGTTCATCCAAAAACTCAAGGAAAGCATATACTAGAGAAGTTATGCATATCATTGGGGAAGCCCAGAAGAGGGCTAGGACAGGAGTGACAATGGCATTTGATGATTCTGACTGGGAGGGTGTGAAATTTCCTCATGATGATCCGCTGGTTATAACACCAATAATAGGGAACAACCCAGTGAAAAGGGTCCTTGTAGATAATGGTGCCTCGGTGGACATTTTGCTCCATGATACCTTTTTAAGGATGGGTTACAATGATTCTCAATTAACCCCGACCGATATGCCGATATATGGATTCGCAGGAGTGGAGTGCCCCGTGGAAGGGATAATCAAGTTGCCAACGACCATAGGTCAGGAACCAAGACAACCAACACATATGTTGGACTTTGTAGTGGTAAAGGATGGATGGACTTACAATGCAATCATGGGAAGAACGAGAATACATGCTTTTAAGGCAGTCCCTTCTTCCTACCATTCAGTGATGAAGTTTCCCACCCGGAATGGGATTGGAGAAGAGAGAGGAGATCAAAAGATGGCAAGGAGTTGTTATGTGGCCTCTCTCAGGGCTGATGGAGTTGGGGGGCAGGTTCTTCCTATTGAAGATCTGGATATCCGTGAGAATGATGAGAAGAGAGGGAAGCCAACAAAATATTTGGTTTCGATTCCTTTGGCTCCCGAGGATCCTGAGAAAGTAACTTTCATTTGAGAATCACTAGAGAAGCCCCTTGGAGGGAAGTTGGTGAAGTTTTTGCAAGAGAATAGTGATGTATTTGCATGGTCGGCAGCTGATATGCCTGGCATAAATCCGGAACTGATCACTCACAAGCTAAACGTAGATCCAAATCGGAAGACTGTGAAACAAAAGAAAAGAAGTTTTGCTCTAGAGAGGCAGGAAGCTATTAAGCAAGAAGTATAGAATCTCTTAGAGGCTGGTTTCATTGAGGAGATACAGTTTCTGGAATGGTTAGCAAACCCTGTTATGGTAAAGAAGGCAAATGGAAAATGGAGAATGTGCGTGGATTTTACCGACCTGAACGACGCATGCCCAAAGGACTGTTTCCCGTTGCCAAGGATAAACACATTGATAGATGCTACTACTGGTCATGATATGCTAAGCTTCATGGATGGATTCAGTGGATACAATCAGATCAAGATGCATAAGGATGATATCCCAAAGGTATCATTCATTACTGGCTTTGGTGTTTTTTGTTATCTTGTTATGGCGTTTGGTCTCAAGAATACAGGAGCCACCTATCAAAGGTTGGTAAATAAGATTTTCAAGGACCTTATTGGTAAAACTATGGAAGTTTATGTTGATGACATGTTAGTCAAGAGTTTGTTAAAAGCTGATCATATAACCGATTTGAGGGAAGCGTTTAAGTTGCTGAGATATCACAAAATAATGTTGAATCCTGCAAAGTGTGCTTTCGGAGTGGTATCTGGAAAGTTTTTAGGTCTGATGGTTTCCAAGAGGGCAATTGAGGCCAATCCTGATAAAATAAAGGCTATCCTGGATATGGAACCACCACATTCCATAAAGGACGTTCAGAAACTCACTGGAAGAGTTGCAGCTCTAGGACGTTTTATCTCCAAATCCAGAGACAAGTGCTTGCCATTCTCTAAATCCCTAAAGAAGGTTAAAGATTTGTGTGGACTGAGGAAAGCCAGGAGGCATTTGAAGGATTAAAGAAATATATGGCTCAAGCCCCGTTGTTGGACAAGCCAGCTCTGAATGAAACTTTCTACTTATACTTGGCCGTTTCAGAAAATGCCTTGAGTTTTGTATTGGTTAAAGAGGAACTTAAAGTCTAGAAACCCGTATACAATGTTAGAAAAAAATTTCATGGAGCTGAGTTGAATTATTCGACTGTTGAGAAGTTTGCTTTAGCCTTGGTAATGGCTTCAAGAAAGTTGCGTCCTTACTTTCAGGCTCATAGAATTGAAGTGTTAACAAATCAGCCCTTGAGAAACATCATTAATAGTCCCAAAGCTAGTGGGAGGTTGATTAAATGGGCAATAGAATTGGGAGAATTCGACATCAAGTACAAGCCCCGAACGACAATAAAAGGCCAGGCACTGGCTGACTTCATGGTGGAATGTACCATACCTCACCAAGAAGTCGAGGGGCAGGAAGATACTATACAAAAAATAGAGGATGATAAAGGAAACAAATAAAAGGGCGTTAAGGAAAAGGAATTTTGGATTTTTCTATTTTGATGGAGCATCAAAAACAAATTCAAGCGAAGCAGGGCTAGTTTTACAAAGCCCAGATGGGTTCCTGATTGAATATGCTATGAAGCTAGACTTCCCAACTACAAATAATGAAGCAGAATATGAAGCCCTGATAGCTGACCTTGGCTTAGCAGGAACATTGAGGGTCAAGAACTTGAAAGTTTATGGGGACTCAAAACTGGTCATATCCCAGGTCAAGGGAGAGTTTGAGGCAAGAGATGATACAATGGCTAAGTATGTTCACTTGGTAAGGGTTGTGATGACTCAGTTTGATGAATGCCATGTTAAGCACATTCCAAGGGAGTAAAATGCTAAGGCAGATGCGTTGTCTAAGTTCGTTTTATCAGAGATAGAGAAAAGTTCAGGAAGCGTATACTTCCACGTTTTGAAAATACGGAGCATTGATGTTAAGCTAGTAGCCCCTATAGGGTTGGGGACATCATGGATAGATCCCATTAAGGCCCATATTCAAACTGGTTGGCTACCAAATGATGTGATTGAAGCACAAAAATTGACTGTTCGAGCACTAAGATACTCCTTGATCGATGGGATTTTATACAAAAGATCTTATGTGGTTCCTTACTTAAGATATCTCAGACCTGATGAGGCACATTTGGCTTTGGAAGAAGTACAAAAAGGTATATGTGGGAAACACCTTGGGGGCAGAGCACTGGCTCATAAGATAACCCGTTTAGGCTTTTATTGGCCAGAGATGATGGCCGATGCCAAAGACTATGTGAGGAAGTGTGAACGTTGTCAGAAACATGCACCACTTGTTCTACAACCTCCTGAGATGCTGACTTCCATTAATTCTCCCATCCCTTTTTCTTTGTGGGGAATAGATATACTTGGGCCTTTTCCCATGGCCACATCTCAAAGGAAGTTCTTGATTGTATTCATAGACTATTTCACTAAGTGGATTAAAGCCAAGCCTCTAGCTAAGATCAAAACTAAGCAGGTTGCACAACTCTTGTGGGAAAATATCATGTGCCGATATGGAATTCCCCGTATCCTAGTTACCGATAATAGAACACAGTTCAACAATGAGAAATTCAAGAAGTATTGCGAGGAGAATGAGATTGAGTTGCGGTTTACTTCTGTAGCTTACCCGCAAGCCAATGGGCAAGCGGAAGTGGCGAATCGTATAATCCTGGATGGACTGAAGAAGAGGATCGAGAAATCAAGGAATAACTGGGTGGATGAAATACTCCCGATATTGTGGGCTTATAGGACTACTTGTAGAGTCACTACTAGAGCAACTCCCTTCATGTTAGCATATGGGGCATAAGCGGTTGTTCCCGTGGAAATATCACACTCGTTTCCCAGGATCCAAGCATACAACGCTGAAGAAAATGAGGAAGGACAAAGGTTAGCCCTGGATTTGATTGATGAGGTGTGGGATGAGGCACATGCCAAGGTAGTGGAATATCAAAAAAATGCTTCTTTTTACTACAACTTAAGAGTAAAAGAAAGGTTTTTCAAGCAAGAAGACTTGGTTCTGAGAAAGGTGGAAGCTTCTGGCATTGGGCAGAAAGGAAAACTTGCCCCAAATTGGGAAGGGCCATATAAGGTCAAAAGTGTTCAAGGAAGAGGATACTACAAGTTGGAGACAATGGATGGTTTTGAAGTCCCGAGAACCTAGCACGCACAAAACTTAAAAATTTACTATGTGTAAAATGGTTGAGTATGATTCTCACTTGTCAAAATGACAAGTAGGTTGAAAAGCACCTGGAAGCTTTGCTCGCTTAGGATTTTTTAAAATTTCGATAAGAGTTATGTGTTAGGTCACACACACTGTAGAAGGGGGTTGAATACAGTGTATAACACAATCAAATCGAATTCAAATAACACAAGTAACAGAAAACAGACTTTATTCAAAGTGATAAACTCTGTTACAATATAGAACTGTCCTCTCTCAGTGATGAACAAATATCACGAGAGCTGCTAGGGTTACAATGAATAATATTCTCGATAATGATAACTCTTATAGTGTAAACCCTATGTCTGTGTTTATATACTACACAGTTACAAGATAATTGCTAATTGATATGGAATATAATTCTGCTTCCTAAAATATATCAATCAAATATCTTTTCTTCCAACTATTCTATTCTTCATAGAATTCCTTCTTCATGCATATCTCTTATTACATTTGTCTCGATCTTCTTTCTTCAATCAGCCGCCTTCCTTATCTGAACGTTTCCTTTAAGTCCTGATATTATCTTCTGATATATATCTCCTAAACCTTAAGTAATGATGACTTAAGTTCTGACTTCAGTATAAATGCTGATTTCAGTTAAGTACTGATTTGTCCTGTTTAAGTAAGATCTGAAAACTAAACATAAATCATATTAGTCATGACATTATCAAATATATCTAACAATCTCCCCCAACTTGTAAATTAGCATAATATACAAGTTTAACAGATATTTGATGATGTCAAAAACATTAAGTACAAATGCACGAGAATTTGACTAGATAACTACAACTTACAGTCCTTAAAGCTTTACCAACTTTAACTTCTGATAACAACTTCAGTCTGTATACATATCAGAATTTGAGCAATTATAGATCTTGACTTGGCTTCATTTTCTGATCTCTCTGATGTCAGAAGTTATTCTGAGATAGTTCTTTAACAAACATCTCTCAGCATATCTGAGTTCATCAATCATCCTCCTTTTAGCATCTTTAAGCTCTGCAGAATCTTCACCAGTTTGGAAGATAGCAGCCCTGAGATCATTTATTCTAGCTTTCCTTATGTCCTGATCCAGTCTGATCAAATACGCTTTGTCAGACTCAAGATTGAATTCTACAGCCTTATAACCCAGAAATGTAGTTATAATCTTTGCAGAGTTAGGCTCCATCTCAACAATATCACCCTTGTGATCTCTGTACTTTGGAAGATATGTGCTGTCAGACTTTATAGAATAAAGCTTTTTCTGTCTCTGAATTTGAGTCTTCAAATAGTTTGCAGCACTTTCTGTTATTTTGTCATTCACTTGAAGTAAGAATAATACATGTTCCAGTTCTTCAAAATACTTCAGTGGAATAGCATTTACCCTTATATGGTAAACCCTACCATCTGTCATGAAATATAACAAGATGTGTTCTTTCAAGTAAGTATGGTAAACCATTTGTACAGATTCTAGTTGATTCAATCTTTCAGGAGTTGCTCCAACACCTGGTTCACTTAAGGAAGTTGGATCATTGCTTGTGTTCTGTATTCTTCTTTCATCAGCACTACCCAATCCAGATTTATCTCTTGCTTCCTTTCCAGTAACCACTCTTGCTTCAAAACCACTTACAGCAGTCTTCAAAGGTTGAGTCTGTTTGGCTTTGGTGAAACCTGGTAGGAGTATCTTTGAAGGTTTAACATGAGCAATGTCAGAGGTTTCATTTTCCTTATCTTCTTATATCAAGTCAACTTGAGCTATGTCAGAGGTTACTTGCTTCTTTGTAATATCAGAACTACCTATATCTTGACTCTGAACAACTTGAGCCATGTCAGAGGTTGTTTTACAAATCTTTCTTGAAGTCAGAGTAAGATCAGCATCTTCAACAGTAATTTCTTCATCCACAGAAGGCACATAAACCTTTATAGGTTCACCAACTTTTTCTTTGCCTTAGACCTTGGATCTATCTGCAATTGTGATTTAGCCTTGGTTGCCTCAAGATTTGTCCTTTCTCTTATCACAATGCCTTTAGCCTTAGGAAGTTTCTTTTTACCAACAGAAGCTTCAGATTTAGAATTGACTTTTTCTGACTTAAGTCTAGCTTCTTCTTCCATCAGACTCTCAAAATCCATTCCTGGATTTTCTTTCAGAAATAACTGTCTTGAAATTTCTTTATCAAGATCCAAAAGTTCATCAGAACTTATCCTTTTACCAGTATCAGAAATAATTCTTTTTCCAGTGTCAGAACTTGTCCTATGACTTGTAGTTTCAGCTCTTCTTGATGAGAGACTTCTACCTTGACCATGACCTCCACCCATTCCAGAGCTTCCCTGGTCATCTTTTTCATCATCCTTCCCCTTCAGTGTCTTAACAGTTTTACATTTGGACTTAATTATCTTCTCCCCCATTTTTGGCATCAGCAGGTAAGAGAAGAGAGACAAGCAATTCCACTGAGGATTGGATTTCATCGAGTTGAGATTGCTGAGAAGCTTGATTTTTCAAAATTTCATCAATCTGAGACTGTTATTTCTCTTGGGTCTTCTCAATGTAAGCAACTCTGTCAAAGGTAGGTTTGAAGAAAGTTTTCTTGTCAATTTTCTTAGTCATTTCTTGCTTGAGCAATTCTTCCTGAATTTTATGCACCTCTGCATGAGTTGTTGAATGTAGACCTTGAAGATATCTAGTACTCAATGCAGTAACTCGAAGCTGTGTCTTGAAATCATCATTAATAAGCATCTCATCAGCTTTTGCCAAATGCTCAGCAAGAATCGATTGGAAAGGAACAAAAGTAGCTGTGTTCCACTCCTTAGTCCACTCCTGTCCTCTAGGAGTTTCACTCCAAGGTACTGGTGCTTCCCCTGTAACAAACTTCTTAACTATTTCAGCTTTAAGAATAGTTTGTTGAGGTGCATGTCCTGATGGACCAGCTGCATGATCATCTTCATTTGCAGCAGCATCACCAGTATCATCAGCATTTGCAGCATCAGAACTTACTGAATCAGCATCTTCTGATAAAAGAACAGTATGAGAAGCTATTGAGGTTTCAACATCATCCACTAAGTGCTGATCTGCTTCCAAGTTCTAATCAACAACCATAGTCTAATGCTCACCTATATTCTGATCATCAACATCTAGATGCAGAGAAGGTGTTGTAGACAATTCTGGAGTTTCATTAGCATTAGTAAGTGGTGTTGTTGATGGATTAATTGTTGTTGGAGCTTCTAAGTAGAGAACCTCAGGCACAATTAGGTTGTGAATATCAATCTCAGCACTTGTGCCTAGGTCTGTAGTAGATACTGGGTCATGTACAGGAGACATGGGTGGTGTAGTTGCTTTATCTGTAGCAACTTTCTAAGTTGGTGACAATGGAGGTGGAGATGCAGTAGCTGTAGAAAATTCTGGCTCTTTTGAGATCAGAGATTCCTGATCTCCTTCCTTAGCTGCTTCATCCTCATCCTCTAAAACTGGCCTGTGAGCTCTCTGTTTCTTTCTTTTCTTTGAAGATGGAGATTCCTTGGGAGTTTTAGCATAAGACATTCTTCTAAGCCTTTTGAGAAGCTTAGATCCCCCAATTCCAGTATCCTTCTGAGAAGAGACCTTCTCAGCTTCTTTAATAACAGGTTCTGATACAGGAACCTATTCCTCACTATCTGACTCATCTCTCAGAACAATCCTCCTTCTCTTCTGTGGTGTCTGAGGTACAGTCTTTGTCCTCTTGGGCTTGGAAGATGAAGGCTTCACAGTATGTGCTGATGATGAAGGTTGAGGTATCTGTGAAGGTTTGAGATGTATTCTGATAGAGGGTTGAGTAGATTGAGGTGTATGTGTGGTATGTTCTGAAGGTTGTTGTGGTGTCTGGGATGTGGTGGTGGGTTGAACATCAGGGTAAACAGATCTGTAGGTTAGAGGATCAGCATTTACCAAGATCTATTTTACAGACTGAGGTATCTGTAAGGGTCTAACCACCGTTTTCTTAAGGTCAGCATTTACCAAATCATTAAACGCCCGTTTTGTAAGTTTAAAGGGTTGAAATAAAGAACTGGCTAGTTGAGGTTCATCAGCACAACAAAAGTTATATATGAGCTGACAGAATCTAGCAAAGTATATTATATTCCTATCCTCTGTCATCCTATCCCCTATAAAGCCTAGCACAACACTTGCATAATCAAAATGAGTTTGGTTAATAATAGCATACCCGATGTGCTGACTCAAAATAGGAATGGCATCAAAGTTGGAACACTTATTGCCGAATGCTTTAGTGATGTAGTTGAAGAACAAGCTCCATTCCTTTTTTATATGTGCTCTTTTCAATTGTCCAAGCTTGGCCAAACTCTTCTCATACCCCAAATTGGCCATAAGCTGCTGTAGAACTGGTTCCTCCGCTGTTGAGAAAATGCAGCCTTCTGGTAAATGTAGAGCTTTGCGAACTGCTCCAGGAGTTACCACATGCTCAACATCATTTACTTCAAAAATAATGCTTGGAGTACCAGTAGCACCACCATTGTCAAAATGCCCAGTACGCTAGAACGTCAGAACTTGTTGACTAGAAATGACTTGAGGATGGGTTAATGCATACCCAATCTCACTGTGTGCTAGAAGATCTTGCACAAAGTGCAAATCAGATGGAGCTTCATCATGGTTTAAGATTGCAGTATAGCTGTTGGGAACAAACTTGGCTCCATCTATAATCAAATACTTAGGTGCCATGAGAAAAATTGAGAAATAAGTTTGCCTGTAAGGTGTTTGACAAAATGTCTGTATGAAAAAAAATGTCAGGAGATGAGATAGAATAGAAGTAAAGAAAAAAGAGATATAGTGTGAAAGTAAATAAAAGATTTTACAATCTTCTCTCTCTTTTACTTATACACGGTAGAAAAAGTAACCGTTGGACACCTGTCAGACATGCAACAGTAAAGAATAATTAATGGGCACGGGAAAACAGTAATCATTACTTATCACATGCAGTTTTTCAAGGAAAAACCGTTCCACTTACCAAGTAATCCCATTAATTTAGGTAGTTCAGTTTTATTTTAAAATTTAAACTGTTCCCACTTATTAAATCATTTTCACTGCGAAACCAATATTCTGTAAAAATACACTAAGTGAGAGAATGACCAAAAAAATAAATCAAGTAAACATGTACTGCCATGTCAGAATCAGAATTTGATTTGTATCAGAGATAAAATGGTCATCAGAATATGGATAAATCAGGATATAAAAACGCATCAAAATACCAAACAACTCAGAGACAAAATCTTGCAAAAATAGAAAATTTCATTAATATATTGAGAAAATAAATTCATGAAATTTAAATTACAGCACAAAATTACAAGATTATCCTAAGCTACAAATCCTATTTCTTCTTCCTACTTTCAACAAAAAGAACAGCGAGACGAATGATTCGCTCCTGCTGTCGAAGAGCTTCCAACCGTTCTTCTTCCAGTCACTCAACATGGCGATGGTAATCCATATAGAAGAACAAGAGGTCTGTCAGAACCTCTTGGGGAACAGAGTCCCAAACCTCATCAGGAATGGCAGTAACATGCCATTCCTGCTGCCATTCTGGACAGCTCATGGTGAGAGAGAAAGTATCATAGTTTAGAGCTAAGTTGTAATTAACCATGATTGTGATGAGTGAAGAAGAAATGAGTTTGAGAGTTTGAGTGTAAATGAGAGATGTACTGGCTGGAATGAAGTGTTGGTTTATATAGGCAATAGAATGCCAGGAGACGCAAGGAAAATTTAATGCTGACAGGTAGAAATAATTCTACCTCGTCTCCCTAGACTGAGGAGAATCAAAACAGCCATTGGAAGTGTAAAACAGGGTTTAATGCGCACAAGAAACAAGTAAACATTACTGTGCATGGACGTGTACCACTAACCCTAAGTGTATTGACTGTTAATATCTCACCCGAACATATTCTGTTTTAAAATAAGACTGTTTCAGATTTTAACCACAAATAAGTCAAGTAAAGGATCAAGATTTAATATCAGCACTTATACTTATATCAGAACTTAACAGTCATGAGAACATGATTTCTTAACTCGAAAAATGAATGCCTATTTCTGCAATTCTTCACACAAATTCTGATGTCATTTCTTCAGAACTTAATCATCAGAACTTCCATCATAGCTTGTCCTCAGAATTTATGCAATCTGACACATAAACTGTTCATCTAAAACAACATTGATCACCACTGTAATTTTCATCATTCATATGGAGTGTAAGTGTGTGTAGTAAGCTAAATATCAGACAAAGAGTAGTAAAGTCTGATTCACTTCAGTACATCTTAGAAATAAGGCATAACTAAGAACTTTACTTAAAATCTGTCATTATTCTGAAGCCTACTATTGAATGAGTTCATGCATGAGTCCACCTCAACTGTTTTGTGCTTATTTTATGCATCTTTTGAAATTCCATTTTACAGTGGCTTCTCAGTGTAAGTGAGTCACGACTGCTTATCAGAATTTATGCTATTATCAGAATATTTCTCCAGTCATCATAGAGTGTGAAAAGTCACCAAGAAAAATAATTATTTGCTTTTCTGATGCATATTACTTAATACCAGCAATGCACTTGGGTCATCCCTTCCACATTTTTACTCTAGATCTCAAAGGAGTACCTGATTTTTATTCCTTGTTCTTTTCCTTTTTCTTTTGATAAGTGAGGTTTATCCGCACTTAGTACATTCACCAGATTTACTAACATCAGAACTTAACAGATGATAAGCATTATTCTAGTTTTTGACTTAGTAATAAGAGAGATAAAGTAAACTTAACTAAGCTCAATATCGGAATTTGCTTATGTCAATAGATTTCCACATAAATAATTACTTCAAATATGGGATCTTTAGAATATTAAAGTCTACTAGGTCAGCATCTAGCACGGTTATCCTCACAGAAGTGAATAGTCACAGAAACATTCATATCACTATCAGAGTTTAGAAATTCACATCAGACAATAATCAGTACTTAAGTAATTTTCAATTAAGCACAGAATACACAAAGATAGTAATATCTGTAAATACTGATCATAAAGTCTGATGCAACAGAGCAAAAGCTAAGCAGATTTAGAGAAAGAACCTGAAACCATTCCAAGTTCATTTACCAATCTTGTAAAAGTAGCTTCATACAGTGGTTTTGTGAAGATATCTGCTAGTTGTTGATCTGTTGGAACAAAGTGCAATTCCACTGTACCTTCATCCACATGTTCCCTTATGAAGTGGTACCTAATGCTGATGTGCTTTATCATTGAGTGTTGAACTGGATTACCTGTCATAGCAATAGCACTTTGATTATCACAGTAAATGGGGATTTTAAAATATGTTAACCCATAATCCAGTAACTGATTCTTCATCCAAAGAATCTGTGCACAACAGCTTCCTGCAGCAATGTACTCTGCTTCTGCAGTTGATGTGGAAATTGACTTTTGTTTCTTGCTAAACCAAGAAACCAATCTGCCTCCAAGAAATTGGCAGCTTCTAGTTGTGCTCTTCCTATCAATTTTGCAACCTGCAAAATCTGCATCTGAGTAACCTATTAGTTTAAAATCTGATTCTCTGGGATACCACAATCCCAGATCAGCTGTTCCCTTAAGATACTTGAATATTCTTTTCACAGCTGTTAAGTGAGGTTCTCTTGGATCTGCTTGAAATCTTGCACAAAGACAGGTAGCATACATGATATCAGGTCTACTAGCAGTTAGATAGAGTAAAGAGCCAATCATACCTCTGTAATCAGTAATATCTACTGATTTACCAGTATCTTTATCCAGTTTTGTTGCAGTGGCCATGGGAGTGGATGCACTTGAACAATCTTGCATGCCAAATTTCTTCAGCAAGTTTCTGGTGTACTTGGTTTGACAAATAAAAGTGCCTTCTTCATTCTGCTTGACTTGAAGGCCCAGAAAATAGCTAAGTTCTCCCATCATACTCATTTGATATCTTGACTGCATCAATTTGGCAAACTTTTTGCAAAGTCTGTCATTTGTAGAACCAAAGATGATATCATCAACATATATCTGAACCAAAAGTAAGAATTTCCATGGTTGAGGTAGAACAATGTTTTGTCTATAGTTCCTCTATTAAATCCACTTTCCAGAAGAAACCGAGCTAAAGTCTCATACCATGCTCTTGGAGCTTGCTTAAGGCCATAAAGTGCTTTATCAAGCCTGTAGACATGATTTGGATATTTGGGATCTACAAAGCCTGGAGGTTGTTCAGCATATACTTCCTCCTCTAATTCTCCATTGAGAAAAGCACTTTTCACATCCATTTGAAAGACAGTAAACTTTTTGTGAGCAGCATAAACCAAAAATATCCTTATGGCTTCCAATCTAGCAACTGGTGCAAATGTTTCATCATAATCAATTCCCTCCTGTTGAGAATATCCTTTTACAACCAACCTTGCTTTATTCCTTGTAATTATGCCATCACTATCAGTTTTATTTCTGAACACCCACTTTGTACTAACAACAGATCTGTTCTTTGGTCTTGGCACTAGGGTCCAGACTTTGTTTCTTTCAAATTCATTTAACTCTTCCTGCATTGCCTGCAACCAATCAATATCTTGAAGAGCTTCTTCCACTTTCTTTGGTTCAGTCTGAGAAAGACAAGAATTGTAAAGACATTCACTTGAAGTAGCTGTTCTAGTTCTGACACCTGCATCAGGATTTCCAATTATTAAGTCAGGTGTATGTGATTTAGTCCACTTCCTTGCAGATGGAAGGTTTTCTCTAGAACTGGATGCTCCCCCATGATCCATGCTATCTTCATCAACATTTTCTGATGCTCCCCCTGAAACTATGCTCTCTGAGTTGGATCCTTCAGAATTTAAGTTTTCAGAACTATCAGAACTTGGCTTATCAGAACTTGATGAATCAGAACTTGAAGAGCCAGTTGTATGTTCTGATGCTTCTTGAGATGTGGTTGTATCTTCAGTATGCTCCCCCTGCACAGGTGCATTCTCCTTTGACGTAGTCACCACAGTTTCAATGACATCAGAGTTTAATCCTTCAGAGTTTGTAGTATTAGGACTTAGACTGTTAGGGTTTTCAGTATCAGAATTTAATTCTTCATTTTCAAATCTCAGCTGATCATGATCATTGAAATCTTCAAGTCCAGTAATCTTCTTATCATCAAAAGAGACATTGATAGATTCCATGACCACCCTTATTCTCAAGTTGTAGTCTCTAAAGGCTTTTGTGGAAAATGGATATCCAACAAAGATTCCTTCATCAGCTTTTATATCAAATTTGGATAGCTGTTCAGGATGAGTCTTAAGAACAAAACACTTGCATCCAAATACATGAAAATACTTCAAATTTAGCTTCTTTTTCTTCACCATCTCATATGGTGTCTTTCCATGCTTGTTAATGAGTGTTGTATTCTGAGTAAAACAAGCAGTCTGCACAGCTTCAGCCCAAAAATAGGTTGGTAGCTTTGCTTCATCAAGCATAGTTCGTGCAGCTTCAACGAGAGTTCTATTCTTTCTTTCAATAACTCCATTTTGCTGTGGAGTTCCAGGAGCAGAAAATTCCTGCTAGATTCCATGGTTTTTGTAGAACTCTTCCATTATCAAATTCTTCAATTCAGTGCCATTATCACTTCTTATTATCTTCACAGAATCTTTGACCAATTTATCCAGTTGCTTAACATGATCAATCAAGATTGATGCAGTTTCACTTTTTGTGTGCAAGAAATACACCCATGTGTATCTGGTGAACTCATCCACTATGACCATATCATATTTCTTCTTTGCAATAGACATGACATTCACTGGACCAAATAGATCAACATGTAGTAGGTGATAAGGTTCAGGAATTGATGATTCAGTCTTGCTCTTGAATGAAGATTTCCTTTGTTTAGCCTTCTGACAAGAATCACAAAGGCCATCGGGAGCAAATACTGACTTTGGCAGTCCTTTCACAAGATCTTTCTTGACTAGTTCATTTATATTGTTGAAATTTAAATGAGAGAGTTTCTTGTGCCAGTTCCACCTTTCTTCAATTGATGCTCTACTCATCAGACAGATTGCAGAACCATCAGTACTTGTTGAAAGCTTGGCTTCATAAATGTTACCATGCCTGTATCCTTTCAGAACAACTTTGCCTGTAGATTTACTTACAACTTCACAGTGTTCTTCAAAGAAATCCACATGATAACCTTTGTCACAGATTTGACTAACACTCAGCAGATTGTGTTTAAGTCCTGAGACCAGAGCTACTTCTTTAATGATGACATTCCCAAGATTGATATTGCCATATCCCAATGTTTTTCCAATGTTGCCATCTCCATAAGAAACACTTGGGCCAGCCTTCTCCACAAAGTCTGATATCAGGGCTTTATTTCCAGTCATATGTTCTGAGCATCCACTGTCCAGAACTAGGATGTTTTCCCTGTTGCCCTGCAATCACAAAGACCACTAAGGATTAGTTTTAAGGACCCAGACTTTCTTGGATCCTTTGGCCTTATTAAGTTTGTTAACATTTATAGCGGATTTAGCATCAGAGTTTATGTTAACATTTTTCTTATCAGAATTTACATTATCAGACTTTGAATCAGAACTTACACTAGAAGGAACAATGCTAACTTTCTTTAAAGAAGGTTTTATTTGATAATAATCATAGTACAAACTATGATATTCCTTACAAGTATAAATGGAATGCCATAAACTACCACAATGAAAATAAGGATTTTGTGGCTTATATCTAACAGACTGACTATTAATTCCTGACTTTGAAGGTAAGGAGTTTATGTTCTTATTCTTCCTGCAAAAGGAAGCCAGATGGTTAGAACTTCCATAGTTATGACACGTTTTTCTAGGAGCATCAGGAACAGGCTTATAATTATTATTTTTATTCACACCTTCGTTTCCATTCCTATTTTTCCTAGGTGATTTTACCTTGTTTGCATTCTTAACATCTTTCAGCTTATGCTTAAGCTGCTTCTTAGTCATTAAGCCTACGTTTACTTTAGTTGTCGTTTCCTGTTTTAGTTTCCTTTTTAACTTCTGATTTCTCAACATCAGACTTTACAGCTACAAACTTAACAGGTTTTAACTTTGGCTTTTGTTTAACAACTATAGGCTTAATATCTACAGTTCCTTTATCATTCTTATCATCTCCATAACCTAAGCCCTCTTTCCAGTTTTCACTGCTTAACAAATTCTGAGTTGTTCTGCCAGAGTTAGTCCAAGTCCTGATAATCTCTCTTTCCTTTTCTAACTCAGCTTTTAGAGATTCATTTATATTAATTACTTCATCCCTAACATAGAAAGCATCATCTCTATCTTTATGAATTTGATGGAACATGACTAACTTTTTTTCTAAATAATCATTCCTCTTCTTACAAGCAAGATTTTCAGAAGTTAATCTTTCACATGTTAAAGTTTGATCTCTATAGCTAATGAACATGGTTTTAAGATATCTTCTCAACTCATTAATATCATCCAAGTTTGAAAGGCATAAGTAGTTTGAGGTACCTTTAACTCAGCAAGTTCAGAACTGCTTTCAGCACTTGCCATATCAGCATTTGCCATCAAGGCATAGTTCTTCTCACTTTCAGAATCTGAGGTGTCTGTCCAGCTTTTCTTCTTTGTGACAAGAGCCTTGCCTTTGTCATTCTTCACTTTCTTGCAATCAGGAGATATGTGGCCTTTTGCACCACAGTTGTAGCATTTAACATTTGTGTAATCTCCTATGTCAGACTTCCCTCCTTTGCCTTCAGATTTTATGAAATTCTTCTTATCAGAACTTGCACCTTTCCTGGAAAACTTCTTTCCCTTCCTGAACTTCCTGTATGCAATCCTTGTGATTCCTTTCACCATAAGAGCACACAACTTCATCATCTCTTCATCAGCATCCATCTCAGGCGAGCTTTCAGTTTCTGAGTCACCATCACTATCAGAACTTGATGACTCAGTATCAGACTTTGTGAAGAGCGCTTTACCCTTGCCTTTCCTTGAGGTAGCTGCCTTGGGAGATTCTTCTTCAGCCTTAAGAGCAACTGTCCTTGACTTTCCTCCTTTCATCTTGCTTCTTTGTTCCATCTCAAGTTCATGAGTCTTGAGCATCCCATAAATTTCATCAAGAGTTGTTTCTTCAAGATTATAGTTATCTCTTACAGTTGTTGCCTTCAAATCCCAGCTTTCAGGAAGAGCTACCAGGAATTTAAGGTTTGAATCTTCAAGATCATACTCCTTATCAACCAGTGACAAATCATTCAAGAGTTTGACAAATCTGTCATATAAATCAGTCAATGACTCATTGGGCTTTGAGTCAAAGTGTTCATACTCTTGAGTGAGTATTGTCTTCCTGTTCTTCTTAATCGAATCAGTTCCCTGGCACCTTGTTTCCAAGGCATCCCATATCTCCTTTGCAGTCTTGCAGTTAATTACCCTCTTTGATATTACATTATCAATGGCACTATACAGCAAGTGTCGTACCTTAGCATCCTTAGCAATTGAAGCGATATCTTCAGCAGTGTAATCACTCTTCTCCTTTGGCACATACTTTGTTGCTTCACCTGCAACTGCAACAGCGAGTTTTGTTGGATTGTGAGGTCCTTCCTTGATTCTATTAAGATATTCTGGATCTGTAGCTTCCAGAAACATAGTCATCCTCACCTTCCATATGGGATATTTAGATGGTCTCAATATGGGAACTCTAATAGCCTCATATCGACTATGGATTTGTGTCTTTGGAGGTTCTTCAGTTTTGGTGGGCTTAGTTGGAGTTTCTACTTTAGACATGATTGTTTTTGGATCTTAAACTATTTGTGTGTTAACAGATAGGCTCTGATACCACTTGTTAGGTCACACACACTGTAGAAGGGGGTTGAATACAGTGTATAACACAATCAAATCGAATTCAAATAACACAAGTAACAGAAAATAGACTTTATTCAAAGTAATAAACTCTGTTACAATATAGAACTGTCCTCTCTCAGTGATGAACAAATATCACGAGAGCTGTTAGGGTTACAATGAATTATATTCTCGATAATGATAACTCTTATAGTGTAAACCCTATGTCTGTGTTTATATACTACACAGTTACAAGATAATTGCTAATTGATATGGAATATAATTCTGCTTCCTAAAATATATCAATCAGATATCTTTTCTTCCAAGTATTCTATTCTTCATAGAATTCCTTCTTCATACATATCTCTTCTTACATTTGTCTCGATCTTCTTTCTTCAATCAGCCGCCTTCCTTATCTGAATGTTTCCTTTAAGTCCTAATATTATCTTCTGATAAATATCTCCTGAACCTTAAGTACTGATGACTTAAGTTCTAGCTTCAGTATAATGCTGATTTCAGTTAAGTACTGATTTGTCCTGTTTAAGTAAGATCTGAAAACTAAACATAAATCATATTAGTCATGATATTATCAAATATATCTAACATTATGTTTTAGTTTTATCAGGGTTGAACCCATTTCATGTAAGGTGTTAAAAATACCAAGTTATAATGGAAAATGTTCAGTTTGATCTAGTTTGTTGAATTGTTAGATTCTGAAAAAACCAAGTTATAAACTTGAGTTAAGGAACTTGAAAGGTTAAGCTATGATAATACTTGAGATTTGATTAACTGGACAAGACAAGTAAAAACATGCAAAGTCTATTATAAAGTCTGAAAATGTCTGAAGAAAAAGTAAATTACATAAGGCAAGGGAATTAGGCGTTTCACTTAGAAGGCTCAGAATCCTCTCTAGAGCTGCTGCCAGAACCATCTTTGGAGCTCTCCTCGGAAGTTTCCTCGGTTGGCCCATCAGATGCTTCCTCCAAAGTCTCTGAAAAAGTCCCCTCCGAAGTCTCTTCAGATGAATCTTCAGTCGCAGTCGGCTGGGGAGTTTTCTTTGAAGGTTCCTCCACCCTGGCTTTCTTAGCAATAGGGACAGGTTCTTCTTCAGAAGAGGATTCATATTCCCCTGAGCTAGACTCTATCTCCTTCCTCTTCTGACATTGGCCATGGCTCCTCGATGGCGCTCTGGCTGAGGAGGCAGAAGTACCCTCCTTAATGAGATCAGCTAGCTTATCAACGACGCCTCCAAGAGTTGGGACTTGTTGAGGACAAGGGAAGGGGGCTTTCTCATGAATCTCAGGAAACTCGTCCTGGATAGCCTCTACAGCAGCGTCCCAGCTTTCTCATAGCTAACTGTTTGAAGAAGGGCGCCGTGCTCCACTATCAAGTCTTTTAACTCCCGTGTGTCCATCCAGGCGTCAAAGGCTTTGTCCTTTTGATTCTTGAGGATCATTATCTCATCCCGGGCCGTTTCCAGATTAGAAGTTGAGGAGGCAAATTGGGCCTTGAGGTTCTAAATTTGCTGGTTGACACCCTCCAGTTTCTTGTTTGTGTCCTCTAAACCAACCTTCTAAGCCTTAGCTTGGTGAAGCGCCCCATGGAAATGGATGTTTGCCTAGAAGAGATAAGAAAAAGTGAGAAAAGGAGAATCATGACAATAAAGCAATAATATCAAAAGATAAGAAATATACCATCGCTAGGGCCTGAGCACCGAAAAGCTCATTAGCCTCCAAGTCCTGTTGGAGGACAAGGTCGTGGTAGTCTATCGGGGAAATAGACTAAATTGACCATTCCTTGGCATGTTTTGTATTGCCAACGATCGAGTCCTTTCCCCGGATTCCCCAGGCGGGTTGGAAGAAGGCCCCTGGTTTCTGTTTTGTACGCAAGGGTTGGCTGGGGGCTTCTTTGTCCCCTTTCTTTGTCTGAAGCAGGAACTCTGAGAAGCGATCCCCAAGGCACAGGTCCTTAAAGACCTTTTCAGCGCGCTTCATCCTGGTTGTTCCCAGGTCCTTAGGCTTGGTAGCCTCTTCGATCCTCTCAGCCACTACCCAAATTAAAGAAAAAGGAATTGGAAAGATAGTAAAGTAAGAGGCAAGGACAACAGAAAATAACTAAAAAGGAAGGAAACATACCTTGCTTAGGAACGGGAGAAAGACCGCATTCCATAAGAACTGTCTCTCTTATAAGGTCCTAGGAATGGGACGTCCCGTTGTCCTGGATAAGGAAATTAAAGGCCTTAGCCTCCTCCTTAGTCAAAATAATGTCATTTGGACTCCCGTCAACAACTTTCCCAAAGGACGAGCGAAAAAGCATCCTTTAGTCATTGCCTTCCCATAGGACATAGAGAAACTCTTTCTTCCACCCCAAGTTGTTATCAGGAATAGACTTCCCATTCACTATATGAGGAATGGTGGGGCGCTGGTCCAGAGAAACCCACCCTGGATTCTTATCGGGGCTATTCTTGAACTGAAAGATCTTTCTAAACACAGAGACCGAAGGAGGTACGTCATGCTTGGTGCATGGCGACAAATAGAAAAGGATCAACCTCCAAGAGTTTGGAGGGAGTTTGCAAGGGCTGATGGCCACATATGCTAGCAAAACTGGAATAAAAGGATGAAAAGAAAGTCTGATATCTGCCCTCAAGGTGTCCCTAAAGACACATAAAGAGTCCTTCTTCCAGTGGCAGGCCCTGTCGGCCGGACCTGCAAGAACTAACTTGTACGACTCCTTGATCTTGAAGAAAGATCTCATCTTATCCAACTCTTTTGCATCCCGGAAAATGTTGACATGATCAAACACATCCAGATGAGCGTCAGACGGGTACTCGTCCCCTCGAGTGTTGATCATATCAATCAAGGAAGTGTACCTTGACCGAATGGGGAACTCGTTCGACTTTTTGGCCAAGTTCATCTTGGCCAAACAGGTTAATCTCTTATCTGCCATCTGAAGAAAGCAGAAAAGAAAACAATTTTTTAGACACAAACTTTATACATAAAGAGTGCATAAAAATAAAGTAAGAGAGTATCTATCTTACTTGAAATAATGCTGAAAAAGGGGTGGATTGCTAGAAAGAAAGCTTCGAGAAACTAGAACTCCGACCTACAGTTATCCTTAAGCCTCCAAGGTTTTTGAGAGAAGAAGAGAGGAAGAGAATTGAGAAATGAGAAGTGAGGAGTGTACAACTCCACTCACTCCTTTATATAGGAAAGGAGGGGAAGATAAAGGGACAAAAAGCCCATTAAGAAGAGGCCCAAAGGCAAAAGCCCAACTTCCAGAACCTTCCAAAGTAATATTGAAAGTTTCCGGAATAACCGAAAGGTTCTCGAAGGTTCAATCAGGATTTAGGCCTAAACCTAGGCCCAAATCCAGACCTAAACCCAAATTGGACTAGGCCTAAATCTAGGCCCAAACCCAAGTTGGATTAGGAAAAGCCTAGGCCCAAATCCAAATTGAATTAGGAAAAGCCCGGTTCAAAAAAATTCCTAGTCCAAAGAAGGCCAGGATTGTGGTCGTGTATGAGGTCGTCAATTCTGCTTGAAATTATTCGAACAGAAGCCTGAAAAACATACATCAATTCGACCAGGATTGAGGTCGTATATGAGGTCGTGAATCATGTTCGAAATTATTCGAACAGGAGCCTAAATAACACCCACCAAGTCGATTAGAATTGAGATTGAAATAAAACAAACCTCGACCAGAATCCTGATCGAGATCCAGGTCGTCAATTCTGCTCAAAATTATTCGAACAGAAGCCAAAAGATGGCATGAATTTTGACCAGCATCCAAGTCAATAAATCAACTAGGATCCTGATCGAAATCTAGCTCGTGAATCCTAGTCGAAATTATTCGACCAGACTTCAGGAGCTGGCCAAAATTTCGACTAGGATCCAGGTCAAACAAACGATTAGGATCCTGGTCAAAAAAAGGCTGAAATTGGAAAAATCCCAGAAAATTAGGGAAATTAAAAAATAATTTTCAAAAATTATTATTGAGAAATATTCTTGAAATAGTAAAGAAACAATACATGTGAGTATCAGAATATTCTTAAAGATTGAGGAAAAAATCATTAAAAATACCAAAAGGTACACAAAAATCCCAAAAAATTAGGGAAGCCTGAATGAATGAATTCTAAAGGAAAAAATTATTGCGAATGTGTAGGTCGCTCCACACTTTACGAAAAAATGATACCTTTAAAGGATCAAGTAAACTTAACTTCAGCGAAATCTAATACGGTTTCCCGGAAGTGTGGGGCAAATGATAGGGATAAAATAAACCTTGACTTTGTTGTAATAATTATACATGGTTTGGGCTATGTACACGGCCCATTAAGAAGATGTATGACATCCAGACCAAGAAAGTCAACACATTGGTCAGGCCTGATGGACCAGATCAGGCCTGATGGAACAAAGAAGGCCCAAATAGCCCTGAATATTTACTATTTTCGTAGTTGATATATATGGGAAAAATCAGCTATTAAGATAAGTTCTAATGAGGATATAAGTCCTTTTAGAATAGCTTCCAAGGGATCTAATTGGATAAGGAATCAGTTTCCTACCTCCTTGGACTCTAAAGTCCATTATAATTCAACGACTTGCCCACCAAGTCTCCTAATTGTAATATCCGGAAAAATTATATGAATATTTGATGTTAAATAAATAAATATTGTGTGTTTTATAAGTTTAAAGTGATTATTTCCATGTTATTAAATATTATAACTGTTATTTCTGTTCTCGTGCGGACCATAAAATTTTTCGAGTCATTAATATGTGTTTAAAATGCAACTATATGAATCGATCTGCAATCGGGACGCGTGTTTATTAGCGTCTTTATCGAGGTATTCGTTTTATCTCATTTATGTGCATTTGAATGTATTTTATGCGTGTTCGGGTTTTTCTATTAATTTAAGTATCGTTTTGTTTTTCGAAAACAAACGGACCGGGACCCCACCGGGACGTCAAAGCCCACAACATTCGTGTTTTTATTTTTTTTAGAATTATCTGTATTTCAAATACCCTTTAGTTTTGTATTTTTGCACTATTCACAATATTTGGGAAATTTTGATACAAATTTTATATTTTATCGCTTTTAAAATTATTCTGCGTAATTATTATTTTGGGGCTTAATTATTTTAATTATGGGGATAAAAACACCCTTAATTTGTTTTGGGGATATAATTTCTCTAAATATAAATAGCTGTATTATTTTTATTTTATTTATTAAATTCACTAAAATTCAGAAAATTAAAAAGAAAAATTGAAGAACAAGGTGGGGGTGTTCTTGAGCTAAGGAATTAAATTCCAACTTTGGAAGTGATTTTGAACTCCAAATCGTAAGTATGAGTAATCAAAATGATTGGATTTCAATTATCTACCTGTTTCAATCATCAAAACAATCCCAGATTAGTAGATTTTAATTTCATTTTTTAGGGTTCTTCGTCTGAATTTGGGGTTTTGATTTCGGGATTGTGTTGGATGTTTTTGATGATTATAGTAGCTTTGCCATGATTAGAGTAATCGATTCATATAAAAATTACACTCGTTTTATTGCAGAATTGTTCAAACCGAGTTTGTAGTTTTCGATTAAGTTTTGATTGGATTTTCTGTGATTGCTGGTTGTTGATTGATGATTTTGGTTATTGTAATCTATTGTACATATTTTGGGGGTTCATTTATATATATACATATATATATTAGTAATTATGATTGTTAATTCGCGAATATAGAATTTCCGCCGAATTTTGTCGAGTTCACCGGCGATGGTGGTGAATTTTGATCACAAATCATGACTCGTGCACGATTGGAAGTGTTTGCTGATTCAGGAGTATTGCTGGGATGTTAATGAACCATTAAGATTGAAAATCCCGTTCAAACGGCTGTGTTTACGGCTGGAATCAGACTCGTCGGAGTCCGGCGAACCCGCCAGAAAACTGGGTTCGTCCCAGAATCCGGCGGCGTTCAAGCCTGACCCGGCAGCTTCTTCATGACCCGAATGGGTCTTTTATAAAATCCGGATTTGATCCAAATCACCCCTTTCCTGATTTCAAAAAAATGTTTTTGTAAATTTGATTTAAATTTTATTCAAAAATTCATTTCTTATTTTCAAAATCTATTTCTTTTAATTCTAAAAATCATTTAATTATTATTGTAAATTCTAAAAATGATTTACTTAATTATTTTAATTTCAAATTTTTTTTAAAAAAAATCCAATTTGATCTAATTATTTATGATTTATTTTAGTTAATTATTTATGAATTTAATTAATTGATTAATTCAATTAATCAATTAATTTTATTTATAAATGGTTAAATAAAATATAAATTATTTGTAATTAATTTTAATAAATCCTAAAAATTGTTTTTAAGCTTTTAAATTTTTTTTTGGTATTTAAAAATCAATTAATATTATTATTAATTGATTTATTCTTATTTATTTTATTTTATTCGTAATAAATAAACCGTTCGTCCGTTTAATACGAAACGAACGCGTATAGACTCAGAAAAACATTACGCTTTCAATAAAAATACTTTTGAAACCTAATTTCTTTTGTATTGCAATGTCATTTGATTTGTGAGTCATTTTGAGCTTGTATTTGATCGATAAACACTATTATTGACCTGATTTCAGTTCCGAATGTACTGAGACTTATCTGTTGACTATCTGATTTATGTATTACATGAAAGATGTGATTACATGTTACATGAATACCATGATTACGTGTTATGTGATATGCATGCTATCTGTTTATAATATTAAAATGCCATGATTAGTTATAAATGATCGGGTAGACGTCAAGACGTATAGTTACGTCGATTGATTTTGGTTCTGTCAATAAAGATAGTTCTTTTGTTTATAGAATCGAGTAGCAAGGAGTGTAGTCCAGTGTTAGATGGAATCAGTAGCCAGCAGCTATAAGCCAAAATTATAATAAGAAGTTATTGAGCATACCAGGCAAGTATTCCTACCTTCACCTATTTTTCGAGTGATGTTTATTATGAATCCTGTTATACAAATATCTATATCTTCACTTATCATTCAAGTGATATTGATTCTGAAATCTGTTATATAAGTTTCTATACTATTCTAAGTTCAAAATAGTTAAACGTTTTATATTTCGCTACAAATTACTCTATACACTGGAATATTGAATTGAGATTAGCGAATAACTAATTGTTCTAGTTATTTCGCCATTGGTTGTTGAGATAGCTCTGGACCATGAGAAATGGGGAGTTATATTGTTAAGGATGTCATTTGATTCGGCTTCTTTGATCAAAATGTTTTATGGATTGGATGAATGTGTAAGTGACCAGGGCAGACGGTCCAGCGGAGGGTTATGCATCATATGAAATATTATGATATAACTTGTGCCACAGGTATATATATTGCATTTTTATTTGAGTACTCATATTTTGGTACATGTTTCTACTAACCATGATCCAGTGCTATCACACGGGCTGATCAGCATGTGATAGTACGTCAGTCGGAGATAGATTTCAATCTAAAAATTATCGTTTATTGTTCATAGCTTGTTTCGCTTTTATTATCGATCAAATATCACAAGTTTTATCCAATTATTCAGTTATTATCAAAATATGGTTTATCATTTCAAGCACACTTTATACTACTTGCTGAGCATTTCTTTCGCTCATACTTGTTTCATATCTTGAATTTTTCAGCTAGGCTAGAGCAGGCTTGAGTTCCAGGTTTGACCAGGAGTGGTGTGCTTGTAGATAGTTTGGTGTGTTTCCAGGTAGGCTGTTTGGGACGCTTGACTATTCTAGAGGTTTGTAATAAAATTTGAATAGATTGTAAAACTAGATAGACTTATGGGTTGTAATAATATTTAGTTTGTATTAGTGTCTGTTTCATACTATAACCTGTGATCGATCTATTTGCATGCAAGGGGTCATATTTAATATTTTATTTTGCTGTGACTATTATATTGTGATTTAGTGCATAATGACCCCCAAATCTAGACCCCGGGTTTGGAGGGCGTCACAGGTTGGTATCAGAGCTACAGGTTATGATCACTGAAACAGGCTTAGGATTGTCTTAAGTGAGTCATAGGAAGATCGCATAAAATAAGCGCGTATAGTTTAGCTGTTATAGGGTTAAATTTGGGTGATTGGGCTGGTTTATAGCTAAGTTGATCAGGTTTCCTGTTTATGTTTAGCTCTAGTCCTTTGTGCCATTGCTTTCCTCTTTTGTTGGTTTCTGAGGATAGTAAGAAGAGATGAAAGAGGATTGAAAGGGGGTGTTGCAACTCTATCCACCATTTGTTGGTTTATATGAGATTTTGAGTAGGAGTTGAAAGGTTTAAATAATTTTTTGTTAATTTTTTTTGTGTTATTATTCTCGAGATAATAAGCAGGATTATGTGATAATCATGTCGCATGTGTTAATATGGTAGCAAGTTTATGATATTTTGAAAGAGATAATGCTTGAGAATTTTGATATGCTAAAAGATTGCTACATATTTGACACAATGCTTGATAGATTATTATATATGTTGCTTGTTTCTTACCAGAATAATGGCACTAAAGAGGAGGAGTAATTCAGGAGAGGATCGTACCGAGAGCCGTACAGATCCAGCGATTATCCAGATGTTGGGACTGATGCAGCAACAGGTGTTGCATCTTATGCAGCAGCAACAACAGCAGCAACAGCAGCAACAGCAACAACAGCAGCATGCAGCAGCACCACCTGCAATGACTTTTAAGCAGTTTCAAGCCGTAAAACCACCTGAGTTCAAAGGAAGTGCTGACCCTGTGGAAGCCAATGCATGGCTTAAAGAGATTGAGAAGGCTTTTGACTTAGTTGGAGTAGGAGCTGAATAGAAGACCAAGTTTGTAAGCTACTTTCTGAAGGGCGAGGCAAACTATTGGTGGGAATCCATGCGAGCGTTAGAAGGAGGTGAGTTTGTGACTTAGGAAAGGTTTAAAGAGCTGTTTTTGGAGAAGTATTTCCCGAGGTACATGAAGAACCAAATGGAGATCAAGTTCTTGAATCTGACATAGGGTGATCTTACTGTTGCGGAATATGAGGCCAAGTTTACTGAATTGGCGAGGTTTGTGCCAGATCAAGTTGATACAGATGAAAAGAAGGCAATAAGGTTTGAACAGGGATTGAAATTTTGGATTCAGAATAGAGTAGCCATGTTTGAGCTGACTTCATATATGGCAGTGGTTCAGAAAGCAATGATGATTGAGAGTAAAAGCGACATGTCTCATAAAGGAATTGATGGGAAGAAAAGGAAAATAGAAATCTCAAGAGGAGGCCAACAACAAGGTAATTTCCAGGGCTGTTTCACAAAAGGCCAGAGTTTCAAGATAATAAGAGTGTGGGATTTAAGAAACCACAACCAGGAAATGGGAACCATTTCCAGAATTCAAATCAGCAAAGGCCCAATCGTCCACCAGCGTCAGATTGCAAGTTTTGTGGTAGAAGGCAATTTGGGATTTGTAAGGCTAATGTGTTATGTTTCAAGTGCAATCATAAGGGACACTATACTAATGAGTTTTGGAATCAGACTTCAGCTCAGAAACCAGGGACAGTGTGCTTTAAGTGTGGGAAGATGGGGCATATTGCCAGACACTTCCAGATAACTGATCCAGCAGCTAATGTGGCAAGGAGTGAATGACCACCAGCAAAAAAACCAGCCAAAGGCCAGGACATTTAACATGACAATGAAGGATGCTGTTCAAAGTTCAGAAGTGGTTGCAGGTACACTTCCAGTCAACTCCGTGGATGCTAAAGTTTTAATTGATTCTGGAGCTACAAGGTCATTTATTTCTCAACATTTTGTCGATGAACTGCATTGTGAAGTTGAATTGTCAGAACAAGCATTAATGATAGAATTAGCTAATAAGAACCAGGTTCCCGTTGACCGAGTGTGCCGAAGGTGTGATATCGAGAAAGGGGAACATCATTTTTATGCTAATTTGATACCTTTTAAGTTGCGAAAATTTGATGTCATCACCGTCACATGCTAAGGGTAATAACAATGACTATTGAAGGAAGTAGTAATGAAGTTATGATCTCATGTGTGTTTAATATTGTTAATTCAAGTGTCAATTAAGTGTTTAATTCTCGTAGTTAATTGTAGTTAATAAGTAGTTAATCAAATCTAAGTGTTATTTTCTTGACATTGAGAAGTAATCATACATTGGTGAGTAAGTGTTAATTGAACATAATTAGTCTGAGTCTCTGTGGGAATGAACTAGAAATTATTCTATATTACTTGCGAACGCGTATACTTGCGTGAATTATTAGCGCATATTTTGTGTCTAACAAGAATATAGCTTGATATGTTTCTCTGAAAATAAGCTTTCTTAGTTAATTGTTCTACTTGATACATTTGGTTTATATATCACCAAGTTTACATGACAATAAGACAAGATAATAAAACAAAACATATCTAGTCTAACTTCATGCTGCTTCACTACTCTATTCCAATATCTTTGAATATCTTCACAATTGCATGGAAATGGTAATGCTTCTTTGTTCTCAAAAACCTGCTTAACAGGCTGCCACATTCCATTTGCAAACACCCAACACACGTGACTGTGTTGTCACTATCAACAGTTATTTGAATTTGATCATCCCTCGGGACTATGCTTGTCATCCATCGAGAGCTTTGTTGATCATCCGTCGGGAGTCTTGTAGATCATCCGTCGGGAGTCTATTTGCCACTTGACTCTATTTTACTTATACAGAATTATAAGACATCTCATATTTACAATTAATCAACCTATTCTGCATATCAATCTAGTAGTCAACATGACTTACAGAACCCTAAGAAATCTACTTGACTAATACATGTTGTTTGCAGAAATGTGCTACAGTTCTTATTTGTTGCATAAGCTACTCACTCGATGGATGTCAATTTATCATCCGTCGGGACTATAAAGTTCATCCGTCGGGACTTTATTTGATCATCCATCGAGTGCTACAAAATTCACTAAGTTAAATCTACTAAGGTGTTTTGTTTAACTTATCATTAAGTTCACAATATATTCCTAACAAACCCCCCAATTTATGTCTACTGGAATTGTAGCCATAAATTAAGAGAAACTTGATGATAACAAAACACCCTAAAAATACAGATTAAAAAGGTCGTAGATAAAACTGATAAGTGCTATAAGATTTATTGAAAATTGAACAAAGCAAAGTATACAAAGAGTTCTCACAATTATAATCAAGGTGCTCCTCTAGTCTGAGCAGATATTTCTATTTCCTTGATTGTTTGAATTTCTTCCCAAGCTTCCTATTGTTTTCCTCTATTTGATTCTGGAGTTGTCTGTTGAATTCAAGTTTACCAGCTTCAGATAGATCCAACATTTCTTGCATCTCCAATAGAGTCTCATTGCTAGAGATACTCAATTGGTCATCCAGTTTGAAGAATCTTTTAACTCCCTTATCATACATGAATTCCATCAGCCAATAAGGCCTCAAATGCACTCTCTTCCCTGTGAAGGGAATTAATAGAGTTTTTGGAAGTGCATCTTTGGCTTTATTACTCCTTAGCTCTTCAATCTTCTTTAGAACCAATCTCCTTGCAGTCACATTAAAACCAAAGTTCTTTTTGAAAGATGAGTAGACCTTTATCAGTACAGATTAGCTTTCTTCTAGAATCCTGTAAAGAGGCCATATGATTTCTTTCCCTGCCTTGTACTTAAACACCAATCTTTCAGGAAGATGTCTGTGAGCATCAATTCCTCTTACTTCTTCCAGTTCATCCAAGTAGAGGTTTAAATCTGAAAACTCCTTGACATTACAGATATATAAGAGATCTTCCTTGTTGACTATAGATTTAGGTTTGGTTAAGGTCTTGGTTCTGAGAGTAACAGGCTTGCTTTTATTAGTTGCTCTTATCTTTGTCTTATTTGGCTTGTTGAAGATAGGTAAGTTGAATTCAGGAATTGGAAGACTTTCCCAGTCTAATGGCTCATCCTTGGGAATAATAGGCTCACCATGAAAATTCTTAGTTGGATCTACCTTGAATTCTTCATGTACAACAGAGGGCTTGGATGTCTGAGTTGAAGTTGTAGATTGTTTGGGAATGTAGTCTTCCATTTCCTCATCACTAAAGTCCAATTTTCTCTTAGAATGAAACTTGTATCTGAATCTTCTTTTCTATGGAGGTTCATTTTGCATTTGCTGATTCTGAGCTTCAATTATCACAAGTGGTTTTTCAGACATCTCAGTTATAGATTTGACAGCTTGAAGTTTGGCCAAGATAGCAGCTTGCTCCTTCTTTTGTTTGAGCTTCTTATCATCTAGAGCAGCCTGCTTCTTTTCTTGCTTTATCCTTTGTTTTTCTTCCTTCTTAGCTTCTACAAATATAGGGTGTCCAACCACCACACAGATCTCTTTTCCGTAGATCTTGGCAATTCTCTTCTTTTGAACTAAATCAGATGGATCTTTGTAAAATTCAATTGACCTTGCCAGCAGCTTCTTTTCATCTTGCCTAGGTGTCTCAAACAAAAGATCCACAGGGTTTTTGTCTGAGAGCTTTGAGTAGTTTCTTTTAGGCTTCAGAATTAGATCAGCTTTTGGAGATTTAATGCATGAAGTTTAGCCTTTTTCCAAGTTTCCTAGACTCATTTCATGAACTGAGATATGTTTGACTTGAGAATGGTGATGAAAATTCTTGTCTGGCTTCTGTAGCTGACCAAATTTCTTCTGAATATCAGCATCAATTTTCTTTCATTTTTCATCTAGTTCCTTCTCAGCTGCTGCTACATCAATCTTTGGCAGTTTGTCATTTGATTCCAGTTTTGCTGCTGCTAGATTGATGAGATCAATGTTATCTATAGCTGGTGGCTTAGTGAAACCAATTGCTGGAATAATTACTTTGCTGACTTGAATGTTAAGCTATTTCTCCCCTCACTTGATGAACCTTTCTCCCCCTTTTTGTTAGCATCAAGTTGTTGAGTGGAAGGGAGTTGAGCAGCCACCAACTGTTGGAGTAGAGCAGTCTGAGCTTCCAGATTATCAAGTATTTTGGCCATTAACTTCTCCACATCAGATAATCTAGAGTCCATGGCCTCAACCTTTCTATTTAAATCAGCTTATTTCCTCAATTTCTGGGCTATCTCAGTCATGGTGGTTCCAGGAAGTCTAGCATCCAACCTTGCTATGACATCCTGTTTTGCCTCAGAGATTTCTTTCTTCATTTCATCCACACTTTGACTATGTTGGAGAGGTTGAATCTTGTGTAGCTATAGAGCTTCAAGATGTGCAGTAAGTAACCTTTTTGTGTTGGCACTTGTGGATGCTTGAATGGCTGTTTGGGTGTCATGAATGAGCTTGAATAGTGTGGATTGAAGATGTGAGTATGAGCATTCTTTGGTTAGCATCCAGGAAGGAATGTCTGTATCTCCCCCTATGCTCATGATGTGTTCCTCATCATCCCCACCATCATCCCTAAAAGAGTCTTCAGCCATTTCAAAATCACTGCCAGTTATAGATGGCATAGCAGTGATTGCATCATTTGCCCTTTGTAGAGAAGCAGTTATATGCACTAGGTTTAGCATCCTCTCAGCATCCTCATTGCCTTGTCCAACTAGAGTTTGATAGGCTGGAACAGGATGAGTAAATGTCTCAGCATCTAGGGAAATAGAATCTATAACAGCTTGATATTCTTGCTGAAATAGTCTCTTCCTTTCTGCATCACTAACATTCATTGACTCACTAGCAATGTTGTCTACCCTTATCACTCCTGTACCTGCATTTCTCTCATTATCTCTCTTTTCTTGCATCAAAGGCTCCCCTTGGCTTCCCACCCTCACACCCTCACCTTCACCATCTAATGTGGGACTCCCCTCACTCACTTTTGCCAGACCTGAAGAAATGGTCTGCATTATTTCACTCTTTTCCTCTCCTTTTTCCTGGGAGCAACCCAGCCTCTCACTCAATTCACTCCCTGCCCTCAGTCCTAAGAGTGATTGCACTACTACTAGGTCATCTGCACTTGTGATAATTGTTGGGATTTGAAGTTGTGCAGAGAGTACCGACGGATGAGGAACATCCATCGGGATAGTAGTTTGGCTAGCCGACGGATGACTGCTGTTAGGCACATTCGTTGGGATACAATCACTACCCGACGGACGAATAATATCAACCAGGATAAAAGAAATGAATGAGTTTAGAATGGAAACTATTGTAGACTTTATGCAGATTGATGAAAATTTGGGCACATATGTCTCAATAGACTCAGAAAGAATTGGCAAGTGAGCCAACAAATCATCTAAAATATGATGCTCACTTGCTTGGATTTTTGGCTTCTCCAATAGAGTTAAAGATGGAGAATTTGGAAGTGATGTATGAATCATGTCTACATCCAGTGAGTGTGTGGGTGAATTTGGTGTTTCAGGTGCTTCAATTATCAATGATTTTGGCAGTGACTCCACATTTATTGGAGTCACATCAAACTGACTTTGAGATGGTGCAGTGATTGAGTCTTTAGCTTCAGTTTGCACTGTGTGTGTTCCCTGTGCATCCCCAAAGGTTTTAGATCTTTTTTATGGCTTAAGTCTGTGGTGAACTTGTGTCCCTAACCCTCTTGGCCTGTGCTCCTGGTTGGGAGCTTGTTTCAATAGTAACATCCTTTTAGGAGGATTAAACTAGAATTGAGCTGATTTCCTTGTTAACAACCACAGTTTGTTGGGAAACTGCGGTGTGGCTAGGCTTGGGTACACTAATCTCACCAGCCTTATCCTTAGGGTTTCTTTGATTTTCACCCTGTCCCTCACCTAACTCACTCTCCTTCACACTCCCCTCTTTGTGTTTGGTAGTTTTTGTAACTGGTTTCTTTTGAGAGAAACCAGAGGGGGTTTTCTTAGCTTTGGATTTTGATGTTGTTGATTTGGTAGCTTGGGTAGGCATTTGTTGGGTCATTGACACAAATGCCATAGCTACACTTGAAGGCAAAGAAATTTGTAAGGTTGGAAGAGTAGAGACAGTGGTACTTACCTCACTTACCTGAGGGCCCTCTATGATTGGAAAATAGAAGAGGGGCACCTCTTAGTGGTGACTTGCTCGGTTGAGATCTGCAATGATTCTCCTTTCTTGAACCCAACAATTCAGTTTGTTGGTTGGGTTCTCAATAACAATATTCTCAATAAGATGGTTAGCAAGTATTATAAAGAATCTAGCATAATAGAGACTTTTACCTCTCTTATTAAGTTCCCCTAACTTATAACCTAATGATCATGTCACTGAAGTTAAAGTACTTATCAGTAACTAGCATATATAGCATGTTAAGCATGGCAATGTTAACAGAATCAGAATTACTCACTTTACAAGAAAATACTTTGGTAACTACATAACACACATAACTCCACTCTTTTCTAAGACCCAGTCTCCTAATCTCACTTAATTTAGAGGTAGGGAGAGCATAGCCAATGAAATTAAGCATGTTAACTAAATCAGTATCTGTGTGTGGAACAGTAGTAGCGTTATCTGGAATTTTATAGCATGCTTTGATAATGTCACTATTAATGCAAAACTGCTTACCTTTAAGAGTGAAAGGTATGGTCTTGTCAGAAGATTGGTACACAGCAGTTGTCCATATCTCCTCCACAACTTCATAGTAGATTGTGGGTGATTCCAGCATAGAATAACTGAGTTTACAGCTTTTCACAAAGTCCATCATTTTGTGAAAGTCTCCAGTTTATGGAATCTCTTTGTTCACAAGAGCTACGAAGTTGTTCTTTTTATATATGAACCCAGACTGAGACATAATTTTGAATACTGGTGCCATTGTTGAATTATGGAAATTTGCAGAGAGAGTATTTTCTTTTGAGAAGAAAGGAGTTAGAGCAATTGATTTGAGAATGATAAAAGAATAGAATAAGAATGAATTCTGCTTTTATACTATCTCAGAAATGGACTGTCAAAAATAATAAAGTGAAATAAAGTAACCAATCAAAATAGCCCAAAATAGCCGTTTAAAAATAAATAAACTGTCAAAATTCTGTCAATTATCCGTCGTGTTATACTTACAAACTGTAAGTATACCCGATGGATAATGTTCAGAGTTTTAACGACTAAGATTGAGACAATTTGACGGATGAGAGTAAAACAATTATCCTTCGGGTTGTAAAATAATCCAGAAAAGTAATTGATTTTTATTAATAAGTACTATTCCGACATATGATCAAACTCGATGGATAATGAGCATCCGTTGAGATGTAAATTTTGACTTAGCCAAAATTTCATCCAAAAGAGAAAATTCAATGAAGTTTCTGGCTGTATTATAACTTGCAAAAATATCTGAAATAACTCAACAATAATTAAGCATACCTAACTCACTTACCAACCTTGAAAAGGTGGATTCATCAAGAGGCTTGGTAAAGATATCTGCAAGCTGCTTTTCACTTGAAATAAAATGAAGTTCCACAGTACCATTTATTACATGTTCCCTAATGAAGTGGTACTTAATGTATATGTGCTTTGTTATTGAATGTTGTACTGGATTTCCAGTGATGGCAATTGCACTTGTGTTATCACAGAAAATAGGAATTCTGTCCACTTGTAGACCATAGTCTAACAGTTGGTTTTTCATCCACAAAATCTGTGCACAGAAACTACCAGCAGCAATACATTCAGCTTCAGCTGTAGAAGTAGAAACTGAAGTTTACTTTTTACCGAACCAGGACACAAGCTTGTTCCCTAGAAATTGACAGGTTCCTGTTGTACTTTCTCTATTTATTTTACAACCTGCATAATCTGCATCTGAATAACCAGTTAGATCAAAACCAGAATCTCTAGGGTACCAAATGCCAAGTTTTGGTGTTCCCTTGAGATATCTAAAAATTCTCTTTATAGCTACTACGTGAGATTCTCTAGGATCATCCTGAAATCTAGCACAAAGACAAGTAAAAAACATTATATATTGCCTACTAGCTTTTAAGTACAGAAGTGAGCCAACCATGCCCCTATAGCTTGAAATATCCACAGACTTTTCAGTAGTGTTTAATTCAAGTTTAGTTGCAGTGGCCATGGGAGTTTTTGCAGATGTGCAATCCATTAGATCAAACTTCTTCAAAAGATCATATATATATATTTAGTTTGACTAATGAATATTCCATCACTAACTTTCTTAACTTGTAAACCAAGATAGTAAGTTAGTTCTCCCATCATGCTCATATTATACTTACTTTGCATCAATTTGGCAAACTTTTTGCAAAGTTTTTCATCTGTAGAGCCAAATATAATATCATCTACATAAATTTGAACAAGTATACTAGAGCCATTAACATTTCTAAAGAATAAAGTTTTATCAATAGTACCTCTTGTGAAATGATCCTCCAAAAGAAACTTTGATAAAGTGTCATACCAGGCTCTAGGTGTTTGCTTCAATCCATAAAGTGCTTTCAAAAGATAGTAAACATATATTGAAAAATTTGGATCTTCAAAACTAGGAGGTTGACTGACATTGACTTACTCTTCCAAATCTCCATTCAGAAAGGCACTTTTGACATCCATTTGATAGACCTTGAAATTGGCATGGGCTGCATAGGCTAAGAAAATTCTGATGGCTTCAAGTCTTGCAACAGGAGCAAAAGTTTCATCAAAATCTATTCCTTCTTATTGATAGTAGCCTTTTGCAACCAATCTAGCTTTTTTCCTGATCACTATGCCATTTTCATCCATCTTGTTTCTGAATACCCACTTGGTTTCAATTGGTTTAGCTCTTCCTGCATAGCTAAAATCCAATCAGGACCCAACAAAGCTTATTCTACCTTCTTCGGTTCTTCCTTAAAAAGGAAGTTGCTATATAGACATTCTTCTTCAGTTGCTCTGCTTGTTTGAACTCTAGAAGATGCATCACCAATGATGAGCTCAAAAGGGTGATCTTTAGTCCATTTCCTTTGTTGAGGTAGATTAGCTCTAGATGAAGAGGCCTCATTGTTGTCTTGATGTGTGACTGAGTTTTAATTATGAGAAACTTCCCCTGAGTTTGTGAATTTTTGATTCGAGAAATGGGTACTTTCTGTAAGTGATCTATTCTGACATTCAGCTTCTCTTATTGTTCCGATGGATGATGCACTTTGTATCTCGACGGATGAAGCTTATTGTCTCCCAACGGATAAGGCAGATTGTCTCTCGATGGATGAAGCATTTTGTAACTCGACGAATGTTAAATTATGTGCTTCATTAGTTGTAGATTTTTCTGCATTATCCTTAGTCACTGTTGTTTGATCACTTTCATCATCACTGTCATCACTAACCATCTCCACATTATCAAACTTGAGGCTTTCATGGAAATCTCCATCTTGCAGTCCTTCAATCTTTTTATCATCAAACACAACATGTACTTATTCCATAACAATGTTGGTTCTTAGATTGTAGACTCTGTATGCTTTTCCCACAGCATATCCAACAAAAATTCCTTCATCTACTTTAGCATCAAACTTTCCATGTTGGTCAGTTTGATTCCTTAAGATATAACATTTGCAGCCAAAGACATGAAGAAAATTTAGAGTTGGCTTCCTATTCTTGAACAATAGGTAGGGTATCATGCACTTTGCTTGATTAACCAAAGAGATATTCTGAGTGTAGCAGGCAGTTTTCACAGCTTCAGCCCAAAAATATATTGGTAACTTTGACTCTTCAAGCATTGTTCTTGCAGCTTCAATAAGAGATCTGTTCTTCCTTTCCAATACTCTATTTTGTTGTGGAGTTCTTTCTGCATAAAATTCATGCATAATCCCATTCTCTTCACAAAATGATCTCCTCACAAAATTCTTGAACTCAGTTTCATTGTCACTCCTAATTCTTCTCACTTTAAAGTTAGGATTGTTGACTTGCCTTATGTGATTGATGATGATTTCACTAGCTTCATGTTTGGACTTTAGAAAATATGTCCCATAGAACTTTGAGAAATCATCAATAATTACTAGGAAAAATCTTTTCCTTGAGATGGACAACACATTGACTGGTCCAAACAAATCCACGTGCAACAATTACAAAGGTTCTTCAATTGTTGAATCGAGCTTCTTTCTGAATGATGTTTTGATTTGCTTTCCTTTCTGGCAGGCATCACACAATCCATCCTTAGTAAACTCCAGTTGAGGAATACCTCTAACCAGTTCTTTCTTGACAAGCTCATTCATGGTCTTGAAGTTTAGATGGGACAGCTTCTTGTGCCATAGCCAACTTTTATCTTGACTTGCTTTACTGAGAAGATAAGTTATTGATTCTGCATTTGATGAGTTGAAATCAGCTAAGTACACATTTCCTTTTCTCACTCTAGTGAGAACCACTTTGTTGCTCTTTTTGTTTGTCACAACACAGGCTTCTGAATTAAAAGTAATTGAGCTGCCCTTATCACAAAGCTGACTGATACTCAACAAATTATGCTTGAGACCATCCACTAGGGAAACCTCTTCAATGATGACATTATCTTTTAAAATCATGCCATATCCCACAGTATAACCTTTGTTGTCATCTCCAAAAGTAATACTTGGGTCAGCTCTTTCCTTGAACTCAGTGAGCAGTGTAAAATCTCCAGTCATGTGCCTTGAGCAACCACTATCCAGATACCAAATATTCTTTCTGTTTCCCTGCACACATCAAAATCAAATCAAGTTGATTTTGGTACCTAAGCTTCCTTGGGTCCTTCCTTGTTAGCTTTCTTCTTTGGTTTCTTAGGTTTGATCTCATTTGACTTGGGAATTTCTGATTCATCCTTAGTTATCTGAGTTGGACCTTTGAAACCAGTCATTAAAACAGAATTATCATGCATATTTTGATTAACAGAAAAAGGCATGCTATTTGCAAACATGTTATTCTAGTAAAGCATACTAAATGGCATTTGAAGCATACTAAATACAACATAATAAGGATTAGGTGCAAATGGCATATTAGCAAATTGTGCATTCATATTCTGAGTAGACATAGCATTCATAGGCATGGTAGTCATGTTGGGAAAAGAAGAGGGTACAGACATGGGAGTAGGCATAGTAAGTTTGCAATTAACAGACAAATGATTAACACTACCACACTTAACATAGATTTTTCTTGGTGCATATTTATCAGGTGTGTAGTTGCTATGTTTGTTAATTCCTACTTTCCCATTTCTATTGTTTTTCCTTTAAGCTTCTGTTTTAACCTCAATCTTTTCTAATCTGTCATTCAATTGCTTGATAGACGGATGACCAACATTAACTTTCTTTTCCTTCCTGACTTAACTTGATTCTCCTGGAAAAAAGTTCTTAGAAACTGATCCATATTTCTCATTCAACTTAGCTAGCTTTGCTTTGCTAACTGGTTTACTCACAGTCGATGGATGTGGCTCTTTGTCACTCGACAGATAATCCTCTTGATTATCCGACGGATGATTTTCATCTGTCCAGTCCGCATCTGTCAACAATCCTTCAACTAAATTGGACTCAAGCTTCTCTTTACTCTTCTTCCAGGTTGTATCACAAAAGGACTCAATACCTTGAAATTTAGTGATTTGAGCAAGAACCTCTCTTGATAATTTCCATGTCATAATCACTTCTTGTTCTTATTTAAGTTGCTTCTTTAAAATCTCTTCTTTCTTCAAGGACTCAGTTAATTCATCTTTAGCAATCTTACACTCAATTCTCAATTTCTCAAACTTAATAAACTGAGACACTATCACATTATTCCTTTCACTTAAAAACAAATTGTTTTCTTTAATTTTAGCATTTTCCTTAGTGAGGGACTTAAGTGTAACACGAAGGTGATATAATTCTGTGGACATGTCATTTATTGCATCATTACACTCAGCTTTAGATAAATTTGCTAGGTAGTGGTGATTACCTGATTGCTTGAAGAGCTAGTTTCTGTTTCATCATATGTGGCCATTAGGGCTAGATTGACATAGCTTGTTTCTTCATCTTCATCCAATCCATCTGCAACCCAGTCATTCTCTTGTGTGATAAAAGCCCTTTCCTTTTGTTTTAGCAACTCAAAGTATTTTTGTTTATAATCAACAGGCTCAAACTTCTTTTTGCTGGAATCAAACTTTCTACATTCACTAGCAAAATGACCCGCCAAGCCACATTTGAAACACTTGAATTTTGACTTATCAACCATGTTTCTGTTTGACTTGGCTGCTCCAAAATTCTTCTTGAATTTGAGCTTGGCAAATCTTCTGGATAAGAATGCTAGATGTTCATCAACATCATCCATGTCCTCTTGGCTCAATTGATCTTCATTTTCAGCTACCAGCCCTTTACCTTTGCTTTCACAGACCTTTGATGTAGACTCAACAGCTTCTACCTTCATCTCTTTCTCCTTCTCAAACTCAGCAACCAGTGCTATGGATCCTCCTTTCTTCCTTCCTTTCTCCATCCTCTCATCTTGCTCTATTTCAAGCTCATAAGTTTTCAAGATGCTATATAGTCTCTCCAACGTGAACTCCTTGTAATCCTGTTAATTTCTCAATGAGACTGTCATTGGCTTCCACTCCTTTGGAAGAGATCTAAAGAACTTGAGGTTAGAGTCTTTTGTTTGATAGACTCTTCCATGCAACTTCAGAGCATTTAGTAGCTTTTGAAATCTACTAAACTATCAGTGAGAGACTCACTTTCTTCACAGTGGAAATGCTCATATTTCCGAATCAGTAGCTGCATCTTATTCTCCCTTACTTGCTCAGTACCATCACAAATAATCTGGATACTGTCCCAAACCTCTTTGGCTATTTTACAGTTAATGATGTTATTAAATATCACCATCAACTCCATTGAATAATATATTCATGGCCTTCTTGTCTTTCCTGACTTGTTCAATGTCAGGATCTAACCATCCATGCCTAGGTTTTGGAACAGATGGTTCATTACCAGTTACAGCTCTCATTGGTACATGAGGACCTCTCTCTATACAGTCCACATAGACCTCATCTTGAGAGAAAAGATGTAGGTGCATCTTCACCTTCCAGTGGTGATAATTATCTTTGTCCAGAAATGGGATCTTTACTCCAACATCCTTTTTGTTCATCTTGTTATTTGTTTTGATCTTTATACTCTTTGTTCTTCAAGAGCTTGCTCTGATACCAATTGTTATTCCCTAACAATACAACAAGAATTACAGAAGGGGGGGTTGAATGTAATTCTGACTACTTTTTCAAATTTAAAGAATGTTCTAACTTGATAAATATAACAATGTTTGATTAGCAATGGTGCGGAATAAAAGAGTGATAGGAATCAAAACACTAAGTAATAAAAATACAAGCTTTTAAAACTTTCTGGTGGATTTGAAAGTATCCACCATATATATATATATATATATATATAATTGAGAACTCTGTGAAACTTTGAATAGCTCACAGCTGCTTACAAGTTTGAACAACTAAACTACAGAGAAATGCTTACAGAATTGATAAGTGGCATTTTATACCACTTAGAACATCTTATAATGGCTTGAATTGATGTCTTAAAATCAGGTATTGTTGTGTATATGTTGTGAACTTGATGATTTCATTAACAAAACACCTTGGTAGATTTTACTTAGTGAAGTTTGTAGCACTCGACAAATAAGGATTATAGTCCCGACGGATGACTCAATATAGTCCCGAGGGATGATGATTTATTATCCATCAAGTGAGTAGCTTATGTAATAATAAGTCTGTAGCACATTTCTGCATACACCTTTGTATAGATTCTGTAGTAGCATATAAGTTATGATTGACTTTAACTAGATATGCAGAATAGGTTGATTAATTGTACATAGATGATGTCTTGTAATTCTGCATAAATGAAATGAAGTCAAGTGCCAAATAGCTACCGACGGATGATTAACAAAGCCATCGACGGATGATCAATATAGTTGTCCATGGATGATCAACAAAGCCATCAACGGATGATCATAAACTCGACGGATGATCATGTACTCAACGGATAAAAAATTCAAATATCTGTTGACAGTGACAACACAGTCACATGCGTCGAGTGTATACAAATGGAATGTGGTAGCCTATTCAACTGGGTTTTCGAGAACAAAGAAGCATTGCCATTTCCATGCTATTATGAAGATATTCAAAGATACTGGAATAGAGTAATGAAGCAGCATTGTATTAGACTTGATAGTTTTTGTTTTATTATCTTGTCTAATTACTTTGTAATATTGGTGATATATAAACCAAGAAGCAGTAAATAGAATAGAAAAACAAAAGGAAATAAGTAACAAAGAGAGAAACATTTGTAAGCAGTATTCTTAGCATTTCTCTCATTCTTAGTTGTTATCATTTTGTAAGCATCTGTGAGCTTTTTGCACATAGAGTTCTCTCAATATATATTATATATATCTGGTAGAATCATTCAAATCCACCAGAAAGTTTTTAAAGACTCTTGTTTTTTTAATTACTTGTGTTTTGATTCATTTCAAGTAACTATTCTGCATTCTGTTAATCAATTCACACTTATATATAATTGAGTTAGAACAATTTTTATTTAAGAAAAAGTTTCAAGAATTCCATTCAACCCCCCTTCTGTAATTTTTGTTATATTGTTAAGGGACTAACAGGTATTTTGTGTATTTGATGCATTTTTCTAGTGTTTTTGCATTTCAGGGTATAACTTGCTTATGTAGGAAGAATTCATCAGAAAAAAGCCTAGGGAAGTGCTTGGCATTGGTTGTGGGAAGTTAGGATAAAAACGCTCCAGAAATCAGGAGCAGAATGAGAAATTTTACAGTAGCCTGTTGGGCGCCCGCTTAGGAATGCTGGGCGGCCGCTCAGGAGCTTGGGCGCCCGCTCAGGAAAGCTGGGCGGCCGCTCAGGGTCGAGAATTTTAAATACTGTTTTTTTATAATCATTATTATGTTGGACTTTTGAGCCAGCTGGGTCCATCACTACTTGGCAAGATCTTGCGCAAAAGTTTCTGGTAAAGTTCTATCCAATGGCGATGACTGCAGCTACGAGGAGTGCTCTTACTCAGTTTGCGCAGCAACCAACAGAATCTATGTGCGAAGCTTGGGAACGCTACAAGGAAATGTTGAGAAAGTGTTCACATCATGGTATGCCTGACTGGATGGTGATCACTGGTTTCTATAATGGTTTGGGGGCCCAATCTCGGCCCATGCTCGATGCAGCAGCTGGAGGCGCCTTGTGGGCCAAAAGCTATACTGAGGCTTATAATCTTATTGAAACTATGGCTGCAAATGAGCATCAAAACCCAACTCAAAGGATGATGCCTGGGAAGGTAGCAGGTATTCTGGAAGTTGATGCAGCTACAGCTATTGCAGTGCAGCTCCAAGCGTTGTCTTTGAAGGTCGATTCTTTAGCCAACTATGGAGTCAATTAGATAGCTATGGTCTGTGAGCTTTGTGCAGGTTCTCATGCTATGGATCAGTGTTTTCTTGTTAATGAATCTGTTCAGTATGTGAACAATTATCAGCGACCGCAGCAGCCTGTGCCAGCTACTTATCATCCTAACAACAGAAATTATCCCAATTTCAGCTGGAGTAATAATCAGAATGCTGTTCAGCAACCATATCAGCAACCATATCAGCAACCTGTAAGTAAACAGTTTAATCCACCTAGATTCCAGCAACCACAACATTACGCTCAAAGGCAATCATATCCTCAACAAGGAGGTGCTACTCTACCTTCTAGTGCTGATTTCGAGGAGCTCAAGTTGTTGTGCAAAAGTCAGGCTATTTCTATCAAGACTTTGGAAAATCAAATCAGTCAATTAGCCAATATTGTGCTCAATCGTCAACCTGGCACACTTCCCAGCGATACTGAAGTGCCAGGCAGGAAGGAAGCTAAAGAGCAAGTAAAGGTTGTCACCTTAAGGTCTGGAAAAGTTGCTGATGCTGAAAAAGCGAAAAATGGAGAAGCTGAAGTTGTTGATGAAGAAGAGAAGCAAAAGGAGAAAGCGGCGGAACCAAGGAAGACTACTGTTGGACACACTCTGCCTGAGGGTAATACAGGGGAGAAACAGCTCTATTCTCCACCACCTTTCCCTAAGAGATTGCAACAACAAAAATTGGATAAGCAGTTCGGTAAGTTTCTGGAGGTGTTCAAGAAACTTCACATCAACATACCTTTTACTGAGGCTCTGGAGCAAATGCCTAGTTATGCAAAATTCATGAAGAGTATTCTTTCAAGGAAGGTGAAACTGGATGACCTTGATACCGTTGCTCTAACGGAAGAGTGCAGTACAGTGCTGCAACAAAAATTACCTCCAAAGCTTAAAGATCCAGGTAGCTTCACCATTCCTTGCACCATTGGCAAGTTGTCTTTCGACAAATATCTGTGCGATTTAGGAGCAAGCATCAGTCTGATGCCATTGTCTATCTTCAAAAAGTTGAATTTTCCTGATCCAAAGCCCACCTACATGTCTCTACAATTGGCTGATCGTTCTATTAACATACCCACGAGGCATCGTGGAGGACATGTTAGTAAAGGTGGATAAGCTCTTCTTCCCTGCATACTTTGTCATTTTGGATTTCGAGGAAGATAAGAAGATTCCCATAATGTTGGGAAGACCTTTCTTGGCTATAGGTCGTACCTTGATAGATGTGCAGAAAGGTGAACTTACTATGAGGGTGCTGGATCAGGATGTGACATTCAATGTATTCAAGGCAATGAAATTCCCTACAGAAGACGAGGAGTGCTTAAAGGTGGATTTGATTGATTCTGCGGTAACATTAGAACTTGATCATATGCTAATGTCTGATGCCTTAGAGAAAGCCTTAGTGGGGGAATTTGACAGTGACGATGAGGATGGCAATGAGCAACTACAATATCTAAATGTTTCTCCTTGACGGCGAAAGCTAGACATGCCATTTAAATCTCTTGGTACTACTGATCTTAAGAATGCTGAAGGAAAGCTCAAACCATCTATTGAGGAAGCACCTACTTTGGAGCTTAAAACATTGCCTAAACACTTGAGGTATGCTTTTTTAGGAGATGCATCTACCTTACCTGTTATTATTGCATCTGACCTTTCAGGTAGTGAGGAGGACAAACTCTTGAGGATCTTGAGAGAATTCAAATCGGCCATCGGATGGACTATAGCAGATATCAAAGGGGTCAGCCCTTCGTACTGTATGTATAAAATTCTGCTAGAGGAAGGTAGTAAGCCGACTGTTGAGCAACATCGAAGACTTAATCCTATCATGAAAAAAGTGGTGAAGAAGGAAATTCTGAAGTGGCTAGATGCATGAATCATGTATCCTATTTCTGACAGTTCTTGGGTGAGCCCAGTGCAATGTGTACCTAAGAAAGGAGGTATAACTGTGGTAGCAAATGAGAAGAACGAGCTCATCTCCACTCGAACAGTCACAGGATGGAGGGTATGCATGGATTACAGAAAGTTGAACAAAGCCACGAGGAAGGATCACTTCCCTCTTCCATTTATTGATCAGATACTTGACAGGTTGGCTGGTCATGAGTATTATTATCTTCTGGATGGCTATTCGAGGTATAATCAGATTTGCATTGCACCAGAAGATCAAGAAAAGACTACCTTCACTTGTCCATTTGGCTTCACAGAGTTTCGTTTGGCTTATGTGGTGCACCTGCCACTTTTCAGAGATGTATGATGGCTATATTCTCTGATATGATTGGAAACAATGTTGAAGTGTTCATGGACGACTTCTCCGTCTTTGGACATTCGTATGATGAATGTTTGAATAATCTTCGTTCGGTGCTCAAAAGGTGTGTGGAAGCTAATTTGGTGCTCAATTGGGAAAAATGTCACTTTATGGTGTGTGAAGGCATTATTCTTGGGCATAAAGTCTCTAGCAAGGGTCTTGAGGTGGACAAAGCCAAGGTGGGAGTCATTGAAAATCTTTCACCACCTATTTCTGTGAAAGGAATCCGTAGTTTTCTTGGTCATGCGGGTTTTTATCGGCATTTCATCAAGGACTTCTCGTAGATATCTAAGCCTTGTGCAACTTGCTCGAGAAAGATGTGCCTTTCAAATTTAATGATGAATGCTTGGCGGCTTTCGAGGCTCTCAAGAAGAGTTTGGTAACTGCACAAGTTATTACGACACCTGATTGGACAGAACCTTTTGAGATGATGTGTGATACGAGTGATTATACAGTGGGAGCAGTTCTTGGGCAGCGCAAGAATAATCTTTTTCATGTGGTCTACTATGCTAGTAAGACACTAAATGGAGCTCAAATGAACTACACCCCTACTGCGAAGGAGCTCTTAGCTATAGTCTTTGGTTTCAAAAAATTTCGATCTTATCTGCTTGGGACAAAGGTGACAGTATTCACTGATCATGCTGCCATTCACTATTTGGTCTCAAAGAAGGATTCGAAGCCTAGACTTATTCATTGGGTGCTCTTGCTACAGGAATTTGAGTTAGAGATCAAGGATCGAAAAGGTACTGAGAATCAAGTAGCTGACCATCTCTCTAGATTAGAGAATCCCGGTTCGACTTCACATGATAAGACATTGATCAACGAATCTTTTCCGGATGAGCAGTTGTTCGCAGTTCAGGAGGAAGAGCCATGGTTCACAGATATTGTGAACTATCTTGTCAGCAATATAATGCCTCCTAATATAAATGCAGCTCAAAAGAAGAAGTTTCTACATGACGTGAAGTGGTACATGTGGGATGAACCATATTTGTTTAGACAGGGAGCTGACCAGATCATCAGGAGATGTATCCCATTATGTGAGACGGAGGGGATATTACGAGACTGCCATTCCACAGTTTATGGTGGACATTATGGTGGTGAAAAGATGACAGCTCGTATTTTGCAAGCAGGTTTTTTCTGGCCTACGTTGTTTAAGGATGCACATCAGTTCATTTTAAGGTGTGATCATTGCCAAAGAGTGGGGAATCTTACTAGAAAGGATGAGATGCCTTTAAATGTGATGCTTGAAGTCGAGGTCTTTGATGTTTGGGGAATCAATTTCATGGGACCATTTGTCTCATCCTGCAATAATCAGTACATCTTGCTGGCGGTAGATTATGTCTCGAAATGGGTAGAAGTCAAGGCTCTACCGACAAAAGATGCAAAGGTAGTATTGAATTTTCTCCATAAGCAGATATTCACAAGGTTTGGAATGCCACGGGTAATCATAAGTGATGAGGGGTCGCATTTCTGCAATCGTAAGTTCACTTCTATGATGCATCGCTACAATGTGAATCATCGTGTTGCTACTTCCTATCATCTGCAAATGAATGGTCAAGCTGAAGTGTCTAATAGAGAGATCAAGCACATTCTATAGAAAGTTGTTTGTCCGTCAAGGAAGGATTGGTCTTTAAAGCTCGATGAAGCTGTTTGGGCTTATAGAACAGCATACAAGACTCCACTTGGGATGTCCCCATTTCAACTTGTTTATGGTAAGGGATGTCATTTACCTGCGGAGCTTGAGCATAAGGCTTATTGGGTGTTGAAGAAGTTGAACCTTGATCTAGATGCAGCTGGGAAGAAGCGAATGCTTCAGTTAAATGAACTTGATGAATTTCGACTTCAAGCGTACGAGAACAACAAAATGTACAAGGTAAAAGTAAAAAGGTGGCACGACAGGAAGCTATCTCCCAAGTTATTCGTGTCGGGGCAACAAGTTCTTTTATTCAACTTTCGTCTCCGACTTTTTCCTGGAAAGTTGAAATCGAGGTGGTCTGGACCTTTTATCGTCAAAACTGTGTTTCCACATGGAGCGGTGGAGATTTTTGAGAATGATCCGGACCAAGCATTCAAGGTTAATGGTTAGCGATTGAAGCATTATTATGGGGAAACGGTAAACCGGGAAGTGGTTAGTGCCGTTTTATTATCATTTTTATCGGAGTACTCTACGTCAAGCTAATGACGTAAAAGAAGCGCTTCTTGGGAGGCAACCCAAGACTTTAACCTTTAGGAACCTTTAGAAGTTAGTACCATATCCAAAAAACCGAAAAAAAAATCAAAAAAATTGGGCAGGAAAATCTTTTTTCCAGAAACCCCTTGGACGCCCGCTCAGGATTGCTGGGCACCCTACTGTCAGAATTTTTTTTGCCTTATAAAAAATCTGAAAAAATTAGAAAAACCCAAAAACAAAATACAAACCCACAACCCACGATTTCTTTTACACAACCCACATTTTATCTCCCACAAACCCCACTCCTACTTTAATTTTAACCCTAATTCCTACCCTATATATACACACAACCCCTCCATATACACTCCCATATACTTTCAATGTTAAAACTCTCTCCTACACTCAAAATACAACTCTTAAACACTTTTTCTCAGTTGCAATGGCGCCCAAGAGATCCCGAACTATTGATAGCAGCAGCACCGTTCCAACTGCTGATTCTTCGAGGGGAACTGCTGCGAGACCTTGTTTGATGGATAGGGCTGCTGAGGAGGAGTAGACTAGGCTTCTAACTAAGCCAATTTTGAAGGAGAGGGGATTTTTACCATCGGGGAGGGATCGTGAGTTGTTACCAATGATTGCGGAGAAGGGGTGGATTTCTTTTTGTGAGTCACCGGAGGCGGTTCCAATAAGTATGGTTCGTGAGTTATATGCGAACGCCAAGGTTGAAAAGAATGGGTTTACTGTTGTTCATGGGCTTACTATGGATTATCAGCCTGAGGCGATTCACCGTGTTTTTGGGCAGCGACAACGGAAGCCCACGGAGGAGAATTGGAATGAGAAGACCCCCGAAGACTTTGATTTGGATTTGATTTGTGCTACTCTCTGTCAGCCGGACACGGTGTGGAAGTTCAAGACGGGATCTAATGAGTATCGTTCTTTTCCGGCGATTGCAATGAATAGGTATGCTCGTGCATGGAATGCCTTTATTTGTGCTAATATTTTGCCTACTTCGCAAGCACATGAGGTTACAGTCGAGAGAGCAAGGTTGTTATGGGGGATCTTGAATGAGGAGTATTATATGGACCTTGGTGAGTTCATCTACCAAGGGATTTTGAAGTTTTTGAGGGGGGGCGAAACACATGAAAATCCCTTATGCATCTACTATCACGAAGCTGTGCGGAGCAGTGGTAGTTTATTGGCCTTCTCACGAGCAGCTGCAGATGTCGGCCACTCTTATTGACTCAGCGACTCTGAATGCGATGCAGGGGTGGACGGGTGGAGAGCCCGAGGAGCATGGTTTGGGATATCGTCTTCCAGGAGGACATCCAATAGCTGGTGCTACCATGGCGAGGCCTAGTCAGGGTCGTGATGAGGCAGGCTCTTCTAGAGCCCAGGAAGGTGCTGGGATGGCTGATGCCCAGTATAGGAGGCTGTCGAGGAGGATGGATGCGATGTATGAGTCGCAGAGTAGGTTCGCTCAGGAGCTCACCCTTGCACTTGGGACTGCTTTCAGAGGCTTTGGAGCTGACATCCAGTGGCCCATTTTTGGTGAGGACTCTGCTTATCCGCCTCCTGACACTCCACCCTCTGAGGGTGATGATGATGATTTCTCCGAGTAGGTATACCCTGTGTTCCTTTCTACTACCTTTACTAGGGACAGTAAAGATTTTAAGTTTGGGGGTGGTAGTTAAGGAATATTTTTGTGTGTGTGTCATGTAGTTGCATATTCATGATAGTTTAGTTCATATAGTTGCATATTTTTGCCATATAATAGTTTTTTTTATTTTATAGCTTTATTTATCATGTCATTTAGCTCATGCATATACCATGATCCCTTTTGCGTTGCTTTACCGATTGATTTGTGATATTGATGCAAGTGTAGTGATAGCGTTAGAGTGATAATTGAGTCTTGTAGGTTGACATGCATGCTAGAAACACTTGTAATTTCACTAAGTCTTATAGTATGCTTAAAGACTAGATGGTTGTCATGGTTTGATGGTTTTTGAGGTTAATCTATTGATTATGCTTAGAATTTATGATAGGCTCTTAATGATAAAAGGCATGAAAAGAAAAAAAAATTGGAGTAAAAATTGGAATTCATTGCTAATTGTGGCTAGGTGTCAAATGGCTAGTAGCCGGCTCGTATTTTTATACGAGTAGTCTAGGGTTGAGCAAGATGGAGCGAAACGCATTTGCTCAGAAATTTGAAAAAAAAGAAGAAAAAAAATAAATAAAGAGTTAATGCATAATTGATCACGAGTGGGCTCTTTGATATTCGAGTTATTAAGTTCTTAGGGGAATTTGTGCCTAGTGACCTAAGGCTTTTATAGTCTGGGATCTGCTAACCTAACGCTCGCTAAATAGATGTCATTGCATAAGTCTTTTGTGGACCTCACTCATTGCACGGTCAAATAAGCATTTGTTGTTGTGTTGAATAAAAGCATGATTTCGTAATAAGCTCCAGTGATCTTGAAGTGTTATAAGTCATTTTGTGCCTATAATTTATTCTTCGTATAATCATGTGATTGCCTTGAGGATAATCGAGTTATGATAATTGATCTAGTTTCGAAGCATATCTGTTAAGCATCCGCACACACCACGTTTCTAGTTGTATGTTAGTTTGCATGATTTGGTTGATCTTTATTCGCCTAATTACATTTGTTGAGATGTTATGAGTTGGTTGGTTTAGTCATTGTGAGGGGGATCGCTATATTACATGTAAATTGCATTCATGCATGTTTTTGTTTTGTTTTTGAGTCTGTGACGCTTGAGGACAAGCATCGATTTACGTTTGGGGGTGTGACAAGTGACATTTTATACCACTTAGAACGTCTTATAATGGCTTGAATTGATGTCTTGAAATAAGGTATTTTGTGTATTTGATGCGTTTTTCTAGTGTTTTTGCATTTCAGGGTATAACTTACGTTTGTAGGAAGAATTCATCAGAAATAAGCCTAGGGAAGTGCTTGGCATTGGTTGTGGAAAGTTAGGAGTAGAACACAGCAGAAATCAAGAGTCATAATGAGAAATTTTCCAGTAGCCTGTTGGGCGCCAGCTTAGGAATGCTGGGCGGCCACTCAGGAGCTTGGGCGCCCACTCAGGAAAGTTGGGCGGCCGCTCAGGGTCGAGAATTTTAAATACTGATTTTTTATAATCCTTATTCTGTTGGACTTCTGAGACGACTGGTTCTTGTGGATTTCTATATAAGTAGTTTTCAGAGATATTTCACAAAAGGGTGGTATCAAGCAAGGAGCAAGGAGAGAAGGAAGAAGACCGTTTTAGCACATCGCAACGAAGAAGAGGAAGCATACGTTTTCTTGTGATTCTTTTATTCATTGTATCAGTGGATGCTAGTTTTCTTTACTTTGAACCTTATTACTCTTGTGACGTACTCTGGTTTAAATAAGTATTTTTATTAGTTTATATTGTGTGTTATTATCATGTTTTCATATGAACCCATGGTGACGATGAGTTCTATCATGGGCTAATCGTAATCATGGGGTCGTAACAGATTTACTATGGATTTCTTTAGTTAGTTGTTTATTACCTTAGTGTGTGATGATTGTATGATATCTAGCATAGGTTGTGCTTATTCGTCTTATGTGCGTCGCGAACATATAAGATAGGTTGTTAATCTCTTGTGAAGCGACAAGAGCGACGGTGGATCTTGAGGTTTAGAACTTGTCATGCTAGCATAGGTTCATGTATGTGTATGCATGATTAGTGGGTAACTCTAACCGTTTAACTTGCCCTGTGTAATCATAAAGAATAACTTGTGCTTAAATCATTATATTGTCAAATTCTATAGACATATAGGGTCTCAACATAATTGATGCCTATTCAACTTATATCTTAATTGTGGATGTTTGGTAGAATGGTATTAGTACAGCGAAAGTTGGCTTTTATTAGTTTCGTGTTGTTCAATTAAGATCATCACCGTCACATGTTAAGGGTAATAACAATGACTATTGAAGGAAGTAGTACTGAAGTTATAACCTCATGTGTGTTTAATATTGTTAATTCAAGTGTCAATTAAGTGTTTAATTCTCGTAGTTAATTTTAGTTAATAAGTAGTTAATCAAATCTAAGTGTTATTGTCTTGACATTGAGAAGTAATCATACATTGGTGAGTAAGTGTTAATTGAACATAATTAGTCTGAGTCTCTGTGGGAACGAACTAGAAATTATTCTATATTACTTGCGAACGCGTATACTTGTGTGAATTATTAGCGCATGTTTTGTGTCTAACAAGAATATAGCTTGATATATTTCTCTCAAAATAAGCTTGCTTAGTTAATTGTTCTACTTGATACACTTGGTTTATATATCACCAAGTTTACATGACAATAAGACAAGATAATAAAACAAAACATATCTAGTCTAACTTCATGCTGCTTCACTACTCTATTCCAACATCTTTGAATATCTTCACAATTGCATGGAAATGGTAATGCTTCTTTGTTCTCAAAAACCTGCTTAACAGGCTGCCACATTCCTTTTGCAAACACCCAACACATGTGACTGTGTTGTCACTATCAACAACTATTTGAATTTGATCATCCTTCGGGACTATGCTTGTCATCCGTCGAGATCTTTGTTGATCATCCGTCGGGAGTCTTGTAGATCATCCGTCGGGAGTCTATTTGCCACTTGACTCTATTTCACTTATACAGAATTACAAGACATCTCATATTTACAATTAATCAACCTATTCTGCATATCAATCTAGTAGTCAACATGACTTACAGAACTCTAAGAAATCTACTTGACTAATACATGTTGTTTGTAGAAATGTGCTACAGTTCTTATTTGTTGCATAAGCTACTCACTCGAGGGATGTCAATTTGTCATCCGTCGGGACTATATTTGATCATCCGTCGAGTGCTACAAAATTCACTAAGTTAAATCTACAAAGGTGTTTTAACTTATCATCAAGTTCATAACATATTCCTAACAAGTGATATTTTGAGGGAGTAAGATTTAGAAGAAATTTTTCACGATAGCTCAAGCGAAGAAGTTATTGCGTCAGAATTGCGAGGCATATTTGGCCCATGTGATAGACACCAACAAAGAAGTTCCAGCACAAGAAGCAATTCCAGTTGTCAATGAATTTCCAGATGTCTTTCTAGACGATCTTCCAGGGTTATTTCCTAATAGAGAGATTGAGTTTGCGATTGATTTAGCACCTGGAACGGAACCAGTTTCTAAAGCTCCATATAGGATGGCACCAGTGGAGATGAAAGAGTTGGCAACCCAGCTGCAAGATCTTTTAGAGAAAGGAGTTATAAGACCCAGTGTATCCCCGTGGGGTGCACGAGTTTTATTTGTCAAGAAGAAAGATGGAAGCATGCGATTGTGTATTGATTATCGAGAATTGAATAAGCTGACCATCAAGAACAAGTATGCGTTGCCAATGATTGATGATTTGTTTGACCAGCTGAAAGGCACTGTATGGTTTTCTAAGATTGATTTAAGATCTGGATATCATCAACTGAAGATCAAGCCAGAAGATATACCGAAGACAACATTCAGAACCATATATGGATATTATGAGTGTTTGGTAATGGCATTTGGATTAACCAACGCACCAACAGCTTTCATGGATCTAATTAATCGAGTATTCGAGAGGTATTTGGATAAATTCGTGATAGTGTTCATAGACGACATTTTGATCTATTCCAAAACGGAAGAAGAACATGCAGAGCATTTGAGGATAGTTCTAGAGACACTGCGACAGGAGAAATTGTATGCAAAGTTTTCCAAGTGTGAATTTTGGTTAAAAGAAGTACGATTTCTTGGACACGTGATTAGCAATAAAGGAGTGGAAGTGGATCCATCAAAGATTGAAGCTATAATCAACTGGGAGAGACCAAAAACACCAACATAAGTAAGAAGTTTCATGGGATTGGCAGGTAACTGCAGGAGATTCGTGCAAGATTTTGCGAAGATAGCTACACCATTGACAAAGCTCACCAGGAAGAATCAGAAAATTGAATGGAATGAGAAATGTGAAGAGAGTTTCTAGGAATTAAAGAATAGATTAGTATCTTCTCCAGTGCTAGTCTTACCGAATGATCAAAGAAATTTTGTGATCTACAGTGATGCGTCAGACAAAGGATTGGGATGTGTTCTGATGCAGCATGACAAAGTGATAGCCTACGCTTCAAGATAACTGAAACCACATGAAGAGAAGTATCCAACTCATGATCTGGAATTGGCAGCTATAGTGTTTGCATTGAAGATATGGAGGCACTATCTCTATGGAGAGAAGTGTGAGATCTACACGGACCATAAGAGTTTGAAGTATATCTTTACCCAGAAGGAATTGAACATGAGGCAGAGAAGATGGCTAGAATTAATCAAGGACTATGACTGTACCATCAACTATCATCAAGGAAAAACAAATGTGGTGGCAGATGCTCTGAGCAGGAAAGAAAGGTTAAACATGATCACTTCATCTGAGAAATTAATCAAGGAATTTGAGAAGCTTGAAATAGAGGTCAATATTTCAAGTATGTCTACAGATATGTTGTGTGCAATATCTTTTCAACCAGAATTGTTGGAGAAAATAAGAAGATGTCAGGAAGAAGTAATGAGCCATGAACAAGAAGAGTTGACAGGAGAAGAGAAAGAGAGTCAAAAGGATGATAAAGGAATCTTAAGATTTTCTTCCAGGATATGGATATCAAATGTAGCCGAGCTGAAAGATGAAATTCTTCGAGGCGCTCATAACTCTAGATATTCAATTCATCCCGGGAGTACGAAGATGTACAAAGACTTAAGAGAAAACTTTTGGTGGCCAAGTATGAAGAAAGAAATTGCTAAATGGCTGAGTAAGTGTTACACTTGCCAGCGAGTCAAAGCGGAACATCAAAGGACCAGTGGACTGTTATAGCCATTGGGCATTCCAGAATGGAAGTGGGAGCATAATACGATGGATTTTTTAGTTGGATTACCGAGGACCAAGACAAATCATGATGCTATTTGGGTTATTATTGATAGATTGACGAAGTCAGCGCATTTTGTTCCTATCAACGAGAGATACTCATTGGATAAATTGGTTTAATTATACCTGAAGGAAATTGTAGTTCAACATGGATTTCCAGTATCCATAGTTTCAGATAGAGACCCTCGATTTAATTCAAGATTTTGGAGAAGTTTTCAAGATTGTCATGGAATGAAGCTGAATATGAGTACCGCGTATCATACGTAGACAGATGTTCAAAGTGAAAGGACGATTCAGACTATTGAAGACATGTTGAGAGTGTGTGCTCTAGATTTTGAAGGAAGTTGGGACAAACATTATCCATAAGTTGAATTCTCCTACAACAACAGTTATCATGCTAGTATTGGAATGCCTCCTTATGAAGCCTTGTACGGGAGAAGATGCAGATCCCTAATCTGTTGGGATGAAGTTGGTGAGAGAAAGATATTGAATCCTGAATTGATCCAGCAGACAAAAGAGAAAGTGGAACTCATTCGAGAAACGATTAGTGGCAGCTCAAGATCGTCAATACAAATATGCTGATACTACCAGAAAGGATATGGAATTTGAAGTTAGTAAAGTAGTGCTATTGAAGGTTTCACCTTGGAAAGGTTTATCAAGATTTGGGAAGAAAGGAAAGTCGAGTCTGCGTTATGTTGGCCCTTTTGAGATTTTGAGGCGTGTGGCAAAGGTTGCTTATGAGTTATCTTTACACCTCACATGCAGCATATCCACAATGTGTTTTATGTGTCATTGTTGAAGTGTTATTTTCCTGATTCGAATCATGTGATAGAATATGATCCAATCGAAATTCAACCAGACTTGTCTTTTGTAAAGCGGCCAGTGCAAATTTTAGATAAGAAAGAAAGAGTGCTTAGGAATAAGTCTGTGTCCTTAGTGCCAGTATTGTGGAGGAATCCCAAGGTTGAAGAGTCGACCTGGGAGTTGGAAAGCGAAATGTGAACCAAATATCCACACTTGTTTTCCTAGGCTGATTCTGAGGACAGAATCCTGTTAAGGGGGGAAGGATGTAATATCCGGGAAAATTATGTGAATATTTGATGTTAAATAAATAAATAAATATTGTGTGTTTTATAAATTTAAAGTGATTATTTCCATGCTATTAATGTTATATCTGTTATTTGTGTTCTCGTGCGGACCAGAAATTTTTTTGAGTCATTAATTTGTGTTTAAAATGCAATTATATGAATCGATCTGCAATCGGGATGCGTGTTTATTAGCGTCTTTATCGAGGTATTCATTTTATCTCGTTTATGTGCATTTGAATGTATTTTATGCGTGTTCAGGTTTTTCTGTTAATTTAAGTATCGTTTTTGTTTTTCGAAAACAAACGGACCGGGACCCCACCGGAACGTCAAAGCCCACAAAATTCGTGTTTTTATTTTTATAGAATTATCTTTATGCAAATACCCTTTAGTTTTGTATTTTTGCATTATTCGCAATTTTTGGGAAATTTTGATACAAATTTTATATTTTATCGCTTCAAAAATTATTCCCCGTAATTATTATTTTGGGGCTTAATTATTTTAATTATGGGGATAAAAACACCCTTAATTTGTTTTGGGGATATAATTTTCGTAAATATAAATAGCTGTATTATTTTTATTTTATTCATTAAATTCATTAAAATTCAGAAAATTAAAAAGAAATATTGAAGAACAAGGTGGGGGTGTTCTTGAGCTAAGGAATTAAATCCCAACTTTGGAAGTGATTTTGAACTCCAAATCGTAAGTATGAGTAATCAAAATGATTGGATTTCAATTATCTACCTATTTCAATCATCAAAAACAATCCCAGATTAGTAGATTTTAATTTCGTTTTTTAGGGTTCTTCGTCTGAATTTAGGGTTTCGATTTCTGGATTGTATTGGATGTTTTTGATGATTACAATAGCTTTGCCATGATTAGAGTAATCGATTCATATAAAAATTACACTTGTTTTATTGCAGAATTGTTCAAACCGAGTTTGTAGTTTTCGATTAAGTTTTGATTGGATTTTCTGTGATTGCTGGTTGTTGATTGATGATTTTGGTTATTGTAATCGATTGTACATGTTTTGGGGTTCATTTATATGTATATATATATATATATATATATCAGTAATTACGGTTGTTAATTCGCGAATATAGAATTTTTGCCGGATTTCGTCGAGTTCACCGGCGATGGTGGTGAATTTCGATCGGAAATCACGGCTTGTGCACGATTGGATGTGTTTGCTGATTCAGGAGTGTTGCTGGGATGTTAATGAACCGTTAAGATTGAAAATCCCGTTCTAACGACTGTGTTTATGGCTGGAATCAGACTCGTCGGAGTCCGGCGAACCCGCCGGAAAACTGGGTTCGTCCCAGAATCCGGGCGGCGTTCAAGCCTGACCCGGCAGCTTCTGCATGACCCGAATGGGTCTTTTATAAAACTCGGGTTTGATCCAATTCACCCCTTTCCTGATTTCAAAAAAATGTTTCTGCAAATTTGATTTAAAATTTTATTCAAAAATTCATTTCTTATTTTCAAAAACCATTTCTTTTAATTTTAAAAATCATTTAATTCTTATTGTAAATTCTAAAAATGATTTACTTAATTATTTTAATTTCCAAAATTTATTTTCTTTTATTATTTTTTAAAAAATCTAATTTGATTTAATTATTAATGATTTATTTTAGTTAATGATTTATGAATTTAATTAATTGATTAATTCAATTAATCAATTAATTTAATTTGTAAATGATTAAATAAAATGTAAATTATTTGTAATTAATTTAAATTAATCCTAAAAATTGTTTTTAAGCTTTTAAAAATTTTATTTTGGTATTTAAAAATCAATTAATATTATTATTAATTGATTTATTCCTATTATTCTTATTTTCTTCGTAATAAATAACCGTTCATCCGTTTAATACGAAACGAATACGTATAGACTCAGAAAATCATTACGTTTTCAATAAAAATACTTTTGAAACCTAATTTCTTTTGTATTGCAATGTCATTTGTTTGTGAGTCATTTTGAGCCGGTATTTGATCAATAAACACTATTATTGACCTAATTTTCGTTCCGAAATGTATTGAGACTTATATGTTGACTATCTGATTTATGTATTCCATGAAAGATGTGATTACGTGTTACATGAATACCATGATTACGTGCTATGTGATATGCATGATATCTGTTTATAGTGTTAAAATGCCATGATTAGTTATAAACGATCGGGTAGACGTCAAGACGTATAGTTACGTCGATTGGGTTTGGTTCTGTCAATTATGATAGTTCTTTTGTTTATAGAATCGAGTAGCAAGGAGTGCAGTTCAGTGTTAGACGAAGTCAGTTGTGACGGACTCAACCCCGGGGTCAGGAGTTGACGTCATCAATAACAACATAATATAAACCAACTTAACATAAACACGACCCCTTTACCAAGATCTTTTCCAGGTTTAAGTATGATTTAGGTACAACTATTACAAAACCGACTTACAACAACTATCCTAACGCAACTAACTTAATACAGCAACCCAACAAACCATCTCTGGTCCAATTCAACTACCTCAGAGGAGCCCGACGCGGAAGGAACTGGAACTCTGCCCCGACTACCGCAGAAGAATCTCCTAGGCATCTACAATACATATATAAAACATTCTGCAAGGGTGAGCAATTAATTGCTCAGTAGTATCACTATATGATTAACAAGATAAAAACAGTTTATGATAAAACAGTGACCGAAACAGAGATTATAGCTCATTTGCAACACATGGTAAACATTCATAAATCGGATATTCAAAACTAGCATGCTCTGAAAAACAACAATATCAGTCGTGTGCTGTGTATAATTACCAGAATTAAATCTTAGCATGCTATTTCATTTCCAAATCCACTGTATACTCACTTTTTCCGTTACGAGAATCACAAAGCCAAATCAGATACGTACGGATATGTGAAGACAGCTGATCAGGCTATCAACACCAGACGACTCTAACTGCCATCCCATTTATCTGTTCCAGAACTCAGAGACTAGCTAGGTCTCTGACCTGCTGGACTAATCGGTTCTATAATACGCGCAACCGAATTAGCCTCTTACACCACCTCATAGGCCTACTCTGGCCCCTATGTATCCCATATCTAATCGTTTTATCCAGTTTTCAAAATACTTGTACCTATCTCATTTTCAAAATCATTCATTTTACCAGCACACATATAAAATCCAGTTCGCAAATCATTTCATTCGAGATAGGTATCTTTCAAAGTTGCTTTTCCCCAAAAGAATTTGAAAACAGTGATTTATAACTACAGGGGATACGTACCTTAAAACGTTTCAGTTCTATTACGAGAATTAAACATTTATCTATTCATACGTACTGAAACATAAAAGAATGGTCAGGGGTACTTGCCTTGCAGAGCTTTACAACTATCACTGATTGACCATGAACCGCTTTGGAACACTCGCCTTTGTCGCTTTACTAATTGACTATCCTGGATCCGACTTCAACGCTCAGGTCCTTCGCTCGGAACCTTGCTAAATTGTCGACTGATCAATAGATTATGTCGACTGATAATTACCAGAATTAAATCTTAGCATGCTATTTCATTTCCAAATCCACTGTATACTCACTTTTTCCGTTATGAGAATCACAAAGCCAAATCAGATACGTACGGATATGTGAAGACAGCTGATCAGGCTATCAACACCAGACGGCTCTAACTGCCATCCCATTTACCTGTTCCGGAACTCAGAGACTAGCTAGGTCTCTGACCTGCTGGACTAATCGGTTCTATAATACGCGCAACCGAATTAGCCTCTTACGCCACCTCATAGGCCTACTCTGGCCCCTATGTATCCCATATCTAATCGTTTTATCCAGTTTTCAAAACACTAGTACCTATCTCATTTTTAAAATCATTCATTTTACGAGCATACATATAAAATCCAGTTCGCAAATCATTTCATTCGAGATAGGTATCTTTCGAAGTTACTTTTCCCCAAAACAATTTGAAAACAGTGATTTATAACTACAGGGGATACGTACCTTAAAACGTTTCTGTTCTATTACGAGAATTAAACATTTAGCTATTTATACGTACTGAACCATAAAAGAATGGTCAGGGGTACTTGCCTTGCAGAGCTTTACAACTATCACTGATTGACCTTGAACCGCTTTAGGACACTCGCCTTTGTCGCTTTACTAATTGACTATCCTGGATCCGACTTCAACGCTCAGGTTCTTCACTCGGAACCTTGCTAAGTTGTCGACTGATCAATAGATTATGTCTAATCCAACGCTACTCTCAGTCCTTCCGACTAAAACCTACAGGAGTCGAAATACTCTATGTTAGACGTCTAGGTATGCTTGACATATCCTCGCTAACAATCTACTCATTCGACATAAAACCCTGACTCGTAATTATAAATATTATAATAATACATACAACAATTAGGGTTCACGCATTCAAAATTCGGTGGATATCCCCTGATAATTTACAGGATACGCTCCCGAAATTCGGGCAACGTCTCCTTTGTTTATCGGACTACCCGTCGAACAAAAATCGACGTCCACAATCCACAAATCACAATCCAAACCAAATCAATTGCACATTCACAATCACAATCCGAATTAACTTGTACGACTATCATAATTAATTAACGACCGGCTCGATTCTCGAAATAACTTTTATGAACTAGATATTATTTATTTAAAGTTTTAGGACTCAGAAATAACTCATCACCGTCCACCGTCGGCTTGCCGAGGCTCATCGCCGACGGCGGAAAAATCCGCGAGTACCCGATTAATTCGGGTTTCTAATGCTAAATTCCACCGATAAATAATAATTTCTCATATGCATCACAAATAATTTCATCAAAATAATCAAATATTATTTTTATTTTCAGCAGAAAATTTAAGAAATAGTCAAACAACACACGCGTGGCCTGGCGGCAGGAAAATATAGCAGCAGCCGGAAGGAAGCAGAAAGAAAAGGGTAACCGAAAGAAAATAGCACGGCAGCACAGAATCGAGGCATCACAATTCCATACACATATGTATACACATATATGAATATGCACACAATAACAACACATACCCGCACCCAACCGCCACCACCTCGTCGGAAAAATTCGAGAGGAGCAGCGCATGGAGTTATAGGGCAGCGAAGCACAGGGACCTTGCAGAAGGAAGAAACCGACTATAGAAAGGAGATAACGAAGGGGATTAAGGTGATCTCCGAAATCGACCCCCCATCCCTTGCAATCAAACCCCTCATCCCATTTTTTTCCCTTTGGATTTGTTATTTTGTTATTTTATTATTATTTCTTTTTTTATTTTTTTCTATTTAACTGAAGTTTCCAGCAACTTACACGTATCAGTTATGTTTGCCACACCGTGTGATTAGCTGCCACGCGTTTCTTTCTGCAACTAAAAGCTCGGTTTTGCCCCGCATTTCCAACGTAATGTATAAAAGGGCGAATAAAGTTACATCAAAATAAATCCAAATATATCTTAAAATTTCCGGAATAATTGAAAGTTAAAAAAATAGAGTTTTTATAATTTTTCAATCAGTTTTGTAACGCAACTCGTACCCGCAATTCACAATTAACGAACTGAGCCACACTTAAAACAAATTCAGAAAATCACAAAAATAGTTTTAAAATGTTATAAATATCCCGAAGTAAATAAAAACATAAGTTTCGTAATTTTAAATTAAATACTGAAATGCAATTGATACCCGCTTTTATCAAATAAACGAATCAATGCGCGAGTGAAAATAAACCCAAAAATTCCCAAAATAATTTTAAAATTCTCAGAATATTCCAAACTTAAATAAATATGAGTTTCATAATTTTTAAAGAATTCTGGAATTAAATTCAAATTTTACAAATAAATGCGATCAGAAAATCATACAGGGTAAAATAATTGATGAAATATTGATTTCTAAATTTTATAAAATTCCAAAAATAATTATTGTAATTATAAAATCATAAAAATAATTTTAAAGACATTCCAGATATTTATACAAATAAAATTATATTAAATTCACTTTTAAAAGTGAAACAAAATCATACAACCCAGTAACTAACCACACACTTCAATGCCCCACACTAGTAATCACATATACACAATAACAAAACAATAACCCGTTGATAGAACCCATATATATATTTTATTTAATTAAATATTCAAGAAGTACACATTTAAATAATAAAATATACGAGTCGTTATATCCTTCCCCCCTTAAAAGGATTCTGTCCACAAAATCTGATCTAACTAACAAGTGAGGATTTTTTTCAAGCATATCTGACTTTTACTTCCAGGTAGACTCTTCTATTCGGGGATTTCTTTTTTTCAAAGCATACTCACTATGGATATAAACTCGTTTCTAAAGACTCGCTCTTAGCGATCTAGGACTGGGATCGATCATTCCACGCAGAATAAATTTGGATGAGAGCCCATTGGCTCCTAATCAACGACTTAGTTCAAATCAGATACATATCGTTTTGATATTGACACATGGGACACATCATATATACACTCCCACTGCGGCGGTAATATCAATTAATGGGCAATTTTACCTATATTTCTCAATATCTTGAACGGTTCCATCTATTTAGGACTCTACTTGTCCCTTCAATTCAAACTTAACCAATCTCTTTCAAGGTGAAACTACCACAATCCTAATTCTATATATTCATATTCTTTCGATGCAAATCCGCTTTCTTTCTTGGTATCTCCCGAGTTGTTTCAACACTTTTCTGAATCAACACCACTACACTCTTGATGTACTGAATCATCTCAGGACTTAACAATATCTCTACCCCCACTTTCTCTCAATAGAGTGAGGATCCACGCTTATGTCCATACAAGGCTTCGCAAAGTAGCATTCTCTTACTAACATGGTAACTATTAGCATAGAAAACTCAATTCATGGTAGGTTATTACCTCAGTTTCCTTTTTAAACCCAACATATAAATACTCTCCACATATCTTATATTATCCGAGTCATCTTTTCACTTTGACCCTTCATCTAAGGATGATAGGTAGTACTCATTTTTAACTTGGTTCTAAACATTCAAACATCTCTTACTCATTCTTATCCGTCAAGGCTAGAAAGTAATCTCATATATTCACTTCCTATCACCTTCAGATATTCGAACTCCAACTTTTACTCTTTTCAATTCTTTTATTAATTCCTCAGTAATCTTAATCATATTCATTTTTCTCTTCTACTCAAGACATCTATCCCTACATGGACCTTACTTGGTTGGTAGTTACTCAAACAACTATGGCTCATAATCAATTTTGATCATATTTTCATACTTTTGAAACTCAGTATACAATTGCTACTTTTCAACTCTTTGCAGACATTTTTTAAGGTGTTTAACTTGGCCTTTCTTAGTTCTTGAATGGGCGAGGATGTTATCAATAAATACAATTATACCACCCAAATACTCCTTATACACCATGTTCCTTAATTCCTTATAGACAACTGATACACTTGTTACTCTACATATTTTCACCAGAACTTGCAATGCTCATAACTCATTCTAATCGCAATCTTTGATATGTCTTCGGACTGGATCTTTAGTCAATCTCCGAGAAATAACACACTCCTTGAATTAAGTCATATAGGTAATCAATTCTTAATAGGGTTACTTATTCGTCTTCGTCATTTTTTTAAACTCCCGATAATCAGTACACAACCTCACAATTCCATCCCTCTTCTCCAACAACATCACTGGTATGTTCATTTTCCTCCTTCCAATAACTTTTACAATTATCGAACTAACTATTTCGTTCCAATGGCCTCCGGAACTCCAGGGAATCTATTTATTACTCAAACTTCCCCCAGCTTAAGTATTTTCTTCTTTGTATCTTTGCACATGGTGGATCTATCTTATCTCCTTAGCTTATTACTCCTTTCCTCGCATAATTGGAAGAACTTCTTATATCACTTCTGCACCTAGAAACGCACCTTACTATTCGCTTCTTCTGGTAATCAATTATTGCCCTAGTTCTTTATGAGGGTCTTGAGCATCTGATCTTTTACTCATATTATAAGTCTTAGCCTTGGCTGTACTGGACGTCAAACCTTTTGATGCACTACCTCCCATGCTCTCTCGGGAAGCACTTTTACAGTTCTTGTCAACATGCCCCACCTTTCCATAATTGTAATAGGTGACTCCTGGATTTTCCACCATACATTCTGACGTGTAGTGTCCTTTATGTCCACACCTGAAACATTTAGTATTTACCTTACACCTTCCATCATGCCTCTTACCACATTGCTTACACTCTGATATAGGCGACTTAACGTACTTGGTTCGATTAGAGCTGACTGAGGTGTTACTAATCTTATTTAAAGAAATACTATTTCCTCTGAATTCTTTATTCTCACTCCTTCCAACCTTTTTCTGAGACTTCTGGCTGGATCTTTCTTAACCCGATGCTTCTTCCATATCATCTATCTTTCACTTCTTATCTTCTTTTTCTCTAGAAGCTAACTTTTGATCAAATTCAATTACTAAGGCGGCCTGAACTATGGAGGATACGTCTTGAGTTGTAAGGCCACCACTCCATATGAATTTTCAGGCTTCAATCCTTGTTGGAACCTTCTTGCCTTCTGAACTTCAGTACATACATAATCTGGTACAAACCTATCCAACTCTGTGAACTTAACCTCATACTCAGCTACACTTCTATCACCTTGCTTCAGTTCTAGAAACTCAATCTCCAGTTGACCCTGCACATAATCTGGGAAATACTTTTCCAAAAATAACTCAGTAAACCTAGCCCACGGAACAGGGCCTTCTCCTTCTAACACTCTGGTTAACTCCCACCAATAATTCGCTTCATTTTTCAAGAAATAGTTTGCATAATCGGTCTTAAGATTGGCACTTGAACGAGGTTGAAAACTTTCTCCATTTCCTTTAACCATACTCCAGCAACTACTGGGTTAGGTTCACCTTTAAACTCAGGAGGGTTAATATTCTGAAAGGATTTGAAACTAGCACTTTGGTTTACTCCTTGCTGTTGCTGCTGCAACAGTAGTTGCTGTTGCTGAACCTGTTGGATTAACTGTAACTGCTGTTGTTGTGCTGGTGCAACAAGTCTAGAATTTCATTTATAGTTGGACCCTCCACAAAACTACTACTATTTTCGTTAGACTGGGTAGCTTTCTTGGGTGGCATAGTTCCTGAAATATATAAATAAGTTTATTCAAGATATAACCAAATGTTTGACAAAAGAATCACCGTTTAAACGGTATACCTGTATTAGGAAAATGTTGCCCAATCATAGTACCCATGTCTTTAATATCGGGGTCCATTTAAAAAAGAAATCTAGATTGACAGCACTAGCAATCACAACAACAATGACAGTAGCAGAATCAACAACAGTTCAGGTAACTAAAATACAAAGAAGCTAAACACCATTGCACGACTCCACAATATAACAGCAACTGACTAACTTCCCATCACTACTCAATTAAAACATCAACGTTAATATACTACAAGACTTGGCTGGCTATATCAACCACCTACATTGAACAAACTGATTAATTAGGTCAATTTAAGGAACGCTGGGCTCTTCTAGGCACCAAAGTCCAAATTTCAACAAACCATTCATTTAGAGATGATTTCTTTTCACCCACAAGCGGTTCATCAACCACTGACTTACTTTTCCTGAGGCTATAACTCCATCTTTAGATCCTGAACTCTCGCGGTTACCATTATTCTTAAATAACACCCTGATATAGGACTTTCGTTCTTCCTGATAGTTACTCTAACTTACTTTCAATAACGAGGTCCATCTAATCGCAGAAATTCATTATCATAGGATATCAAATGGAATTTCAAACTCAAGGGTGTCGAATAAGAAGAAACCGTGAAGAAGATGTAAGTATGATTGAGAGCTACCATACAAGTACATAAGATGGCCAGTCTTAGTATCGCACAGTTCACAACACATAACTCGGTGGCGTCCCACCAGACCCTTTTGTCACATAGATAAATGGTCAATTCATATGCATTGTTTGCCCCAATCAACCGATAGAATCTTCGAGAAAAGTAACAATGTTTAAATAAAGATTTAAAAATAAGGAGAGAGAAAATTTGATTTATAATTTAACCAACAGAACCCTATGTGGCTTACTTCGAATTCTCAACTTCTCATAGGAAAAGTAAGCAACTTATAGGATAAGAAACAACGACTCTGGAAACAAAATACATTTCAAGAAAGAGGTATAAGGGTCCAAAGATACAGCCTCCCGTTCTGATCCACATTCACTATAAAGATTGGTCATCATAGAAGCCACTGGTTATTATCATACTATCTGAATTCACCAAGGTCACATAATCGGTCCAATAACATTCCTTGACATAGAAAATGCGATATTTAGAAATAACGTTGGCATCTCTTCAACTGACACATCAAAGGCCCGCTCAAACACTGAATTCTCGCGATCAAACTCGTTTTCTTAAGAGGAAAGCTAGAAACCTCTATCGGATATTACCAATAACACCTATACGAAGGAGCCGTACTCTAGGTTAGGACAGTTCCAGCCAATCCTCAATAGACGTTAGGGTTACGTCTCCGAACCCTTGACTGAACTCAAAGACTCGCTCCTCTGATTGAGTTGCTGACACACAACTTTATAAATACCTTTCTATACTCTTTTGGCTCTACTCCTAACTTAAATCAGGGACTCAAACCTGTAGCTCTGATACCAACTGTGTCGGCCTCAACCTCGGGGTCAGGAGTTGACGTCATCAATAACAACATAATATAAACCAACTAAACATAAACACGACCCCTTTACCAAGATCTTTTCCAGGTTTAAGTATGATTTAGGTACAACTATTACAAAACTAACTTACAACAACTATCCAGATGCAGCTAACTTAACACAACAACCCAACAGACCATCTTTGGTCCAACTCAACTACCTCAGAGGAGCCCGACGCGGAAGGAACTGGAACTCTGCCCCGACTACCGCGGAAGAATCTCCTAGGCATCTACAATACATATATAAAACATTCTGCAAGGGTGAGCAATTAATTTCTCAGCAGTACCACTATATGAATAACAAGATAAAAATAGTTTATGATAAAACAGTGACCGGAACAGAGATTATAGCTCATTTACAACACATGGTAAACATTCATAAACTGGATATTCAAAAATAGCATGCTCTGAAAAACAACAATATCAGTCGTGTTCTGTGTATAATTACCAGAATTAAATCTTAGCATGCTATTTTATTTCCAAATCCACTATATACTCAATTTTTCAGTTACGAGAATCACAAAGCCAAATCAGATACGTACGGATATGTGAAGACAGCTGATCAGGCTATCAACACCAAACGGCTCTAACTGCCATCCATTTTACCTGTTCCGAAACTCAGAGACTAGCTAGGTCTCTGACCTGCTGGACTAATCGGTTCTATAATGCGCGCAACCGAATTAGCCTCTTACGCCACCTCATAGGCCTACTCTAGCCCCTATGTATCCCATATCTGATCATTTTATCCAGTTTTTAAAACACTTGTACCTATCTCATTTTCAAAATCATTCATTTTACCAGCACACATATAAAATCCAGTTCGCAAATCATTTCATTTGAGATAGGTATCTTTCGAAGTTACTTTTCCCCAAAATAATTTGAAAACAGTGATTTATAACTACAGGGGATACGTAACTTAAAACGTTTCTGTTACATTACGAGAATAAAACATTTAGCTATTCATAAGTACTGAAACATAAAAGAATGGTCAGGGGTACTTGCCTTGCAGAGCTTTACAACTATCACTGATTGACCTTGAACCAATTTGGGACACTCGCCTTTGTCGCTTTACTAATTGACTATCCTGGATCCGACTTCAACACTCAGGTCCTTCGCTCGGAACCTTGCTAAGTTGTCGACTGATCAATAGATTATGTCTAATCCAACGCCACTCTCAGGCCTTCCGACTAAAACCTACAGGAGTCGAAATACTCTATGTTAGACGTCTAGGTATGCTTGACATATCCTTGCTAACAATCTACCCATTCGACATAAAACCCCGACTCGTAATTATACATATTATAATAATACATACAACAATTAGGGTTCATGCATTCAAAACTCGGTTCTATACTCATGTTCGGAAAATACATATACCTGAACTTCGAGGAAACAGGGTTGCTAATTATTCTATAAAATATTTTGCCACAATATGCTAATAGGTTCATACAATATTTATTTATAGGTATATAACTATATACACTCGGCGGATATCCCCCGATAATTTACAGGATACGCTCCCGAAATTTGGGCAGCGTCTCCTTTGTTTATCGGACTACCAGTCGAACAAAAATCGACGTCCACAATCCACAAATCACAATCCAAACTAAATCAATTGCACATTCACAATCATAATCCGAATTAACTTGTACGACTATCATAATAACGACCGGCCCGATTCTCGAAATAACTTTTACGAACTAGATATTATTTATTTAAAATTTTAGGACTCAGAAATAACTCATCACCGTCCACCGTCGGCTCGTCGAGGCTCATCGCCGACGGCGGCAAAATCCGCGGGTACCCAATTAATTCGGGTTTCCAACGCTAAATTCTACCGATAAATAATAATTTCTCATTTGCATCACAAATAATTTCATCAAAATAATCAATTATTATTTTTATTTTCAGCAGAAAATTTAAGAAATAGCCAAACAACACACGCGCGACCTAACGATAGAAAAATACAGCAGCAGCTGGAAGGAACCAGAAAAGAAAAGGGCAACCGAAAGAAAATAGCACGGCAGCACAGAATCGAGGCATCACAAAACCACACACATATATATACACATATATGAATATGCACACAATAACAACACATACCCGCACCCGACCGCCACCACCTCATCGAAAAAATTCGAGAGGGGCGGCGCACGGAGTTACAGGGCAGCGAAGCACAGGGACCTTGCAGAAGGAAGAAATCGACTAGAGAAAGGAGAGAACGAAGGGGATTAAGGAGATCTCCAAAATCGACCCCCCCATCCCTTGCAATCAAACCCCTCCTCCCATTTTTTTCCTTTGGATTTGTTATTTTGTTAGTTTATTATTATTTCTATTTTTATTTTTTTCTGTTTAACTGAAGTTTCCAGTAGCTTACACGTATCAATTATGTTTGCCACACCGCGTGATTAGCTGCCACGCGTTGCCATGCGTTGTCACGCGTTTCTTTCCGCAACTATAAGCTCGGTTTTGCCTCGCATTTCCAACGTAATGTATAAAAGCGCGGATAAAGTTACATCGAAATAAATCCAAATATATCTTAAAATTTCCGAAATAATTGAAAGTTAACAAAAATAGAGTTTTCATAATTTTTCAATCACTTTTGTAACGCAACTCGTACCCGCACTTCACAATTAACGAACTGAGCCACACTTAAAACAAATTTAGAAAATCACAAAAATAGTTTTCAAATGTTATAAATATCCCGAAGTAAATAAAAACATAAGTTTTGTAATTTTAAATTAATTTCTGAAATGCAATTGATACCCGCTTTTATCAAATAAACGAATCAACGCGCTGGTGAAAATAATCCCGAAAATAATCAAAATAATTTTGAAATTCTCGGAATATTCTAAACTTCAATAAATATGAGTTTCATAATTTTTAATGAATTCTGGAATTAAATACGGATTTTATAAATAAATGCAATCAGAAAATCATACAAGGTAAAATGATTGATGAAATATTGATTTCTAAATTTTATAAAATTCCAAAAATAATTGTTGTAATTATAAAACCATAAAAATAATTTTAAAGACATTCCAGATATTTATGCAAATAAAATTATATTAAATTCACTTTTAAAAGTGAAACAAAATCATACAACCCAGTAACTAACCACACACTCCAATCCCCCACACTAGTAATCACATATACACAATAACAAAACAATAACTCATTGACAGAACCCATATACATATTTTATTTAATTAATTATTCAAGAAGTACACATTTAAATAATAAAATATACGAGTCGTTATATCAGTAGCCAGGAGCTATAAGCCAAAATTATAATAAGAAGTTATTGAGCATACCAGGCAAGTATTCTTACATTCACCTATTGTTCAAGTGATGTTTATTATGAATCCTGTTATGCAAATATCTATATCTTCACTTATCTTCAAGTGATATTGATTCTAAACTCTATTATATCAGTTTCTATACTATTCTAAGTTCATAATAGTTAAACGTTTTATATTTCGCTACAAATTACTCTATACAGTGGAACATTGGATTGAGATTAGCGAATAACTAATTGTTCTAGTTATTTCGCCATCAGTTGTAGAGATAGCTCTGGACCATAAGAAATGGGGAGTTATATTGTTAAGGATGTCGTTTGATTCAGCTCCTTTGATCAAAATGTTTTATGGATTAGATGAATGCGTAAGTGACCGGGGCGGATGGTCCAGCGGAGGGCTATGCATCATATGAAATATTATGATATAACTTGTGCCACACGTAGATATATTGCCTTTTTATTTGAGTACTCATGTTTTGGGACATGTTTCTACGAACCATGATCTAGTGCTATCACACGGGCTGATCAGCATGTGATAGTACATCCGTCGGAGATATATTCCAATCTAAAAATTATCGTTTATTGTTCATAGCTTGTTTAGCTTTTATTATCAATCAAATATCACTGGTTTTATCCTGTTATTCAGTTATTATCAAAATATGGTTTATTATTTTAAGCACATTTTATACTGCTTGCCGAGCATTTCTTTCGCTCATACTTGTTTCATATCCTGACTCTTTCAGCTAGGCCAGAGCAGGCTTGAGTTCCAGTTTTGACCAGGAGTTGTGTGCTTGTAGATAGTTTGGTGTGTTTCCAGGTAGGCTGTTTGGGTTGCTTGACTAGTCTAGAGTTTTGTAATAAAATTTGAATAGATTGTAAAACTATATAGACTTATGGGTTGTAATAACATTTGCTTTGTATTAGTGTCTGTTTCATACTATAACCTGTGATCGATCCATTTGCATGCAAGGGGTCATATTTAATATTTTATTCCGATGTGACTATTATATTGTGATTTAGTGTATAGTGACCCCCAAATCTAGATCCCGGGTTTGGAGGGCGTCACACTAACTCTAGTTCAATTCAAGGATTCTCAATATCTATATAAGGGGCCTCACCCCACAAATCAGAATTACATTTTTGGCTTGATTCTCTAATTTGCAGAGATACGTAGGCATCTCGTAAAGGCAGAGTTAAGCTACGAAACACGATAACGACCATTAAAGGCCTTGAACTCCCGAACCTTAGTAATAAATACAGTAATTAATACACCCTAATTTTCAATCCATTACAATAAGTTTTAGACAACAGCTGTGGTGAGAACTGTTATGAATGACAACTCTGTATTTTTGGTGATAAATTGCACAATTGGTAGCCAACAGATAGAGTTCAATGAATAAGATGTGAATGCAGCCTTGGGTCTTCCAACTGCAAATATAGTGGAGATGCCAACACAAGATGAGATTGCTGAGTTCATGGACTTCATCAACTATGATGGAAGAATCAATCTGGCAAGCTTGAATAGAACAAACCTTAGGAAGGAATGGTCCTTTGTGTTTGATTTTATAGTAAGGGCCTTCACATGCAGGAAGATAGGGTATGACAATATTTCAAGTGTGGTGCAGAAGCTGGTGTTCTCAATAGCCCATAATTGACACTTGAATGTTGGTCTATTGATCCTAGAAGAACTTGGAACCAGGCTAACAATGCCCCAATCTGCTAGAGGTAAGGATATTTTCTTCCCTAGATTTATTATGTCTACTTTAAATCATTAAGTAACATACATATATTTGTTGAATGGTATAAATAGCACTAAAATAGGCAATTATAAGTAAGTGTCCAAAATAATATTTGGTTCACTTACTACAAAGAACAAGGTAAATGTAAGTCTGAAAATCACTCCATTCATGATGGAGAGGTTTAGGACTTACCCTTACCCAATGCCTGACATGAGATCAAATATGCAATCTAATACAACTATGGTCCCTGAACCTGTAGAAGTACAAATATAGGAAAACCAACAGGTACCTTCCCAAGCTGAGATAATTTCTTCAAACCAAGTAGCAGCTAGGAAACCAACCACTTCATCCTCTCAAAAGGGTGAAGTGAGTAAAAAGAAGAGAAAGGAGATCCCTTATTGTTATGAATGAGAGTGGTGAGGAACATACAGAACCTGAGTCACCACTGGTCAAAAGGACAAAGAAGGCTAAATAATCTGAGCTGACCACTCAAGCCACCTTTGTATCCTTCCAAAAGGATGTAGTTGTACAAATGGGGACAAAACAGATTCTAGAGACATCCTCTCAACAGGGTGTTTCTATTGAAAAGAGCATCCTCCCCAATGAATCTTGTAAAGAGTCTGCACAACCAACACTTGAACAAGTCCAAGTGTATGGCATGAGAAATAAGGATGGCACACACAAAGAGAGCACATCCCTTGAAGCTCCTTCATCCATTCAGGGGGAGATGCCAACACTCAATCCTGAGCTTCACAATCTTATATCTAATATTTCTTCTTCCTATACTGAAACACTTGAATCAAATCCTCAAGTGTTGCCCCAATCAAGTGACTTGGTTCAAGAAACCTTGCTCACCACCCAAAAACCATAATTAGTTGGTGAGCGGCTACATGCTGGGGTATACCTTGATGACACCAACAAAAATATGGGGGATTCATCAGTTTTTACTGAAGACCCCATGGAGATCACAAATGCATCTTCATATGCAAATCAGTCTTCACAGACTGTTAGGTTTGAGGGTAGTACTCCTGAGGGGGAGGTATCTAAATTCTCTCCAATTCAATTGGAGGTTCCTGTTCCAGGAACAACTCCCCTCAAAACCCTAGCATAAATTGCATTAGCAGTTGATTCTAGGAGTACAATTGCCAATGATCCTGTCATAGAGGAGGCAAGCATAACACATTTAAGTGACAATATGGTGGAAGACACACAAGGGTTTGAGACTGGTGCACATGACAGTAACCCAGTCAAATCCCCTCCAATTCAATTGGAGGTTACCACCACATGTGAGGAACAACAACTTGTCACAAACACAGAGAAATCTGTGAGTCAAACTGTGACTTCTGTCACAGGTGGTTCTAATCATTCACACCAACCTTCAACCTCTCAATCTCAACAACCACACCACATCTCCAACTGGCTACATCAAGCTACACTTCAATCAAATCTTGAAGATTTCAGGGTGGATCAGCTAGCAGGACTTGCACAAATCTCTCAACAATTGTTAACCTCAGATATGTCTAACTAGGATTACCAAGCCATCATACTCTCATATCAAACAAACATTCAAGAACAACAAGATAAAATTGTTAATGAAGCTGAACAGGATGGCAACTGTGATGTTTGGCTAAACAAGGACTACAATCTGGAGATGGAGGGTGTTTTTGCTAAATTCATGGAAGACTATATAACTATCTTGGGAAGCAATGCTAAAGCCCTGACTCCTGGTGAAGTTTATGATACAATCAATGAAGTTTCCAAAGCCCAACTAAAAGCTTTCCATCTCTTTAGAAAAGCTCTAGAACTCAGGTTGATTGGTCATGAAGACAGGGTAAGGAAACTGCTAAATGAGAAGATGGATGAGATTATACCTTCCTAGGTCAAGATCACCTCAAAGTTTCAACATTTTGCTGACCAAATGAAAAGACTAGATCTGACTACTATGGAAAAAGATGTCAAGAATCTCAAACAGTCTTTCATTGCTCTCCATGGAGTGGTTCAACAACAAATTACAAGTTCAAATGACACAAAGCTAAAGTTGAACCAGCTTCACCAAAGCAGATATGAGTCTTCTGCACTGCTAATGGAGGGTATCAAATAGGCTGTGGCAGACACATTTGGACCTTCTACTTCATCAAGCTCTTATCAAACCGCATATACATCTACAAATCTTCAAATTTAGTCTCTTCAAGGTCAAGTCTCCCTTCTGCAAGCTTCAAATGACCAGCTCCCAGCTAAAGTGCATGCTCTCACTAGACTGGTGAAGAGTCATTAGGAAGATATTCAAACATTGGTGGACTCATACAAGCACTTACAAATGCAAAATGCTGTGGCTTTGGGAGCTATCATGGGAAAGCTTAACATACCTTTGCCTGCACTTTCAGAAGCTGTGAGGCCAGAATTGTCAACTCCCCTAATCATGCCTGTCACCAAGACTAAGAGGGAGATAGAAGCTAGGATTCAAAAACCCAAGGATGCTGGCAAGTCAAAAGAAGTGGCCTCTATAACTCAGCATGGTCAAAGCTCTTCAACAGCTCAAATCACTCATGATGTTGGAAAAGAAAGACTCCTTAAAGCTGTAGAACGACCTTGTCAAGATAATGAATTTAATGAATTTCTGACAGTCTTGAGGGTGTCTCTCCAAAACAATTATGTTACATACAAGAAAGCTTTGGCCAACAACATAAAATTTGTCAGAGTGGTGCTTGTCAAAGTTGACAACTTTCTGGAAAAGAGGATCATAACAAATGTGAATGAATGTGGTCTGGACAGATGTCTTCAGGTGTCTCCCACCAATATTCAAAAACTGAGAGCATCTGAGATGGATGTGGTGATTGACAAAGTGCACAGAGTAATTCCAGAAGACACCCAGCTGCTAAAGGAAATCAAAAATGCTCAGATAACTGCTTTTCCTGAAGCCTATCTCCATCCAAGCAGGGGGATTGCCTACATCTGTCCACAAACCAGAAAGTTCAGATACTTCATAGTTCCTAAAAATTGTGTAAGGAATAACTTGAGAGTGATCATGACCCTTGAAACTGATCTAAAGACCAAAATTAACAAAAAGCCTGAAGATGAGGAAATGATCAGGATCTTGGGGAGATATTTGCAAAATGTTGAGACCATGTTGCCCACAACAAACTATAATTTAAAGGAAGACAAGGATGATGATGAGCAGAAGCATGATGAACAGAAACCTTCTGGCTCAAATCCAAGTTAATCCTCAAGGGAAACATGCAGCAAGGATAAGAATCAGGAAGAGAAGAAAGGAGATGACAAGAAGAGAAAAGAAAGAAGGAGGAAGAAGAAGGAAGATGGATCACAACCACAACACCAACAAACCCTAAAAATCCAAACAACTCAAACTCAACCTTCAAAGCCAACAAACTCATATACTGAACCTCATCCTACCTCAAAGCCTAAATTCCTATACAAACAAACTGCCAACACCTTCTCAAAAATACCAATCACCTCAAGCCAAACATTTCTCAAGAAAATCATAAACCTACCTTCTGTCAAGCCATCACTCAAAATTCATTACAAGTCTGTTTTGAGGAAACCTAAGAAAGCCAAGCATACTGAAAAAGCACAAGTTATTGAGAGGGCCATCTGGAATTGTTTCAAGCAAAGTGATTTTCTACCTTTAAATTGGTGCATCTCAGATGAAGATTATTTTCAATAACTAGCTGAGGAAATAGTTAGAGTCTGGGTTGTAACTCTAAGGGAAGTAAGAATCTACTATGAAGATGGGTACTTCATATTTCTTGGTTGCAGCTTAATGGACTCCTTCTCTCCCACAGAAATCAAGAGAGTGATAAGTCTACTAAAGGATAAGGATACTGCTACAAGAGCATGGAGATCTGTTTTGGCTGAATGGTTGATTGTAAGGGAGGAAAGAAGAGCAAGAAATGAAGCTGAATATGAGGAGAGGATAAGGAAGTATGATGAGGAGATTGAATTGTATATTAAAAGATCAGAAGAACTCAAGGCAAAAGGAATGAGCATAATTTCCAAGGATGGAAAGTTTCTAAACATTAAAGATGGCAAATTCACAAGATTTAGGATTGATTTGCTAAATGGTTATCCAAAGCCAGACAGACTCAAACTTGTGGAAGCTCTAAGTGGGACACCAATTATAGAAGAACTTGAAATTATTGTTTACTTAAAGGACCTCATTAGAGAAGAAATAGAAGCAAAAACAGTCTTTGTCTGATGCTTATAACTATTTAAACTCTGTAAATCTCCTAATATATAAATGTTGTAATTGTGTCAATTTTTATGTTTTAGTCTAATTTTCCTTTGTAGCTTGGGCTAACAGGCATGAATTTGTGTTAAGCAATCTTCTCACAAATTGGGGGAGATTGTTGTGCAAGACATGCCTACACTATAACAAGACTAAGTCAAATTGACAACCCTAAGTAAGTTGTATTATAATCTTAGTTTGCATTTTGTATTGTAACATTTAAAGTCTGTAGAAATGTCCAAGGGTAGACTGGAGCCTTTTTCTGTAAACAGTATCAAGCCTAAGAATTCTATCTGGAAGAAGATCAAGATGATCATGCCTCAGAAGAATTATGAAGAAGCTTGGAGTTGAATAAATCTGTTTTGAAAAAAATGTTCTAAGTCAAGATCTCTAAAAGTCACAGATTAAGTGTTATAGAGAAGTCATTCGAGAACTCCAGAATGACTTATAGAGAAGTTAAGAAAGCTACTAGAGAACTCAGAGATATCGATAAACCAAATTGAAGATATGAAGATTGGAGATATCGATAAGTCATTTCTTCACTAGAGAACTCTAGAGATATCGATAAGTCAAAATATCACTAGAGATCTATGAGATATCGACAAGTCAAAAATATCACTAGAGATCTCTGAGATATCGATAAGTCTATTTGCCACTAGAGAACTCAGAGATATCGATAAGCCAAAGTGAAGACATGAAGACGAGAGATCTCGACAAGCTAAATTCTCTTATAGAGAACTCAGAGACCTCTACAAGTCAATACAACTATAGAGTAATGAGAGATCTCGATAAGCCATTATACTTATCGAGATGTCAAGTTCTCTATATACTAAACTGGAGATCTCGAGGTAAAACTCAAAGTACAAGGTGTAGACCAGTTCAATATCCAAGATTATCAATCAACAAACAATCCAATCAGTTGGATTGACAAGTCTACAAAAAGCAGCTTGAAGAGTACAAGATCAAAGGCCAAGATTAACTGGAAAAGTAAAGTCACAGGCGTGCAAGATTAGCAAAGATACACTAAGCCAGAAATAGAAAGATTTGAATATCCAAAAATAGAATTTAGTAAATGTTATTGCATGCTGTGTAATATCCAGTATTTACTGTTCTATAAAGTAAACACTGGTTATTTTGTTTTAGTTGTAACAAATAGATCTGAAATTTCTTATAACTCTCAAGAGAGAAGCTGAGCTCTTAACATAACAAGAACTTAGAAATTTGTAGCAAAACACATACTTGATTTTAGAGTAATTGGCAGTTTGTACCCTACTATTATTTTTATTTGTCCGATTTGATCCTATATTATTTTTCCTGTCAGTTTGCACCCTAAATAATTATTTTCGCTTCTTTTTGCACCCCATGGTCGCTTTTCCATCCAACTGTGACGTTAAAGTTAACGGGGTAAGGGGTAAAATGGGAAAAATGTATTTGAACGGCTCTTTTGCAGTGTATCTCTTCTGTATATATATATGCAGCCCCTTTCCATTATTCCATTATGTACAATCTGTGTTCTTCTTCTTCTCTTAACAAATCAGCCCTAACCTCTTTACTCTCAACAAATCAGCCATAAGAAAATGACTACAAGATGTTCTTGTCTAAAATTTGCAACACAACAGACGGCTTGGACAACGACAAATGCGGGTCGACGTTTCTTGGCATGTCCGAATCGCAGGTGTAATTTTTTCCGATGGGTAGATGGCCCTTTGTGTCACCATGCTCAAGTTATCATTCCAGGACTTATTCGAAGAATTAATAATCTCGAAGAAGAAATCAAGAATTTGGAAGTGATAAATGAAAATATTGAGGAGATTGGAGGAAAGGGAAAATGGTGTAGCAAAACCATGACTTTTCTAATATTGACATGGATATATATTTTCATTTATTTGTGTTCTGATAAGGAGTAAATGTATTTGTCATGACAGATCATTTGTAAGGAAATTATTCTTAAGTCTCAAGTTTTTAGCTATTTTTTGTATGTTGTGGAAATTATATGTTAGGATGCAACTGAATTGTACAATGCAATAAAAAGGAAAACAAACTTGAAACCATTAGCATTAACTTCAAACCAACCGAATCCAATAATATTTAAAACATTGCACCAAACTGCAGCCATATAAATCCAGACCTACTCCACTGAGACCTTGGCTTAGATGCCAACCAATCATGGGCCCTGGGTGCAATCTGATAACAATATAAAAACACAGTAAGAAAAATCAGTCCTAAATCAGTCTAAAAATCAGTCCTAAATCAGTCTAAAAATTAGTCTAAAAATCAGTCTAAAAATCAGTCTAAAAATCAGTCTAAAAATAAGTCAAAATACCTTTTTCAATTCTGCCATGTTTTTTTGGAAGAAATAGTCTGTAGTTGATCTAGCAGCTAGCCATAGAAGTTTCCTCACTCCAATTCCCTTGTGCTCTTTCCAAAGATTTCTGTATAGGTGCATCACACAAACCTATGTTCTGCCATAGGAACTTGCTTCTCCAATGCACTGACCAAGCCTTTTTGTCTGTCACAGATGAAGGTGTATGATCCTTCATGCTCCATATGCAAGTCAGCTTTCAGAAGACCAATAAACCAATCCCAAGAATCATTGTTCTCTACCTCTACTTGTGCCCAAGTAATTGGGTACATCCCATCATTGGCATCAGTCCCAATTGCTGTCAACAGAATCCCACCTAATGGTCCCCTAAGGTGGCACCCATCCAGACCTATAACAGGTCTGCAACCATCTAAGAACCCCTCCTTTAATGGACCTAAGCAAATGTACATCATTTTAAACCTCATGTTTCCATGTTCCTCTTGCTCAGACATGATTTTGACAGTGGAGGTAGGCATTTGTTTTTTAATCTCATTCCCAAATGCAAAAACCTTAGCATATTCAGCCTCATGTTTACCTGTAATGTTATCTCTAGCCTTTTTCAGTGCCCTATATATCATTGACAAAGAAATTTTGCACTTTACATCATTCACAACCCTAACATGAAAAACATTTGTTGCCCAGGTTGGGTTCAGTCTTAATTCATCCTCATATGTCTCTGCAATCCATGTAGAAGTTATACACTTTTATTCCCATGTTGGATTACAAGAGTGTGTCTTGCATAATGTCTTTATCTGAAAGCTGTCTGTCCTTCTATGCTTTATAACATAACATTTCCATTCGCATCCAGGTGAGCACATCCATTTCACCTTATCAGTTTGATTCTTCCTAAGACTAATGGCCCTCTGATTCCTTACACATTGAGTCCAAATCAACCATTCTAAAATTTCTAAGAGAGCATATATAAAAAAATTTGCATTCCCCATCAATGTACGCAGTAAAATCTTGATCAAACGCTCCATTCCCCATCAATGTACGCAGTAAAATCTTGATCAAACGCTCCCCCATATAACAGTTTAATGGAGAAATTAAGTGAATAATATGGAAAAAAACAATTTTGTATACATGTAAACAATAATATCACAACATAAACAGATTATCATAGTTAAAAAAGAACACGAATTGGACAAAAAAACCCTAAAAACTCAGATGACAAAATAACCCCACTTGTATAACTGATAACTGAAATTGCTAGATGATAAAGTATTTAGGGACCACCAATTGTTCAATAAACAATAGAAACCCTAAAAATCATGCATGCAAACATATTGGGTTTAATCGACACTATACAAACACTATGACCAGACTTGGAATAGAAATTTACCCCCATATTCTGGTATTTCAGCATCATCTTCGATTATTGGTGCTTCAATCACCGGGATTTCAACTCCTTTGTCCAATACTTGCCGCCAATAATCCTCTGGAACTTCATTCCAACTTATTGTTCTCAAGTTATCATCACTTACTACTCGCATACGGCCTCTCATTTTCTCACAGATGCTTAGGGTTCACAAATTAGGGGTTTCGATTTGGGGATGGAAATGAGAGAGTCGTTGATGTGGAGTTTCTTTTGTTTTTAATTACGGTTTCCTGTTTTGGTTTGTTTTACTTTGTTTTTAATTAGTAATTGACTAAAATGCCCCCATTCCCGTTAACGTTAACAACACAGTTGGATGGAAAAGCGACCATGGGATGCAAAAATAAGCGAAAATAATTATTTAGGGTGCAAACTGATAGGAAAAATAATATAGGACCAAATCGGAAAAATGAAAATAATAGTAGGGTACAAACTGCCAATTACTCCTTGATTTTAATATAATATTAAGTGAAGTTTTGAAAGATAGTGTGTTCTTGTGCATGTATTATTATTTCATTCAAACTATACTATCTTTACAAGTTACATTTCTTATATGCTTTGTTCATCAAGCTTAAGAAAAATAAAAAGTCACTAAAATTGTCTAAAACACATTCACCCCTGTGTTGTATTCATTACCCAACACTTAATTATTAATAGTTAGACTCTTGTGTTGTTGGCCTCATTTTTGCAATTTATCAGTATTTACTATGTCCAGCAAATCCTGAGCAATGAAAATCCTGATAGCAGACCAGTATTTGCATAGTCAGCAAATTCTGATTATGCAACAGTCAGCAAATCCTGATGAATCAGGATTTTCAGGTCAATGGACTCCATCGGTAAATATCAAGGTATTCTACTGTAACATCACAGATCAATATTTGTCAGTCAGCAAATTCTGATATAAACATCTATTTATCAGTATTTACTATGTTCAGCAAATGCTGAGTCATGGAAATGCTAATAACAGACCAGTATTTGCACAACCAACAAATCTTGATTATGTACATTCAACAAATCCTGATGAATCATGATTTGATCAATCTGAGTTTTGATAACATGGCATGAATGATTACATTTGCATGACTACGCGGGAAAATCAAAACGCATGTGCTATTACTAGACAACTCAAATAGTCTACACATTCTATGTTCAGTACAGAGCACTAATACCATTAGCAAAGAGCGTCATACAAAGTACTAATACCATCAACAAAGAGAGTCAAACAATTGCAACAATCCTTCTAACAATACGAACATTGAAAATAAGTCCTCTATAATTTTTCGAGTAAAAAAAACACATACATCCCCTTTCACAAGCTGCAGATCACACCTGAGCATTATCCACCCATCATGTATGCTGGTACGCTTACTATTAGAGCGACACCGGGTCCGGAGCTTCTAGCAACGATGACCAACAAATACAGACCGGCCTGAACTTTGCATAAATATCCTGATCACACAAGCAACCTTAAACACTTCAACTTTTTCCACATCCCACTATCAAATATATCACAATTAATTTTATACCTACCACACCACGCGCATAGGCAAGGGTGTGACATTCTTCAATAACAAATGTTCTCTGATAGATCACCAGCCACACCTATAAAAGCATTGCAATTGAATTTCTTAACATTCTCAAACTCCTCAACATAATTTAATAACACAGGTTACTCATTACCATTGCCAAAAGGTTTTGGCATAATTGGAGCTTCTACGCGTGCTTCTTCGAAGGCAAAAACAGAAATCTCAGTCACGCTGTGAAGGTCACCATATTGAAATAATTGAGATATTCAACATCTAACACGTGGCACAAATTAATCATGCAGTGATACTATATTGCCTGCTTCAATAATGCACGACAAACTAATAACCGATGCAAACTGCCATCTGCAGGTTCGGAGGAAGGGCGCCGGCCACGCGATCAAGAAATTCAAAAGGTACATTCTGTGATTGGACAAGATTACCAGATTATGATATTACATCGTCCACATACAAATAAATTCAAATGTGTATAAAAAATTTGTCTAAAAACCAAATCACTTACAACTGAATCACAGACAGGTTTTCCCCAACCAAGATGCTTCACAAACGTCCACCCGCCATTACCGTATGTAACTAAACACAAGTAAGTTTGTACTGTCATCAACAAACCACAACATCTGAAAATATATATGATCTATCTGCTTTCATTTTGCATATAAAATATACCATGAGATGATCCACAATTTTGAGAACTATAAGCAATATTTCGATATTCTATCTCCGAACCATACAAATCACATATGCAAACTTTAATTTGAAACCCGTCGATATGTTAGAGTATTTCCTCCAGTAAGCGAGAAATTCTAGAAAAATGCTCTCTTACCCACAAGCTTTCCATGGACCTTATCAAAGTCAACCCATAATATATATTCAGTGCGGACAGTTAACTTGATTGTCAGTGGAATGCGATGAGTATTTCTTACACAAAACGAATGAGGTATAGTCTGTTCCAAATTTCACAGATTCAAACATCATTTTAAAATCTTGCAGGCAACAAATGGAAATGAAAATTTACAATAAATAGGCCAGTTTCTATGAACTCACAAGAGCGTTTGAACGACACTCGTATCCACTCAGCCGCTTCACAAACTTTGCTTTCTACTCCATCTATTATTTCAGATTTTGAAGATTAGGAAAACGGTTCTATAAAAAGGGAGCTAGCAGCAGCAAGGGGGGAGTAAAAGTAAGACAAAAATAAAGTGAGTTTATGACCTCTTATTAAACTTAAAGATAAGGTCAGTTTGCTACAATAACTTCAACTAAGTTCCGTAACAACTTCGTGCAACTCCTGATCTTAACATATTTTTTCATTGAAAGGGACCCTGCAAGGCGTAGAATAATTCTAGTTATTACATTGTTATAAATAAATATTCCTAGTATATTTCCAACAGCTCCTTATTTTAACACATTTTTTTCATTGATTAAAACCTTGCAAGGCCGACAACAATTCTAGTTATTACATTGTCTAGACCTCGAGGACAAAGAAAGAAGCAGCAAAACGCTTGCTAAAAATACGGCAAATTGCTTAAAGCATGACCTACCAGTCGTACGTGTCATGTTTTTATTTGTCAGTGAAAAAGGTCAACATGTAGAGTTCCCTTGATTATAATAGAAGGCGTTGACGCCGTCAGATAAACACCTAAGAAAACAGATCAAACGGTCCATATTTGCACAACATTGAGAGGTGTAGATTGCATTTTATTTTATCAACCTTACTGACTGCCCCCAGTCCCCACCCTCTTAAAGAATATATACATACAAAAAATAATACCAGTTGATATCTCTCATTCTCTGTAAGTAAGTTGTCTAAAATCTCAATCTGGTTATATTATAGTATTGTGTGTATGTAAGATTGATGGGTTTGTAGTTGTTTTTTTTTTATTTAATTTTAAATTTAAATTTAATTGAAAAATGTTTATGTATTGTGTGGTGGTTGCTTTACTAATTTGCTCTTATATTCATTCATGTGTTGAATGGCCTTTTTTGTAAGTTTCTTGCTCTTTGTGTTGATCATTTCTTTGCTTTCTTGCTCCTCTTTTTTATTAATTATTGTTTCAATGTACCAAAAAGGTTGCTTGTTCGTTTAGTTTAAGGCTCCGGAAAATATTACGGAGCAAAGAAATGTTGGAAAATATTATGTCAAGTTATTTGGGAAAACAAAGGGAGGCTAAGTGTGAGAATGTAGCAGGATGTTAGGGGTATCAATGTGGTGTAAGTACCTATTGATAGTTTCCTTCGTGTGTGTTCAACTTGAGCCCGATATTGTTTTAGGCTATGGGATGCAAATTGTTTCTTAAGTCGGTAACATTCCACATACATAGTTTAGCATCATGTTATAGGGTTTAATATATGTGGTTTTTCACATTATAATGTTCAGATTGAATAACCAAAAATTGTATCTGAATAGTTCTATGTTCTAACCCTTCTTTTTACCTTCAACGTAGAGATGGCTGAGAACAATGCTCAAGGGAGTGGAAATAAATCAGGAAAACCTGCTCTTAATGAAAGGATCATCAAATCCATGTCACAGCGATCAGTTGCTGCTCATCCTTGGCATGACTTAGAGATTGGTATTGCGTCCTTAAATTCCCACAAATTTATACTATGAATCAGATTATCAGAGCCTCTATTTGTGATCAGTGTATGTAGATTTTCACTTAATGGACCTCATCAGTATTTTTAAACTTACCATACCATATACCCTTGAATGTAGATATTAAGTTTCTTTGTTACATTTGTCTTGTAAAATTAACTTTTTGTTATTGCAGGGCCAGGTGCACCTTCTGTTTTTAATTGTGTAAGAATTTATTCTCATGTCTTTAATGGTTTTTCTTGATTGATTACTTGTAGAGTTTAGTGTGATCAACAGATGATGGTTGCTGAGATAGACGTGGTACTCGTTTATCTGCTGATTGTATGCCATTTAAGTCGAGGAGAGTGGAAATATTGATAAGCAAGATAGTGTAGCCTCTGAAACAGGCAGTATACAGTAGGACCCAGTAGGATCTCTGTCCTATGGAGCATAAAATTAAATTCTGCTCCTGAATATTGGAAGCTATACTTTAATTAAAAATAACAACGACTAATACAAATTGCTTTCACAGGTGATTGAAATTGGGAAGGGAAGCAAAGTTAAGTACGAGCTTGATAAGAAATCAGGCCTAATCAAGGTGTGTTTCCCTTCTATCTATCCTCTCTATGATCAGATTATATGTAACATTCTGGCTTTGCCTCTCTGAATGCAAGTGTTACTATTGATGTTTTAATTGCAAACTGTGTTGGGGTTGAAGTCCCTAATTGTATGCTGTATAAAATTTATTTAAAGGTTCTCCGGTGTAGTTATTATCTCAAACCTGTTTTCTAACCTCTCTTCCTTTGTAATAATCTTGACTTCCTACTAGTCAGACAACATTCCTTTTTATTTGCCCATGCAATTACAATGCGTGATGATCTGAGTGAACCTAGCAAACACTTTGCTCTTATTTGTTGTCAGACCATTCCATTATGCGCTGCTATAATATGCATTTATTTGGTACAATGTGCTAGCAGTAGTCTGTAGCTAATTGAACAGGTAAGTCTACATTTTGAGGTTGTTGTGTTAGAATTAGCAGCTTTTGTAGAAGATGCTTTATCAACTCATATCTTTCATTAACAATGTAACACAAATCAATGAAAAACAATCACTCTTATTGAATCATACTACTATCTACTAATTACAATCTGCAACACACTACTTACAACTTTGTACTCTCATTTTCACTAACTAACTAAGCAAGTAGCAAATAGCTGCTTTTATAGAGTACTCTAGAGGCTGCTAGTTGAGTTGGTATGATGCACTTAGTTGTAACAAACTTTGCTGAGTTGGCACTTAGTGACATCATGTGTGTTGTCACTTGAATTTTGATTCTCCTGATACTGCATATTCGTAACATCCCCCCTCAAACGAGGGTGACATTGTGTCATCCCAAGTTTGGACAGAAGTTCTGTGAACTGAACAGAAGGCAATACTTTTGTAAAAACATCTGCCAGCTGATGAGTTGTTGGAACATAGGAAAGCTAAATCAATCCTTCCAGTACTTTATCACGAGTAAAATGCACATCGATCTCGATATACTTTGTACGCTCGTGATGCACATGATTTTTCGCAATATGGATGGAGCTCTGGTTATCACAATGTAATGTGACAGGTTTGAGACACGACATACCCAACTCTGCTAATAATCTGACCAACCAAGTAATTTCTGAAGCAGCATTGGACATAGCACGATATTCTGCTTCTACTGAGCTTTTAGACACAATTCCTTGTTACTTTGATTTCCAACTTATTGGTGATTTCCCAAGAAGCATGACATATCCTGAAATAGATCGTCGTGTGTCTTTGCAAGCACCCCAATCTGAATCAGTGAAAGCTTGTAAAGTTAGTTGGTCAGCTCCTTGTAGCAGAATGCCCTGTCCTGCAGTTTAAGCTACATAATGAAGAGTATGCATTAAAGCTTTAAAATGAGGTACCATAGGATTCTGTAGAAACTGGCTTAAATGTTGAACTGTGAATGATAAATCCGGTCTGGTATGAGTCAGAAAATTTAGTTTTCCAACAAGACATCGATAAGTAGAAGGATCAGAATAGATCTCTCCTTCATCTGACTTGAGAATGATGTTCAATGGTAATGGAGTAACTGTATTTTTGAATGAAGATATACCAGCTTCATCTAATAATTCTTTCGTAAACTTGGCCTGGGACATGGTAATACCTTCTGCAAGATACCCGATCTCGATGCCCAAAAAATAACTCATCAAACCCAAATCTTTTATACTGAATGTTGCATGTAGATGTACTTTAAGAGCTTGGATTTCTGATTCATCGTCTCCTGTTAGAATAATGTCGTCTACATATACAGTAGCAATGGCAGTACACTGATTGGTTCTTTTAATGAAAAGAGAATAATAATTCTTAGATTGTGTAAAGCCACGTATCTGCAGTTCACCTCGCAGTTTTGCAAACCACTTTCGAGAAGCTTGTTTTAACCCGTATAGTGACTTGATAAGTCGACATACATAACCTTTTGGACAATCAAAACCCTGTGGTGGAGACATATAAACTTCCTCAGTAAGATCACCATGCAAGAATGCGTTGTTAATGTCAAGCTGATGCAATTTCCAGAGTTTATGTGATGCTAATGCTAGCAAACATCGAACAGTAGTCATCTTAACAACTGGTGAAAACGTTTCTTCGTAATCTATTCCCCATTTTTGATTGTAACCCTTTGCCACCAATCGAGCTTTAAAACGTTCTATACTCCCATCTGCCTTAAGCTTTATCTTATATACCCATTTAGAACCTATAGGCTTCTTTCCAGCTGGTAAAGAGACCAACTCCCAAGTCTGATTCTCCTGAAGTGCTATTATTTCTTTTCTCATTGCTTCAACCCATCTATTATCTCTAATAGCTTCTTCATATGTCAATGGTTCTTTGAGTGAAACAGTATGAGCAAGAAAAGAATGATGCTGAGGTGATAAATGTTGTGAAGAAATGATATTGCACCAATGATCATTGATTGTAGAAGTTGATGTACTATGATTACAAATAAAATCTTTTAGGAATGAAGGTGGATTTACAACTCTGGTGCTTTTTCTTAGAATAGCTCTGTTGTCGGAAGTAATTTCATCAGTGTGTGAAGAATGATTTTCATCAGTGTGTGAAGAATGAGTCTTATTATCAGAGTGTGAAGAATGATGAAAATCAAAATCTTGAGAGTTTGCATCATGATCATGGGCAGGAAGTTGAAAAACATCTGGTATAGGTGTAAATTCTGTGAAAGGAGTTACTATGGGAAGAAAAATTTGAAATTTAGATGAAATGATCTGTAGATGATTTCAGATGATATGGAAAGTGTTGCTCATGAAATATAACATCTCTAGAGATTGAAACAGCAAGAGTTTTAGTATTCAGTACCTTGTAGCCTTTCTTCCGAGGTGAGTACCCTAAGAACACATGTGGGACCGCTCTTTCATCAAATTTGCTTCTATTAACCTGAGAAGTAAAAACAAAACACAAACAACCAAATACTCTCATAAGGGATAAGTTTGGTGGCCCCTTAAAGAAAATTTCATAAGGACTGGAGTTGGATAATACTGACAAAGGTACTCTGTTGATAATATGTACTGCACACAATACACACTCTCCCCAGTACTGAATTGGAAGCTTGGACTGAAAGAATAGTGCTCTTGAAACCTCCAGTATATGCCTTTGTTTTCTTTCCACAATGACATTCTGTTGTGGTGTATTGACACAAGTAGTTTGCAAGTGAATGCCTTTAGATTTATAAAATTGCAGCATATCACCTTTACTCAGCTCAGGGGCATTATCAGTTCTGACTACATGAATAGAAAGTTTTAACTGATTTTCTATGTAAAGAACAAAATCACAAAAAACTGGAAAAACTTCAGATTTATTCTTTAATAAGAATACCCAAGTCATTCTGCTAAAGTCATCAACTATTGTAAAAATGCACTTGTAATTGTCATGAGTTAGCTCTTTATAAGGGCCCCATACATCCAAATGCACCATAGAACAAGCTGCATCAGTTTTTATTGAACTATGAGGAAAAGAGACTCTAGTTTGCTTTGCTTTAGGACAGACTTGACATATTGTATGTAATCTACAAGGTTTATCAAATACATTTGATAAATGATGAAGCATAGAAATAGGCAGATGCCCCATTCTGAGATGCCAAAGCTTGATCTTGTTCTGATTCTCTTCAACAGAAATTGCAGTCTGATTCTCCTCAACAGAAATTGCAGCTGTATAACCTTTTGCATCATTACTGATATGGTTTGTTTCTAAGTAGTAAAGTCCATTCTTGAAGTTACCAAGATGCATTTGTGTCATTGAAGGACTCTGAAGAAAACAGTGATCTTCAGTAAAAGTAACTGAACACTTAAGATCCTGACAAAGTTTTGGTATGGATACCAAATTGTATCTGAAATCAAGTACATATAGTACATCCTTAATAATTATGTTGTCAGTAACTTGAATATCTCCTATCTGTGATACTAATACCTTCTTCCCATCTGGAAGAGTTATATAAGTTTCCAGATTTGGAATTGGAGAAAATTGCATAAATAGAGACAAATCATGACACATATGGTCAGTAGCTCCACTGTCCACAATCCAATGAACTGATGTGTGGGATGCAAGACAAATCTTACCTGCAACACAATCTGCTTTCATGTTATTCTTAGTAGATAATTCTCCTGCATCCTTTCCAAGTAGCTGCAAAATTTGTGCATATTGAGCATCTGTGAAACCTGCATTCTTGTTATCAGAAACATTAGTACTTTGAATTGTTTCAGAATTGACATTAGCAGCTACTTTTCTGCTGTCTGGTCTTGAAATGTGATGGATAACCATGTAATTTGTAACACTGCTGAGCAGTGTGGCCAGTCATTTTGCAATGATCACAAAAATAAGAATTGAATTTTCCTTTGTTTTCTCTAGACTGAGACCTGAAATTGGAACCAGATCCACCCTGTGATCTGAAATTGAAATTTCTCCTATTTGTAGCAAAAGCCATGACCTCTTCTGATGATTGAACAGGATGCTGCCTCTAATTACTTCAAAGCCATCATTTAACTTAATGAGAAATTCAACTAATCTTCTGTCTTCCTGAGATTGTATCATCTTCTGTGTTATCTCACATGTGCATCCAGCACATTTAGATGAAGTTATAGGGTCTACAGCATCTAGTTGGTCCCAAATCATCTTAATTTTAGTATAGTAACTAGAAACATAATTAGCTCCTTGTTTGATCTCATATAAGCTTTGCTGTAAAGAAAATAACAATGTGTCAGACGCTTGTCCATAGCGTTCTTCCAAATTGATCCAAATATCATGAGTTGTGTTAAAATACTGAACACTTCTAGCAATACTCTGATCTAACACTCCAAGCAACCAAGAAATCATCATACTGTTACAACGTTCCCAAGCCTTATAGTCAGGATCTGCAATCAAAGGCTTTGCAATTGTTCCATCAACAAAACCAGTTTTATTCTTTGCTGATAAGCTAATTAACATCGAACGCTTCCAATCACCATAACCAGGTCCATCAAACTTGATATTAACCAATTTCATACCAGGATTATCAGAAGGATGAATATAATAAGGGAAGTAGGATTTTGAGATTGATCCATAACAGGAGTCTGATTTTCATTATTCTCAGCCATATTGAGACTCGAAGAAAACAGAATTTCAGATCAGCAAACAAAAAAAAACTTATCAAGAAATATTAGATCTAATTGATTCTGAAACAAGATTATCAACAATCGGTTGAGAGAGTTTTCAAGAAACAACAGGATGCATTTATTTGGTACAATGTGCTAGCAGTAGTCTGTAGCTAATTGAACAGGTAAGTCTACATTTTGAGGTTGTTGTGTTAGAATTAGCAGCTTTTGTAGAAGATGCTTTATCAAATCATATCTTTCATTAACAATGTAACACAAATCAATGAAAAACAATCACTCTTATTGAATCATACTACTATCTACTGATTACAATCTGCAACACACTACATACAAATTTGTACTCTCATTTTCACTAACAAAGCAAGTAGCAAATAGCTGCTTTTATAGAGTACTCTAGAGGCTGCTAGTTGAGTTGGTATGATGCAGTTAGTTGTAACAAACTTTGCTGAGTTGGCACTTAGTGACATCATGTGTGTTGTCACTTGAATTTTGATTCTCCTGATACTGCATATTCGTAACATGTTGCCATGTTAAAATGTGAAATTAGGAAAAGTATAATCTGTTTGATGATATTCAACGTTGTTCCTTTCATATCTATTAATAAAGCGCTTACATATATTATATAATATTTATAAAGTGGAATTTCTTCTAGCTAGGTTGGTAACTTGAATTTGTTTGAAGGAGCATAATGACTTCTGACATCTTAATTCTGAATAATCCTTGAGTCATACAGTCTACTGTTAGGGCGAAAACACGCGCTAATGTTCACGCAAGTATACGCGTTCGCAAGTAATATAGAATACTTTCTAGTTCGTTCCCTCAGAGACTCAGACTAAATTATTGTCTAATTAAACTCACTCACCAATGTATGATTACTTCTCAATGTTAAGATAATAACACTTAAAATTGTTGATTAAATATTAACTATAATTAACTACTTAATTAACCACTTAACTAACACTTCAATTTATCAATAATAAAACACTCATGAGATCACAACTTCATTATTACTTTCTTCTATAGCCATTGTTATTACCTTTAGCATGTGACAGTGATGATATTAATCGAATAACACGAAACTGATAAAAGCCAACTTTCATTGTACTAATACCATTCTACCAAGCATCCACAATTAAGATAGAAGTCGAATAGTCATCAATTATGTTGAGTTCCCATATGTCTACAGAAATTGACAACACAACGATTTAAGCACAAGTTATTCTTTTTGATTACATAGGGCAAATAAAACTGTTAGAGTTACCCACTAATCATGCACAACGTACATGAACCTATGCTAGCATGGCAAGTTCTAAATCTCAAGATCCACCGTCGCTTCACAAGAGATTAACACCCTATCTTATATGTTCGCGACGCACATAAGACGAATATGCACAACCAATACTAGATATCATGCAATCATCACACACTAAAGTATTAAACAATTAACTAAAGAATTCCATAATAAATCCGTTGCAACCCCATGATCACGATTAGCCCATAATAGAACTTATCGCCATCATGGGTTCATATGAAATCATGATAAACAAACACAAGAAAATAATAACTAAACTAATTATATTAAAACAGAGTACGTCACAAGAGTAAATAAGTCAAAGCAAGAAAACTAGCATCCAACGTTACAACGAAACAAGAATCACAAGAAAATATGCTTCCTCTTCGTTGCGGTGTGCTAAATCGGTCTTCTTCCTTATCTCCTTCGCTTCTTGCGTAAAACACAATCTTCTTTTTTTCAATCCCCCCTGTGAAAACGTCTCAAATCTACTTATATAATAGTCCCATAAAACTCAGATTACATAGAAGTTGGAAGCCAAACAGAAGTAGAAGTCTAAAATAATTCAGCAAAATTCCCGACCCTGCGCGGCCGCTCAGCATAGCTGCGCGGGCGCGCAGGTTACTGCGCGGCCGTATGCTGAGCGGGCGCGCAGGCCTCTACTGGAAAAAATCCAAGTTTGCTCCGTTTCTTCGCCGTAATCTGCCCGTTCCTTTCCTCTCGCAATGGTGAACACATGCCAAGGCTTATTCTTGATGATTCCTCCCCCGAAATGCAACTAATACCCTGAAATGCATAAACACTAGAAAAACGCATCAAATACACAAAATACTTGATTTCAAGACACCAATTTAAGCCATTTTAAGACGCTCTAAGTGGTATAAAATGCCACTTATCATCTACCTGTATGATTTTCCACGCCACTTCCTCCACATTCTTGCATATATAGTACATTTATATTCATATATTATACAGAGAGAAGAAACTATCAGCTGAGTGTCAACTTTTTCCGTACAGGTTGATCGTGTTCTCTACTCATCAGTAGTCTATCCACACAACTATGGATTCATTCCACGCACCCTTTGTGAAGATAGTGATCCAATGGACGTTCTAGTGTTGATGCAGGTACGTTTCTTGAACTGATCATATTGTGATTGTGGCTTATTCTCAACGTTCAAGCTTTGCGTAGGAGCCTGTTCTTCCTGCAACCTTCCTCCGAGCCCGCGCCATCGGGTTGATGCCAATGATTGATCAGGTAAGTGCTGATAATAAGCTGCTTAAACTCATTGAATATGTTCTGTAATTAAGGTACCACGGAATTTTAGCAATGAGACTCGAAGGTTGTTGAAGGCCAGAATTTGAAATGAATATTCAATGGAAAACAAAATAGTGCATTAACTGACCCTGGAAAACTTGGTAAATGGAATAGTTTTAAATTATCACAATCCGAAATAATTTGGTAGGAAAATATAATTTTTTTTCAAGGTCTCTGAAAAGTCTGGTACTATATTGATAAGTATTGTACTATATGGATCATGTTTTCTTAATGACGGTAATGCTTAAAGGTGAATGTCATTTTCTGATTAGAATTGAGGTTATACAGGAATTATAGCTCATACATGTTCTGGTGCTATAACCATCAACAAGAATCTGGAATCTCATACTTTCCCTAGCAACTTTCACGCTTTATGTTACGACAGGGTAATTTGGGTAATTTCCATGTAGGGCGAGAAGGATGACAAAATCATTGCAGTTTGTGCTGATGATCCTGAGTTCCGACATTACACAGACATCAAAGAATTACCTCCACATCGTCTTGCTGAGATTCGACGTTTCTTTGAGGACTGTATCCATTTGACTGCATGTTGCTATTATATATCAGATATTTTTTATATTTTATATGTATAGCAATGCAAGCTGATAGTTAACACAAAGTTTATAGTGCCTAATGCCATGTCAATGCTGGTTACCTGATTCACACTTACAGCTGGGATGCTCCTAATAATCTGGTTCCTATTGTATATTTGTTAGTTAGGATAACATAGTTCTTGGCTATGCATTTCTTAACCTTTCATGAATGATAGACAAGAAGAATGAGAACAAGTCGGTCGCAGTAAATGACTTCCTGCCTGCTGATGCTGCTGTAGATGCAATCAAGTACTCAATGTAAGTGATTTGAAGTTTTTAAAAAACTGCAGACAGTATCTTCCATTTTAAATCATGATTCAGCCAATAACATGTTAGATAATATACATGAATTCATTATTGCAGGGACTTGTATGCTTCTTACGTGGTGGAAAACTTGAGGCATTAAATTCCCAACCATATAGGAAGCTGATAGACTTCTTGCAGCATGTAGTGTGCTGAATTGTATTTAAACTTTGTTGAATTTTGTGAAATGTTAAACAATCCTTATAAAATTTAAGCATAATATGACAGTGCTTTTTTTAACAATGCCTGGTAAAATGTCATTTTCACATTACAAGTGCCTTGTATTATGAGAATCTTCAATCGCTGGTGTTATGCCACGTTTTGGCATGACAAATACTTTTTAATAATTCCATAATTTGTTAATTATTAATTACGGCTAATAATTAATTGCTTAAGCCCCAAGTTATCCTCTCTCCGAAACGAGGAAAGAATCAATCTCAATAAATCAATAACGGAAAATATCTCTCAACGATATTCTTCAAATCAGGAAGATATCACAACGCTCAGATTAAATCAGATAAAATCGGTAATTACCACATTAATGAAACTTATCCCTAAAGTCTCTTAGGGATAAGCCCAAATTTCACAGAACTGCGTAGGCTTGATCCAATATAAATTGGTACGCATGCATCTTGGCAAAGGGATCCGATACAACGAGACAAATCGAGACACCTCCCAAGTCCAGCCCCTCTTTTTCATAAACCCTAATTTCACAACTACACACAAATCGCTCTAATATTCCAGCAACCCTTCGATTTCGTGTTGTTACGAAATTCCTCCAACAACATTTGGCGCTAGAAGGAGGGGTTATTATTCGAGGAGGACGAATAATATTACAAAACTCGTGGGTTTATGGTTCATCCATACAATGGGGGATCGATAGTCAATTACCGATGGTGAAAAAAAAAGGGGCTCGTGGCAGATATATCCTATATGGATGTACAATAACACACAATTCAGCGGAGTCCAGGCGGTGCAATATGGTGCAGCAAAGGCAGTCTCATGATGAATAACAAGACCCAGCGGCGGCATGCAAACTTGGCGAAAAAAATAATATTTAACATGGAGCGACCCGTGGCATTTAAGAAAACCCAACGATCAGGCGTTTGTAGTCACACGCGGACGGACATGTTAAGGTAATATACACGCGCGGACAAGGAGAAATAAAAAAAAGGGAAGCAACCATGGAGTAAAAAGAATGACGAATGAACATGTCATGTTGAGATTGCGGGGCCAGCAGGAAAAAGAAGACAAACAACTTGAGGAACACTGAAACGCACCATAGAAAAATGGTGACACTCGAAAATTCACAGCCTGTTAGAAGCGGAAAATAAAGATAAGATTTTTCTTCTCCTGATTTATTTCTGCAAATTTATTATTACGTGATGAATGCATAGATATTATGTTTTTCTTCTAATTTTTTATAAGAAAAATATTTAGTGATAAAATTCGTGCGAGTCACATTTTTATGATTGTAAAATTATTGCGTCATCTTAATTTTGGACGACACACATATTTTGGGAAAAAATCGTACGAGATATTTATTTGAGAGAATTGTGGATTTTTAGAAGATCGTACGAGCTGCATCTTTTGGAAAAATAAATTATATATGCGAGATGCATAATTTTGGGAAAATATTTAAGAAAGAGCATTATTTTTGGGAAAAATAAATATCGTGACAATTTTAAATTGGCATATTTATTATGTTTGAATTGCGTTTAAAATATTTTGCATATACTGTCGCGATAATACATATATGTCGAAAAATATTTTCAAACTTGTGAATGGGAATTGCTATGTTTGGTAGCTGAGACAACCACTTGGAATGATATACACTACCGATTGTGAACTTGTATTGTTGACACCTTACGCCTAGATAGGCAGAAAGATTACAAACGGAAAGATTGAAGGTATGAGCTCACCTTATCTCAAGTATGGAAAGAGATTCAAGGTGCGAGCTCACCTTATCTTAAGTACAGAAAGAGATTGAAGGTCGGGAGTTCCGCCTTATCTTTTGATGAAGGCATGTTTGTTGATCTTGTTACATTCATATAATACTAGCAGTTCACCTCAATAATACAATTTTACAATCGGCTGTTATATCTATCTTGAAGTGTGTACGTCAAGGTCCAACTTAACATCATTGTTCGCAATGGATTTATAAATTTGTGCTCGCACAATCACAAACAAGGGAAATATGTATCTTTTTCGGATCTTGCATGGTCTCGCACGTGCATTCGCATAATTGTTTTGAGCACGAAGGTGCTCTATGTTATTTACTAAACTCCGATTTTTAGTTGTTTCAGCGATTGAAGAATATTTAGTTCTCCACTGCAGCAAGCTATACTGAAGAACTGGGGGTAGTTGTTATGCCACGTTTTGGCATGACAAATACTTTTTAATAATTCCGTAATTTGTTAATTATTAATTACGGCTAATAATTAATTGCTTAAGCCCCAAGTTATCCTCTCTCCGAAACGAGTAAAGAATCAATCTCAATAAATCAATAACGGAAAATATCTCTCAACGATATTCTTCAAATCAGGAAGATATCACAACGCTCAGATTAAATCAGATAAAATCGGTAATTACCACATTAATGAAACTTATCCCTAAAGTCTCTTAGGGATAAGCCCAAATTTCACAGAACTGCGTAGGCTTGATCCAATATAAATTGGTACGCAGGCATCTTGGCAAAGGGATCCGATACAACGAGACAAATCGAGACACCTCCCAAGTCCAGCCCCTCTTTTTCATAAACCCTAATCTCACAACTACACACAAATCGCTCTAATATTCCAGCAACCCTCCGATTTTGTGTTGTTACGAAATTCCTCCAACAACAGCTGGCAGCAGCATTTCCAGTGAATGTGGGTTTTTGGTGTTATTACCTTTAAGCTGTCAACTACTTTTAGCAAATTATATCCTATACATAATTAATTAGCCTAACAACGTTTAGTGTTGAGTTGTAATTGTTATCATGTATAAACCAACTATAAAAATATTAATAGCCCTAATTGTTTTAATATTATTTAGTCTCTGAATTTAATCTGGTGTGAAAATTTTAAATTCTGAAATTTATTTATTAGAATTTTTTTAATAATATAATTTAATAATTATTTTAAATATACATGTGTATAAGTTAGTGATATTTTAGTTCAAAAAAATGTCACTGATTGAAAAATATAATTTTATTGATGTTTATATGTGTGTTTATGAAATATTATTTTGTTTTAATTTAAAGGTAAATTTTAGCTCATATCAATAGAATACAAATTATTTTTAGTTTGTTATACCGGCCAAATCTAACAGATTATATTCAGATTTATTTTAGTTTAATTTGTTGAACCCTGGATTCATGATAAAAAAATTGTGTATCAATGATAAAAATTAATGTTAACTTGAATAAAAGTACATATTTTATTTTAACTGGTCTAATTATTTTCTTATATTAAGTTTAATTTTAGTTTAACATGAATTAATTGTAAAATGTTTTTAGTCCGGATTATAGTGACTAAGAAATCATCTATATTTTTGTCTTATTAAATTAGTATATATTATGAAAATTGAAGTAAATACGTAATTATAAAAATTAAACATTGCACCCACTTCTATTAGCGAACTTTGAATATTTGGGCTTTTAGGGTTGAATCCTATTCTTTTAAGCCTACATTATCCTTACCAACCAATTAGGTAGATTTTAATTTTATTTTAACAGGAATTAATAATATAAAAATCATCTTCAATTGAAATTTAATTTAAATTAACGTAGATCAATAATATATACTATTTATTTAAACATCAAGTCTGTTATATCAACCACCGAACTATATTTAGTTTGTTTATAATTTTATTTCAGCCCAGGTGAATATTATTTTATTTTAAATCAAATAGATAATATATTTTGTTTTAGCGTGATGACATTATATTTTATTTTGGTCAGGTACAATAATTTTTTAGCCAGATCGGTAGTATTATTGTTTTAGCATGAGATAACAAATTTTGGTTTTAGTTTAAGACCGTTATATCAACCAGATCCAGCTAATTATATTTAGTTTTTTAATTTATTTTATTTTAGTCTTGGGTAAATATTATTTTGTTTTAGACAGAATGAATAATATAAATTTGTTTTAGTCTAATGACATTATATCAACCAAACGAATTTTCTTTTAAATTTTGATTTTATTTTAGCCCGTTTATTATTTTGTTTTAATTAGCTTGATGATATTATATCGATCAAACGAATTTTCTTTCAAATTTTTATTAGTCATTATTATTTTGTTTTAGTCCAGGACTGCAAATCTAGCTAACTTTATGTAGTTTATTTTTAATTTCTATTGAAGGTTGAATCAATAGTAAAATTTCGTTTAGCCCGGCTCGGGTGAATATTATATATTATTTTGTTTAAATTAAGATCATTCGGCATATTATAATTTTATTTGTATTTAAACAATTTTATTGTAAATATTAATATGTTTTAAATGTTACTATAATTACTATGACTAGACCTGATACGGTATAAAAATAATCCTAAATCGCGAAATAAATAGCACATTAATTAGATCTAATTTGATCCAAACGGAAACCCAATTATTAAGGTGAGGTAATTAATATTATATTAACTAGGCTTTAAGGGTCAACGAACCAAGGATTTTTTTATTAAATTAGTAGGTCATAAATCAATCCAAATTGTGGCTGAGGAAATAAGTTCAAATAAGATTTAAACTCTTAAAATAGTAGTCCTCAAGTCACATAGAAGCAAATCCCTACTTTTTCTCGTGCTCCAAAGTCCATTCTGAGTTTGAAACTTGTTCACCAAGGCACCCAACCCTAATCTAACTCCCCACACCTAAATAACGGATCTCACCCACAATTCAAAACTACGTTTTTGACTTGATCTTTAGCATGCAACAAGATACGTAGGCATCTTGTGACAGATTGAGTCACGAAACACAAGAACAGATAAATAGAGACTTAAGCTCATGACACCTGCCATTAAACACACCTTGTTTTTTTTTACTCATAACAAGACATGCTACCAACCAAACTTTTATTGTTTCTTCATTGATATAATAATATAAATTATGTATAAATCACTTGAATATCAAATATACGTGATATTATTTTGTAAATTTTATGGAAGCTGAATAAAATTTAAATAAAACTATATGTTATTATTTATTAAATTAAATATTTCTGATTAATGCTCTTATTAATCAATTGGATTAATCATAGATTAATCACTGAAAGATACCTCTACCGAGCAATATCAATTTCCGTATTTTAGAATAGTGATTTGCACCATTAATTTATATATTTTTCTAAACATTTTGTGCCCAATACCAATATAAAGAATTGGGAGGGACGAATGGAGTATCATATTGGATATCCTGTTCATAAATGAGTATCTCAAAATAAAAAATTGAAACAACCCATTTATAAATGCTTATATTGTACAAATTGAGATATCCAACTATCGAAAAGTTAATCACTCGGGTATAAACAACCATCTACTTTAAAAATTGGTATTTTTGTTAATTTTTTCATAAAAATAGGTAAAAATTGCCGAAACCCCCGGAATTTATTCTGTCATGTGCACTAGATTTCTTTCTAAACTCTTTCTATCCCTCAAATTATTTAAAAAATTACGGTTAATTAAAAAAACAAAAAAAAACAAAAAGATAAAAACGATTGATCTGGATAGAAAATACATCCTAAACACACATTAAATGTCACATTAATTACACTTGGCCTTCTTGTCCAAAATCCAGTACAGACCTGTTTGGTCCAGGCTCGTAGTAGACTCAAGACGACCTGAGTGGCCGAAGCCCACCAGCAGAGGTTGTCAAAGTCTACGAACATAAGTTGTTCACGGACTAGGCCCAGTACGGCTTGAAGAGCAGATACATGTGTCCTAAACGAACTCAAAGTCCTACAAGGAAGGTTTTGAAATTCCGTCCCTTACAGGACACCTAATTACTATCTAAGTAAGAGACTTGTCCACCAAGTCTCCCAACACAAGTCTAATCCTAGACTCATCTCTATATAAAGAGATCTACCCCTCAACTCAGAACTACATTTTTGTCTTGATTCCCTACTACACGGAGATATGTAGGCATCTTGCAAAGATTAATAGTCCCAAACGCGAAAGCAGCCATTTAAGATCGAATCTCACAAAGCCTAGCATTTAACGTACTCTAATTTTTATTCCACAACATTTGGCGCCGTATGTGGGAACGACTACAATAACCATGGTGAACACACGGAGCAGAAACAATAGTGGAACATGCACTCCTGTCTCGTCGTGAACAATCACATCAGTGGTAGAGGTACCACCGCACTCAACCTATGCCTCCACCCAAGGAAGAACCCCGGTAGGGGCAACCGAGGCTCAGCCACAAGGGACGAATTTCCCGGCTTCTCAAGGGATGAATCCCCAATATCAGCAGTTACGTGCATCTGTGAACACTCAACCCGTTGGGTATGAGTACTCAATGATCGTGACTACTGACCCCCTACGGGATGCCTCTATAACTCGAGGTTGGAGGAAGTTGACGCTCTAATCGGAGTGAAGCATAAGGGTGGACGCCCTAATATATGCGTGGCTTAGCTCCTATTCCAGAGGATCGAGAATTCTCTGGACCCTATTCTGATAGAGACTCTGAATCATCGTACGACGAGGTCGCTCCAAGGAGGAGGCGTGCTGGTAACTCTACAAATACCAAGAAGGTGTTAGGAATATGTTGTAGGCTTGATGATAACTCTACAAAACACTCTAAGTAGATAAGTTAAATAATTTTATAACCATTAAAGTGATGGAATAGCTTATGTTTAAATAAGTATGTCGCACATTACTTTACACTACAATATCTTAGAAGTTTAGAAGTTGTTATAAATTCCAAATCATGTTGACTACTAGCAAGATATGCAGAATATGCTTGCTAATTGTAAAAAGATGATGCATTGTAATTTTGCATAAGTGAAAGAGTATCAAGTGCTAAGGAAACACTATCAGCGGATAATCTGCAAAGACCTCAACGGATGACTCAAGACACTTTCAACGGATGATTCATAACAAACTCAATGGATAATGCTGAAGTCTAAAAGAACAATCAAACCTGAATAGCAGTTGAAAGCAACTTGACAGTCACATGGGTTGATTATACACAAATGGAATGTGATAGCCTGTAATCAGGATTATGAAGATCAAGAAGCATTTCTATTTTCATGCAAGACAGGGACGTTCAAAGATGTTATATCTATCTGGATTGCATGGGACAGAGAAATGGAGAAATATGTGATTAGACCTAGATAATAGACATATGTTTTTTCTTATCACACATGTAACTTGGTGATATATAAACCAAGAGTAGCAAGAGTTAATTAAATCATCCATTGACATAGTCAGAACAAATAAGAATGAGAGAGCATTTGTAAGCTATATCTTTATCACTCTCAAGTTCAGTTTATAAGAACTCCTGTAAGCAGCTGTGTGCTTTTGCATCACAGAGATCTACAACATTTATATATATCTCTGGTTGAAAAATCAATCTATCAGAAAGTTTTTAAACATCCTTGTTTATTTAACTTTGTATTTGAATACTTGAATATTTCTTATCCGCAACTAGCTTATTCAAACACTGTTATATATATATATTCGTAAGAAGTATTAAATTTCCAAAAGAAACCAGAATTCCATTCAACCCCTCTTCTGTAATTCTGTTGTTAATTTGTTCGGAAATAACAATTGGTATCAGAGTAAGCTCTTGACGCACTAAGAGTTTAAATATTAAGACAACTAACAACATGAGTAGAAAGGATGTTGGAGTGAAGATCCCTTTTCTGGATAAAGACAACTATCACCACTAGAAGGTGAAAATGCATGTACATCTCCCCTCTTAAGATGAAAGGTATGTTGATTGCATCGAGAAAGGTCCTCGAAGAGCTGCTACAGATGCTAATGGAGCTGTAGGCAATGAGAAAAGTATCCCAAAGCCACAATCTGAATGGATAGATGAAGACATTGAGCAAGTGCACAAAGATAAAAAGGCTATGAACATTCTGTTCAATGGTCTTGATAGCGATATGTTTGACAATGTTATCAACTGTAAATCTGCTAAGGATATTTGGGATACAATCCAAATCATATGCGATGGAACTGAACAAGTGAGGGAAAACAAGATGCAAAGCAGTATGAGCATTTTCATTGTGAAGACAGTGAATATTTGAGTGATATTTTTAGTAGATTTCAAAAACTACTAAATACACTGAAGCTGCATGGAAGAGTCTATCAGATAAAAGATTCTAACGTGAAGTTACTTAGATCTCTACCAAAAGATTGGAAGCCTATGACTGTTTCTCTTACAAACTCTCAAGATTATAAGGAGTTTATTTTGGAAAGACTGTATGGAATTCTAAAAACTTATGAGCTTGAGTTGGAACAAGATGAGCAGTTAGAGAAAGGAAGGAAGAAGGGAGGATCTATTGAATTGGTAGTTGAACAAGAGAGAGTGAAAGTAATAAAGTTTGAAGCTGTGGAATCTGCACCAAACTCAAGGGTTTGTGAAGGTAAGGGCAAAGGGCTAATAGCAGATGTTGAAGACTGTACCAGTCAAGATGAAATGGAGGATCTAGATAAACATCTGGCTTTCCTATTAAGAAGATTTTCCAAGATCAAATTCAAGAAGAATTTTGGAGCAATCAAGCCATACAGAAACATGGTGGATAAATCCAAATTCAAATGTTTCAAATATGACTTGAGCGGTCATTTCTCCAATGAATGTAGAAAGCACAATTCTGAGAAAATGAAGTTTGAGCCCGTTGACTATAAAAGAAATATTTTGAATTGCTCAAACAGAAGGAAAGGGCTTTCCTGACTTAAGAAAATGATTGGGCAGCAGATATGGAAGATGAAGATGAATAACTAAGCTATTTCAACCTAGCCCTAATGGCCAAATCAGATGAAACAGAAGTCAGTTCTTCAAGCAATCAGGTAATCACTCCTAATCTAGAACACCTTTCTAAAGATGAGTGTAATGATGCTATAAATGACATGCCAACAGAATTATATCATTTAAGTGTTACCCTTAAATTTCTCACTAAAGAAAACACAAGAATTAAGGATAATAATCTATTTTAGGTGAGAGTTATGCTGTAATATCCGGGATATAACGTGTAATTATTTTTATCGATAAATGATTATTATGTGATTTTTGGTGAATTATCTGATGATTGGTGTGGATATGTGGATGCTTATATGTGGTAAAGTATAAGTATGTTAATTTAATTATGTCCAGAATAAAATATAGATAATTACGGTATTTTCCCGGTAATTTTTGGACTGTTATATGATTTTATATTCATTTATGAATTTATAAATTATTTTTTTGAATAATTACAAAACTATTTTTACAAAGCCTGGAATCGTCCTACTTCAACCGTTTTTACATTTTTACAACCCGAAACACTTCAGAAAACTCCTTCCTAACCTAATCTGATAATTCTGGACATTTTCCGTGTTTTGACATTTTCAATTCGGAGTACGATTTGACCCGTACGCGTCCCGACGCAAGATTTTTGACACGATAATCATTGCGATAAATCAACAAAACCCGTATTCTCGAAAGACGGGATATTATGACATTATTTTCGTATAAAGGGTTGTATAAGAACCCCGATTTGGATAATTATCCAGTACGGGTATTAAAACGAATTGTTTTTGTAGTTACTTATTAGCTAAGTAAGTAATTTATCGATCCATTACGATCCAACACGAACCAATATTCCATAAATATATATAGCCCTTTTCTTATTTCATTTTATTCGGATAATCATAACCAGTCAGTAAAAATATAGAGTTTACAGAGAAAATCCTAATTATTCGTTACGTTCTTGAAAATCAAACGCACAAACGAAGGCGTTATCGAATTTGGAATCGAGCGTGCAATATATCAAATTGAGGCTCTCGAAAAGTCCTTTCATAATCAATCATCCATTTTAGTGCAGAAATCAAGGCATTTTTCTTATTTAATTGTTTTATTTTGAATTATTTAAGGATTAAATTATGAAAGTTTGTTTTTGATGATGTTGATATGATTTGATGGCTTAATCTTGTAGATAATTTTATCTTGGTCATTTTGGTATATTATACGACTAATTTGGAGTTCAATAACATGTTCAAATTGATGTTTGATTTTCGAATTTAAAAATTAGGGTTTATAGCTTTGAATGTTCTTAATTGAAAATTAGGTATTTCTTCGTTAGGGGTTATTGTTTTAAATTGATTATACCATCTTGTAGATCAGGGAAAGACGAACTGAATGGTGTATACATGGTGAACAGACGGTAACGGAAGTGACCTCGCCGGAAAAACGAGCCCCGCGGCGGCGGGATTTTCAGGCGAGGATTCCGGTTGTGCTGATTGTTTGCATGCATCGTTTGTATATATTGTGTTTCTAGAGAGCAAGAGATTATCCCATGTGAGTTTGATTGAATTCTGGGTAACTTTGTGGTCGTCGGAAAAGCTCCATGGCGGCAGCCATGGAGTCCGGCCACCGGAGGTGAAGGGGGTGACAAAATTTCAGTTTAACCCCCTTATTTTCTGGACTTTTCATTCATTTTCCGAACTTTGCCATTTTGCAGTATTGACCCTGCGAATTAAGTTTTAAAAGTTAACATTTTACCCCCTGGAATTTATATTTTTAAAAATTATATTATTTATTTAGTTTAATTCCAAAAATACTTTTTAATTATTTAAAAATTCAGAAATAAACCTGAATTATTTAGTTAATTAATTTTAGTTAATAATTAATTATTTAACCAGTCAATTAATTTAAATATTAATTGATTAATTAATTTAATTAGTTATTAATTAATTATTTAATCAGATTTAATTATTTATTTTGATTTAAAAATTCTGAAAAATAGTTTCGAGCTTTAAAATATTATTTTAAATTATTTTCATGGCTCGATAATTATCATAAAAATTATTTTAAAGTCAGACTTGGGTGTTTGAACCCTATTATTTAATTATAAAATGATTCGGAGACCCGTTTTAATTCCAAAAAATTTGTATTAAATACCTGGAAAACCATTTTAACCCCAAATCTTCTTTGAAAAATTATTTGATCGCATATCTTGCGTGCTACGTGCTATCTTATTGATGTGATATATGCCTATATGGTTATTGTTTGACGGCTTTTGCTGTAACTTTCAAACCGTAAATCGGATTTGGGTAAAATGAAGGGTAGATAAAAGCTTATAACGTCTATGTAACAATTAGAATAATATGAGATTGAATATTGAAAGATACCTTTGATGCCTAGCAGAGTAAGCGAGGCATAGAAAAAGAAAGCCAGTGATCAGTAAATAGAACTGAAGCGTAGAAAGAGAAGGCAAGTGATTGATGAATAGAAGCAAGGCATTAAAAAAAAGGAAAGTGATTGAAAAGTAAAAATGTTAGACGAATACAAGTAAAGTTGGAAATCATCTGTGATAAGGCAAGTACTTCTGAACCTTTCTTCGAGATATATTGCAAATATTTCTGAACTTTCTCATAACATGTTGCTAGTATTCAAAATAAATCTTGTTTTATATTACAAGTGCTTTAAACTATTTAACCTTGAACCCTGATCGTTTCATTGAACTTGAGCTGTAAGCTTTATTTCTTGTAAACCTCCAATGGTTGATTTCCCAGATATTAAACCATACAAATACAATACTACTCCATAAATACATACACACCATAAACCAAGTATTTCAACGGAATGTCTTGAGAATACAGAAACTTATATACCCTGGAATACCCTATCACATCAAAGATCTAAACTCTGTAGTATCATTGAACCATTGTTCTTCAGATACTTGATTCTTCATCAGGCTTGAAGCCGTTCTTCATATTTACACCTTGATATACCTTGGTGATACCTGTGAAATGTTTTATGCTCAAAGATAGATGTTTTAACAATGTTAATTATGATTCAGTTTTTATTAAATTGCAATGGTTATCATATTGAAATATTTTAGAATTGGATGATTTTATAAATGTGGACCAAATTTGTGGTCAGACCAGATTCGTGGTCATATTAGGCCAATGCCTGCCTTGGATCCAGCATATAGAGTCGAGCTGGGAGCCTTGCTCGGGGTTAGTGCGTGACTGATCAGCAGCCTAACCTTGTTTTTTTTGAAATGAAAAGTGAATATCCAAATCTAATCTTGCTTATCCAAAAACTTGATTCTTTAGAATCATTTCAATTGATCATTGTTTAACCTCAGTTATTGCTATTATGACTTGCTGAGCTAGTTAGCTCACTCTTGCAAACCTTTTTATGTTTTCAATAGTTGAAAAAGAAATTACTGGTAACGAGGATTCCCTGTCCAGAGTGTGAGCTAGGATTCCAGGTTAAGTTATATCGAGATAGCAGGAGCTTTATATTATAGATGAGTTATGCAAGATTGTGAGTACGATATCATTATCAGTTGTAAGTTGAACTAGTTAGGATTTGGTACGATGTAATAAAAGTTAAGGTTGTGGCTTATTTTCATACTTTAACCTGTTGCGATCCGTGATTGTGTAAAGAAGGGTCAATGTATATAATATTTTATATACAGGTTTATATATTGGGTATGTGTTGTGAACCCCAAACTTCTGACTCGGGTTTGGAGGGCGTCACAAATGCTGTGTTAGAAACTCAATTTGTTGAGTTTGAGAAACTAAAGATATAGTGTAAGATTGCAAAAGATGAATTGACTGAATCTTTGAAGAAAGAGGATATTTTGAGAAAGCAGCTTGAACGAGAGCAAGAAGTAATCAAGGCTTGGAAGTCATCAAGAGATGTACATGCCCAAATTTCTAAATTTCAAGGAATATAGTCATTCTGTGAAGAAGCCTGGAAAAAGAGCCAGGAGAAACTGGATCCTGAGTTGGTAGAAGGTGTATCAACGGATGTGGAGTCAATGAATGATGAAGTTTATCGGTTGACAGCCAAAAATGATTATCCATCAAAAGATAATGAACCACATCTGTCGATAGAAAAGAAACCTATTAGCAAATCCAAGCTAGCTAAACTAAATATGAAATATGGATCAGTTTTCAAAAACTTTGTTACAGGAGAATCAAGTCAATCCAAGCATAACAAAAGAGTAAATATGGGGCATCTGCCAATGAAGCAGTTGAGTGACATATCGGAAAATATTGAGGTCAAGGCAGACTCTAAAAGGAAGAACAATATGAATGGGAAAGTAGGAATTAACAAATATAACAACTACACACTTGAAAAATACGCACCTATAAAAATATGTGTTAAGTGTGGTAGTGTTAATCATTTATTTGTTAATTGCAAATCTGCTATGCCTGCACCCATGTCTGCTCCTCCCTCATTTCCCAACATGTCCACATTACCAATAAATGCCATTCCTATTATGCCTGCACATAATTTTAATGCACAATTTAATAATATGCCATTTATACAAAATCCTTATTATGCTGCATTCAATATGCCACAAATTCCATTTAGCATGCCATACTGGAATAACATATTTGCACAATCTATGCCATATCATATTAATCAAAATGTGCATGATAGTTCTAAAATTGATCTTGGGATTCATAGTCAATCCCCTAGGACTAAGGTTGATCCTCAGTCACCTAAGTCTGATGGTGGAAAGCCTAGGAAACCTAAGAAAAAGGCTAACAAGGCAGGACCCAAGGAAACTTGGGTACCAAAATTAACTTGATTTGATTTTGATGTGTACAGGGAAACATAAAGAATCTTTGGTATCTGGATAGTGGTTGCTCAAGGCACATGACTGGAGATTCTACCCTGCTCACTGAGTTCAAGTAGAGAGCTGGCCCAAGTATTACTTTTGGAGATGACAGCAAAGGGTATACAGTGGGATATGGCTTGATTTCTAAAGATAATGTTATCATTGAAGAAGTTGCCTTATTGGATGGACTCAAGAACAATCTACTGAGTGTTAGTCATCTATGTGACAAAGCCAACTCAGTAACATTCAATTCAGAAGCCCGTATTGTTATAAAAAAGAAGAACAACAATATGGTTCTCACTGGAGTGAGAAAAGGAAATGTGTATCTAGCTGACTTCAACTCATCAAATTCATAATCTGTCACTTCTCTATTCAGCAAAGCAAGTCAAGATGAGAGTTGGCTATGGCACAAGAAGCTGTCTCATTTGAACTTCAAGACTATGAATGAGTTAGTTAGGAAATACCTAGTCAGAGGCATCCCTCAAGCTGAGTTCTCAAAAGATGTACTGTGTGATGCTTTTCAGAAAGGAAAATAAATCAAGGCATCATTCAAGAAGAAGCTTAAATCTACAATTGAAGAACCAATATAACTATTACACATGGACTTATTTGGACCATTCAATGTGTTGTCAATCTCAAAGAAAAGTTATTTCCTAGTGATTATGGATGATTTCTCAAATTTCACTTGGACATATTTCCTTAAATCTAAAGACGAAGCTAGTGAAATCATTATCAATCATATAAGGCAAGTCAATAATCCTCCTGATCTCAAGGTTAGAAGAATCAGGAGTGACAATGGAACTGAGTTCAAGAATTATGCAATGAGGTTATTTTGTGAAGAAAATGGAATCATGCATGAGTTCTCAGCAGCAAGGAATCCACAACAAAATGGAGTGGTGGAATGGAAGAATAGATCTCTTATTGAAGTTGCAAGAACTAAGCTGGAGGAATCAAAGTTACCAACTTATTTCTAGGCAGAAGCTGTAAATACTGCATGCTACACTAAGAATATTTCTTTGGTCAATCAAGCAAAAATGCATGACTCCTTATCAATTGTTCAAGAACAGGAAGCCGACACTGAACTTTCTTCATGTCTTTGGTTGTAAATGCTATATACTTAGGAATTAAAGTGAGCAACATGGAAAGTTTAATGCCAAAGTAGATAAATGTATCTTTGTTGGATATGCTATGGGAAAAGCATATAGAGTCTACAATCTTAGAACCAACATTATTATGGAATCTGTACATATTGTGTTTGATGATAAGAAGATTGAAGGACTACAAGATGAAGGTTTCCATGAAAGCCTCAAATTTGACAATGTTGAGATGAACTATGATGATAGTGATGATGAAAGTGATCAAGACATAATTTCTAACGAAAATGCAGAAAAGCCAACAACATGGAAAGGTGCATTATCAGTTGAAAGACAAACTGCATCATCCGTCGAAAGGCAAAACTCGACATCCGTTGAACCATCAATAAGAGTTGAAAGTCAGTATAGATCACACACAGAAAGGACCCCAACTTCAAGTCAAAGATCCACAAACTCAGGGGGAGTTTCTTATAATTAAAACTCAGTCATACATCAAGATAACAATGAGGCCTCTTCATCTAGAGCTAATCTACCACAACAAAGGAAATGGACTAGAGATCACCCATTTGAAGTAAATATTGGTGATGCATCTTCAAGAGTGCAACCAAGGAAAGCCACTCAAGAAGAATGTCTATACAACAACTTTCTCTCTCAAAAAGAGCCAACGAAGGTAGAAGAAACTTTGGATATTCAGAAATAAGATGGATGAAAATCGCATAGTCATCAAGAACAAATCCGGATTGGTTGCCAAGGGCTACTTTCAACAAGAAGGAATATATTTTGATGACACTTTGCTCCTGTTGAAAGACTTGAAGCCATCAAAATCTTTCTAGCCTATGCAACCCATGCCAATTTTAAAGTCTATCAAATGGATGTCAAAAGTGTATTTCAAAATGGAGATTTGGAGGAGGAAGTCTATGTAAGTCAGCATCCTGGTTTTGAAGACCCCAACTTTCCAGATTATGTTTACCAATCATTTGAAAGCACTTTATGGATTAAAGCAAGCACCTAGAGCCTGGTATGACACTTTATCAAAGTTCCTTTTAGAAAATCATTTCACAAGAGGTACTGTTGACAAAACTCTTTACTTTAGAAATGTTAATGGCTTTAGTATACTTATTCAGATTTATGTAGATGATATTATATTTGGCTCTACAGATGAGAAACTTTGTAAAAAGTTTGCCAAGCTGATGCAAAGTAAGTATGAAATGAGCATTATGGGAGAACTAACTTACTTTATTGATTTACAAGCTAAGCAAGTTAGTGATGAAATATTCATTAGTCAAACCAAATATATTCAAGATCTTTTAAAGGAGTTTGAATTAATGGATTGCACATCTACAAAAACTCCCATAGCCACTGCCACTAAACTTGAATTGGACACTACTGAAAAGTCTGTGGACATTTCAAGCTATAGAGGCATGGTCGGCTCACTTTTATATTTAATAGCCAATAGGCCAGATATAATGTTTGCTACCGATCTTTGTGTGCTAGATTTCAGGCTGATCCTAGAGAATCTTATTTAGTAGCTATTAAGAGAATTTTCAGATATCTCAAAGGAACACCAAAACTTGGTATTTGGTATTCTAGAGATTCTGGTTTTGATCTAATTGGTTATTCAGATGCAGATAATGCAGGTTATAAAATAGATAGGAAAAACACAACTGGCAAATGTCAGTTTCTAGGAAACAAGCTTGTGTCCTGGTTCAGTAAGAAACAGAACTCAGTTTCTACTTCTACAACTGAAGCTGAATATATTGCTGCTGGTAGATGTTGTGCACATATATTTTGGATGAAGAATCAACTGTTGGATTATGGTCTACGTGAGGACAAGATCCCAATTTTTTGTGACAACACAAGTGCTATTGCCATCACTGAAAATCTTGTGCAACACTCAAGGACAAAGCACATAGACATCAAGTACCACTTCATCAGAGAACATGTTATGAATGATACAGTGGAACTTCATTTCGGTCCAAATGAGCAGCAACTTGCAGACATCTTTACCAAGCCGCTTGTTGAGTCCACCTTCACTAGGTTGGTAAGTGAGTTAGGTATGCTTAATTATTCCTAAAGTTATTTTGATGTCTAAGAAATTTTTAATGCCGCCAGAAATAAGTTTGACTTTATTAAAGATACAGATCAAGATTTGTAAGTTATCATCACCCGATCAAAAGTAACTTTTAATGTAGTCAAAGTATATTAATCCTCGTATAGAAATATAATGATTTCAAGTCAAAGGATCGTTACACCATTATCACTGTAAGTCTTTCTTATGACTTTATTAAATATGAAGAATCTCACTGTGGGTCTGTCCAGTACCATGTACTCTCACATGTACCTATGTATTGACTTTAGTATCCCCATACTTATAACCAATGAGATATGGTTAACTTGTCAAACAACATACTAGTCTATCTATGTATCATTATTGTCCTATATAATAATACTCGACTAGGGACCTTTAAGAATATGATATATTATATAATCTCAAGTTCAATTCATGTACTTAAACTATATAATGTGTATCATGATTCTAAGGACATTTATTATGCTAACAAAATATCACAGTAATTAAGGTCATAATAAATACATTTATTGAATGATCAACTGACATAAAGATTTAAAAGAATAATGTATTGCCTCTAGGGCACCTACACTAACAATCTCCCACTTGCACTAGAGCCAATCACCCATATATCTAATACCCATGGAACTAGTGTGACCATCGTGCTTCTGCTGCGACAAGCCTTTGGTCAGTGGGTCTGCAATATTATCATTTGTGTGCACTTTACATATGTGTATATCACCCCTTTCATTAATCTATCGAATAAGGTGAAATCTCCTGAGTATATGTTTAGCCCGGGAGTGTGATCTAGGTTCTTTAGCCTGTGCAATGGCTCCATTATTATCGCAGTATAGATCAATGGGATCTGCGATCGATGGAACCACTCCCAAATCAAAAATGAACTTTCGAATCCAAACGGCCTCCTTAGCTGCTTCACAAGCTGCAATGTACTCAGCCTCCATTGTAGAATCAGCTATTGTTTCTTGCTTTGAACTCTTCCAGCTTACAGCACCTCCGTTTAGACAAAACAAAAAACCAGACTGTGATACAGTATCATCTCTGTATGTTTGGAAACTTGCATCGGTGTAACCTTTTACAACAAATTTCTCTTCTCCTCCATACACCAAGAATGAATCTTTAGTTCTTTTCAGGTACTTAAGAATATTCTTGACTGCCGTCTAGTGACCTTCACCCGGATTAGACCGGTATCTGCTCGTCATGCTCAAAGCATACGAGACATCTGGGCGACTACATACCATTGCATACATGATAGATCCAATTGCTGAAGCATATGGAACTTTATTCATGTGGTCCTTCTCATCCAATGATTTCGGACACTGGTCCTTAGAGATCGTTATCCCTTGAGACACGGGGACATATCCTCTTTTTGCATTTTGCATTCCAAAATGATGCAAAATTTTATCAATGTATGTGCTCTGACTTAGACCGATCATCCTTCTAGATCTTTCTCTATAGATCCTCATTCCTAGAATGTAGGATGCCTCTCCTAAGTCTTTCATGGAGAAATTGCTCCCTAACCAAGTATTAACAGCCTTTAGAGAAGGTATGTCATTCCCCATTAGTAGTATATCATCAACATATAGTACTATGAATGCCACATAGCTCCCACTAACCTTCTTGTAAACACACGGTTCATCTTCGTTTTGAACAAAGCCATACTCTGTGACTATTTCATCAAAACGGATATTCCATCTCCCAGAGGATTCCTTCAATCCATAAATGGATCAACGCAATTTATATACCTTGCCAGCATTCCTTGGATCGACAAAACCCTCAGGTTGTGTCATGTACACATCCTCTTTAAGGCTTCCATTAAGGAAGGCTGTTTTGACATCCATTTGCCAGATTTCATAATCATGGAATGCTGCAATGGCAAGTAAAATCCTTATAGACTTGACCATAGCCACTGGTGAGAAAGTTTCATCATAGTCAATACCATGAATTTGTTTGAAACCTTTTGCAACCAGCCTAGCTTTATAGGTCTGAACATTTCCATCCATGCCCTTTTTCTTCTTAAAAACCCATTTGCACCCTATGGGTTTTACCCCTTCAGGTGGATCAACCAAAGTCCATACTTGGTTTTCGTACATTGAATCTATCTCGGATTTCATGGCTTCAAGCCATCTCTTAGAGTCTGGACTGTTCATAGCATCTTGGTATGTGAGAGGCTCATCTTCATCTATGAGCATCAAATCACCACACTGAGTCATGAGAAATCCATATCTCTCTGGCTCATGGCGAATTCTACCAGATCTACGAACAACCTGTGTTTGTTGAGCATTATTATTATTCTGCTCTTGTTCCACTTCAGGTTCAATGCTATTTTGTGGTTCTCGATCTTCATCGAGATCTATAGTTCTCCTACTATTTCTTTTGGAAACAAAATCTCTTTCCATGAAGACAGCATCTCGAGCAATAAACACTTTCTGCTCAGAAGGACTAAAAAAATAATACGCCTTTGTTACATTAGGGTATCCCACAAAAATGCACTCTTCAGATTTAGGTCCAAGCTTGTCAGATTCTTGACGTTTCACAAACACCTTACATCCCCAAACTTTCATAAAGTTCATGCCTGACCGTTTCTCCTTCCATATCTCATATGGAGTCTTTTGAACCTTCTTAGTAGGAACACGGTTAAGTGTGAAAGCCGCTGTTTCTAGAGCGTAACCCCAGAAACTAATTGGAAGATCTGCATGACTTATCATCGATCGCACCATGTCCAACAAGGTGCGATTTTTCCTCTCTGAAACTCCATTCCATTGAGGTGTTCCTGGCGGAGTGAGTTGTGATACAATACCACACTCTTTTAAATACTCTCTAAATTCGGTGCTTAAGTATTCACCCCCACGATCGGATCGTAAGATCTTAATACTTGCATCTCCGCCAATTTACTTCTCTACTTCAACCTTGTATTCTTTAAATTTTTCAAAAGAATCGGATTTGTTCTTCATAAGATATACATATCCATATCTACTGAAATCATCAGTAAATGTTATGAAGTAGTAGTAGCCTCCTCTAGCCATTACACGCATTGGGCCACATACATCACTATGTATTAGCTCCAGATGTTTAGTGGCCCTTTGACCCTTACCAGTGAAAGAGGCTTTAGTCATCTTTCCAAGCAAACAAGATTCGCATTCTTGGTATGATTCAAAATCAAACTTATCCAAGTATCCATCCTTATGTAATTTGGATATGCGTTTCTCATTTATGTGGCCTAGACGACAATGCCAGAGGTATGTTTGATTTGAGTCATTCATTTTAAGTCGTTTGTTTTCTATATTACAGACAGGAATATCTAAATCAAGAACATATAAACCATTAAATAAACGCGCAACACCATAGGTTAAATCATTCAAAGCAAAAGAGCAAATGTTGTTCTTTATTGTAAACGAAAAACCTTTCTTGTCCAAACAAGAAACAGAAATAATGTTTCTGCGAATCGCAGGCACGTAAAAACAGTCTTCTAGTTCTAAAACAAGCCCAGAGGGCATAGATAAATAATATGTCCCTACAGCTAAAGCAGCAACTTTTGCTCCATTGCCTACTCTTAGGTCCACTTCTCCCTTAGCCAAAGTTCTACTTCTCTACAGGCCCTGCACATTTATACAAATGTGAGAAGCACATCCAGTATCAAATACCCAAGATGTAGAAATAGGCAAATTGACTTCTATAACATAAATACCTGATCCAGAAATATGAACTGCTTTCTTTTTCTTCAGATCCTCCAAGTAAATTGGACAGTTTCTCTTCCAGTGACCATCTTTCTTACAGTAGTGACATTCACCCTTGGCCACACCACCTTTAGGCTTTAAAGCCTGTTTGGGACCTGCCTTTGGCTTGGGTGTAGAATCAGATCCAATCTTCTTCTTACCCTTCCACTTGCCCTTCCCTTTGGCCTTACCTTTATTTACCATCAGTATGGGAGCAGGTTCGGCTATCTTCATATTGGTCTCATATGTTCTCAACATATGCAACAATTCAGTAGGTGTTTTGTCAAATTCATTCATATTGTAGTTCACAACAAACTGAGTGAATTTGTTGTTCAAAGAATTCATGATTAGGTCAATACCAGTTTCCGGACCAATCGGGAAACCCAAAGTTTCAAGGTACTCAATGTAACCAATCATCTTCAGAACATGTGGGCCAACTGGTTCACTTGCCCCTTGTTTGCAATTAAAAAGTGACTTACTCGTGTTGAACCTTTCTTGACGAGTTTGGATTGCAAACATGCTTTGCAAGTGCTCATTGATAGTATATGCATCCATATGCACATGCTGTCTTTGAAGCTCAGCACTCATAGTTGCCAACATAAGACATGCAACATCATTTGCATCATTCTCATCCCTTGTGCGTGCTGCTCGTTCATCTGCAGTAGCACCCTCAGGAAGGGGGCCTGGAGGAGGAATATCAATGACATGAAGCTTGCGCTCCTGCCTGAGGACAATCCTCAAATTCCTCTGCCAGTCTAGGAAGTTGTTTCCTCTTGTCAGCTTGTCCTTCTCAAGGACTGAACGTACGGATAGTGTGTTTGTGTTGTTTGCCATTACTCAGTATCTACAATAATAAAAGCGCAGAATAAACATTAGATTGTCTGAGTTAAAATTTTATGTTCATATGATTATGATATATTCATAATATATCTCCCACTTTTTTTTATCAAATTAATAGCCCTAACTATTAATTCGGAAAGTATATCCCATAAATCTTTCTAGTGAGCCAAGATCCATATTTCGTCATGTCCTAAGTCAACCACTGGTATCCTTAAAACATGATTATTTAGGTAGACAACAGTTGTCAATTATATCATATATAATTCTTGGATAATTTGGTGAACAACAATTGATCTTATCTATCTAATAGATTTTTTACCAAACTCTATGCTTCTAAGTTCATAATAGTTGAATATAACCGTTTATATTCACCTTATTATGATGACTCAGTTAAGTTAGACCCAATGATACAACATCCGAATATAACCGTTTATATTCGTCGCATTTCACCACGATAGATAGGAGTCCCCTGCCACTGACAGCCCTTCCCCTTATCGATCTAGGAATGAATGAGTGTTCATTCATTGGAAAGCATATGATTAAAACTTAATATTTTTACTTAGGGATTTTTAATTTAGAACGATCATGATCCCATCATAAAGAGATTCCCAATTTTCCTTGAATAAAATACTTCAAATCAATACTCATCAATGGTTTGATTTCCAGGTAGTGGAGGAGTCACATCGGTCTCGCTTAAAACCCACAGCCTTACAAGTTCTATGAACCCGTTGTTGACAAAATCGCCCCATGTCAGAAATAAAGAAAATTCGTATTTTATTCCGTGTTTCATAAACACGAGAATCTCATGATCATTTGTTAATTTTAAATCTTGAGTCGTTACAGATTTTATCTTGTTTAAAGGCATGGCATGGGTGATGTATCTAATACATACATGCATCATTAATTTAATTAAAACATGCATTTTCTACTCTACACATAATATTTATACATCATATGAAAAGTGCGTAAAGTAAACGTGCAATAGTTATGGCCCAATCCTATGTGATCTTTTCAGGCTAATGAAAAGGTCAAGGTCAATCTATGGTGTAAAAATAACTATTACATATGTCTTCTCTATTGCTTCCATTGTCTCCTTGGCCTCCATAGGATGCCTCCTTGTTCCCTTGTCCTTCTTGGATGTTACATTAATAATTATACTAATGAACTTACAAAAGAACTCGAGTTACATTCGAGATAAAACAACTACAAATAGAAAACGACATGCAAGTCGTATTTATTACAATCCAAAAGCATAAACCATTACAACTAAGGTCTTAAGGCCATAACTATGCACCATGCTCAAGTAACCATTAAAGAACATGATAGATCATATAAAGATGACATACTATTTATCACTTATCATGATCCAATCAAGAATAATAAATAAGTAAAACATATGTCATAAGCACAAATTAAAACGAAACCCTAAAACATGTATCAGAATACTAGCAAAACATGTATCAGAATACTATTCCAGAAGCATGTATCAGTATACACACGATCCATATCCCAGTTACCAAAAATATGTATCAGTATACATATTTTAAGAGATCGCATACATATGAGTTATGGCAGATCTTAGACATACTAGTATCATCATATAGATCATTAATAGATTCATCATATCATTCATATAAATAACTATTATCATGGTAGACTCATATAACATAACTGTTATCATGGCAGACTCATCACACATGCATACTTGTAAAAATACAGTAAACACGTAACCAAATCAGCCCCTTAAACACGTAGCTCTGATGCCATTGTTGGGATCCGAGGAATAAAACGCAGCAGATAAACGTAAATAAAACAAAATTTTCGAAACCCAAAAACAGGATCCATGTATAATTGTGGGCAGATTATGGAGATAACGAATCATACCTTTCAAGAGCCTGACTTTCACGAACTTAATGGAGATCCTAGATATCACGCTATGTGTCTACCTCTCGGAGAAACACCTGTATGGTATCCACACAAGCACTTCCAAGAACGTCTCACGAACTTGACTACGGAATGGATGTACTAGCCTCCTTCTTGACGATCCGAAATTGCCTCTGCCTCTCTTTGCTGCTAGGGTTTTTCTTCAAAAACGTACAAGCCTCTTTAACCTATAATTATATATTTATAATGGCTGATTAAAAAGGCCCATAACAGCAAAGCCCAACCCTAGTAGGTATTGGATTAAATAATAAAAACGAATTTCTATTATTTAATTAATAACTAAGTCATACTTAATTATTATGGGCAAAAACATTCCTTTTAATTCGAATTTATATTATCTCAATTAAGTCTTACTTAATTATAATAAAATTCGAATAATCATCAATTAATTTAAATCCATAATTTAAATTAACTATTCCATTAAGTGCTCTATTTGTGCGACCCTATAGGCTATTATTTAATTGGCAATAATTTTATTCTCTAATAAAATTATAAACAATGAGCGGTATCTAGTAATACATCATTGTTACCCAATTAAACAATAATTAAATCATGATTAGATAAAACCTTTCGTGATTTATGTTTTTCGTGTAATAAAATCCCTTTAACCATACATATTATAGATTAAACTCGAGGCATGTATTTAGTCATCCTCTTCAACATTTAATCCGGGTTTACTTGATCCATGAGTAGACTATCAAGACAAATCATTATTTGAGTATGGCCATGCTTTTATAATCTCACTCAATCAAGAGGCCAATTATATCTCTCCTAATTATAGGAGGGTTAAATCCTTTATCTATCATTCATATTTCTCATACGACTCATGATATACCCGATGTCCACTTTTATCATCACCCGATCAAAAGTAACTTTTAATGTAGTCAAAGTATATTAATCCTCGTATAGAAATATAATGATTTCAAGTCAAAGGATCGTTACACCATTATCACTGTGAGTCTTTCTTATGACTTTATTAAACATGAAGAATCTCACTGTGGGTCTGTCCAGTACCATGTACTCTCACATGTACCTATGTATTGACTTTAGTATCCCCATACTTATAACCAATGAGATGTGGTTATCTTGTCAAATAATATACTAGTCTATCTATGTATTATTATTGTCCTATATAATAATACTCGACTAGGGACCTTTAAGAATATGATATATTATATAATCTCAAGTTCAAGTCATGTACTTAAACTATACAATGTGTATCATGATTCTAAGGACATTTATTATGCTAACAAAATATCGCAGTAATTAAGGTCATAATAAATACATTTATTGAATGATCAACTAGCATAAAGATTTAAAAGAATAATGTATTGCCTCTAGGGCACCTACACTAACACTGAGGACTATCACAAGATGATGGACTTCATTTGCAACTGTAAACTAAGCTATGCTATGCTTGATTCTCCAGTAATCTATTGTGAAGTTATGGAGTAAATCTGGACCACAGCGGTGTACAACTCCAAAGACAAACCATTGCTTTTTCTTTGAAAGGTAATGTTTATTGTGTTAATTGTGATGAAATACAAACATGCTTTCATTTTCCTGTAAACAACACTAATGTTCCACACACAGACACATATGTGAGCACCATGCTTAGGTCTATGGGTTATTTCTCATTCCCACCAAGTTAGGTGAGGTTAGGAGAATGGGCCTTATAAAAGAATGGAGCTTTCTTTGTGATTCTTTTATCAAAGTATTTTCTGGCAAAATTAGCAATTTTGATGCAATTACTTATTCTATGGTTAACAAGCTATACATGCTTTTGAATGACAAGTACTTTAACTTTAGTAACTCTGTCATGATGGAATTAGGGTATAAATTAGGAGATATTAAGAAAAGGTCAAAGAACATATATTATGCTAGATTCTTTATGATGTTGGCTAACTTTGTTTCTGAGAACCTTGTAATTAAGAACCCAAACAACAAGCTTGATTGTTGGGTCCAAGAAAAGAGAGTACTTGCAGATCTGAGCAGGAACAACCTACACAATGGAATGCCTCTCAACTATCTTCCAATCTTTGAGGCACATCGGGTAATTGAGGTAACAACTTCTGCTCCAAACTCTTCTACACCCAATACTTCTTCAACTTCAACTGTGGAAATGACATCTCTGACAGTGACCAAACAGATGTCTACCGAATCCACAAAACCAAAATCTAAATTCAAGTCTAAGAAGCCAACCTTTGTTGTCTCTCAAAAAATTGCAGTTGTAACAACTACTACTTTACTTGAGGGGAGTGCTCAGGGTAGTCATATCTGTGAGGGAAGGGGTGAACATCAAAGAAGCCCCAAGGATAAGGAAGGTGAGGTATGTGTGACCCAAACCAGCCACACTATAGTCTCCTAACAGACTGTAGTGCTTAATAAGGAAATTAGCTCATTACTAGTTGCATCCTCCCAAAAGGATGTAACTATTGAAACAAGCTCGCAACCAAGAGCACATGCAAAAAGGGGAAGGGACACAAACAAAACCCAAACTTATATCAGAAAGAAGAAATCAATACCAATGGGGGAGTCACAGGTGCACACACAGTGCCAACTGAAGTCCAAGACTCAGTTATTGCACTATCTTAAATTCAGTTTGATGTGTCTCCAAAAAATGTGGAGTCACAGCCAAAATCTCTCATTATCGAAACACCACATACACAAAAGTCTCCAACTATCTCTCTGGATATGGATATGACACACACATTAGTTCCTGATTCTCCAACTCTTACATTTAAGGAGGTGCCAAAATCTAGTGCAACTGAGCATTATCTTATTGATGATTTATTGGTTCAGTTGCCCATTCTTTCTTAAACTGTAGAAGAATTTATGCACCTAAATTTAAAATCAATCTCCACAGATTCGACTATAGTCTCAACTCCTACCTTTGTTATTTCTACTTCTTCGATGAATATTCCTCATCCGTTAATCAGTGATTGTCCTTTGATGGATAAGCCTGACAACAGTCATCCGTTGATACTCACATATGCTATTTTGATAGATAACACTCATCCATTGATAGTCTCTGCACCTCCTGAAATATCTAAAATTGTTATAAGTGCAGATGATTTAGTAGTTGTTCAATCACTCTTAGGATTGAGGGAATAAATTGATATGAGTGAGAGGCTGGGTTGCTCCCAGGAAAAAGGAGAGGAAAAGAGTGAACATATGCATGATATTTCTTCCAGCGTGGAAAAAGTGAGTGGGAGGAGTCCCACCTTAGATGGTGAAGGTGAGGGTGTGAGGGTGGTGAGTCAAGGGGAGCTGTTAGGACGAAATCACGCGCTAATATTCATGCAAGTATACGCGATCGCAAGTAATATAGAATTAATTCTAGTTCGTTCCCACAGAGAGTGGTTTAGGTTAATTTCAATTAATGTACTTATGCAACAATGGTATGGTTATTATTTAATGCTAAGATGATAACAAGTTGAGAATGTTTATAACTACGATTAACTAAGAGATTATACTAACTAATATTAACTAAGAGAATTAAGGTTGATTTACTTATATAACACATACATGGGATTTTAACTTCATTACTACTTCATTCAATAGCCTTTTTCTTCTTAACCTTAGCATGAAATGGTGATGACAACTAATCAGATAACACGAAACTAGTAAACACCAACTTTTGTTGTACGAATACCCTACTACCAGACATCCACAAAAGAGATAGAAGCTGAATAGACACCAATTATATTGAGACCCTATGTGTCTATAGAATTTCACAACATAACAGTTTAATGCACAAGTTATTTATCGTGATTACATAGGGCAAGTAAGATGGTTAAAATTACCTACAAATCATGCATATCAAATATATGAACCTATGCTAGCATGGCAAGTTCTAAACCCCTATATTCACTTTCGCTTCAATAGAGATTAACACGCTATCTTATAAGTTCGCGACGCTCATAAGACGAATAAGCACAACCAATACTAGGATATCATACATTCACCACACACTAAGGTATCAAAATATATTAACTATTAAAATCCATAAATATATCCGCTAGAACCCCACGATAATGATTAGCCCATAACCGAACTCATCATCACCGTGGGTTCCGATGAAAGCATGGTATAATAAACTAAGTCTTTATAAACTGAATAATAAACAAAGTACGTTAAGCAAGAGCATAGGTTCAACAAAATAAGAAAACTAGCATCCAAGATTACAACTTAAAATAAAGAATCACAAGAATAAACTAGATCCTCTTCGCCTTGGTTGTATTTATGCTCCTAGATCTTCTCGATGTCTTCTCTTTAAGCTCTGTTACGTGCTTCTTATGAAAAATGTCTTCAAATAATATTTATATAACAGCCCAATTAATCCAGAAGCCCAGAAAAACCATCTTCTATTTGGAATAGGATTCTGAAGTCCCGACATGGCGTGGCCGCGTGCTTCACTAGTGCGGGCGCACTGTCCTTCCGCTTCTCTGGCGTGGGCGCGCGCTAGCACAGCGCGAGCGCGCTAACATTCTGGAAAAACTGATTTGCTTTCTTTTATTTGCTGGTTCTTGATGGAATTCCACGAGAAAACTCTCATGACACCTTCCTAACACCAATTTAGAACCAAAACAATGCTAAATCTCCTTGATCCCTTATTTATGCCTGAAATACAAAACACTACAAAAACACATCAAAAACATAAATAACTCGAGCACAAAACACCAATTCAAGCCTTCATAGGACGTTCTAAGTGGACATAAGTGGACATAAATGCCACTTAACAGGAGCCCTTGATGCAAAAAGAGAGAGAACATGATAGAAAGGCAGGTACTGGAGCAATAACGATGTAAGCCATTGCAAGTGAGTCGATGAGTGTCAATGAGGCGGAAAGGAAAAGATTATATCAGCAAGATTAGAAAACTGTCATAGATTATATTTCCCTAGTTGCTGAGACATTTATTCATCCTGTTACAGCCTACCAGACTTTGGTTACTCAGGGAAATGAGGAAGCATGGAGGATTCTCAATCTGGTACACACTATAGCTTCAATGCTAAGAGAAAAGGATGCAATCAATTATCTTTCACCTACAACTGGTGATGATTTTAAGTATGATTCTGGTGACTCTTTTGGTGATGAGCCTAATGGGAAAGATACTGATGAAGCTGGCATGGACTTAGGGGGAACTGTAGGTTCTAGTACCTTTAGTAGTACTCCAGCCTAGATGCTAACCAAGGAGTGTAATTATCACCATTTCAACACCACAATGTCAAGCTTATTTCTCAGACTCTATCAGCCATTGAAGCCACTACCAAAGCTGGTACCAGAAGTCTTCTAGAAACCCATCTTGAATCTCTACAGCTGCATAAAATTCAGACTCATAAACAGAATCAAGATATGGATGAGCTCAAACAAGCCATTGATGTAGTCAAGAAAGACATCAATGAAATAATAGATTTTAAGCTTCCTGAGTCAATTATGAAGGATATTCACTAGAAACTCATAAAGGACAATGATCTCAATAGGAAGGTTGATGCCTTGGGTTCCAGAATGTCAGCTGTTGAGAACTCAGTGGCCTAGATACTTGCAAACCTAGCAGCTCAAACTCAACTACTTCAACAGTTGGTGGCTTCTCAAACTTCTAACCCTACTTCAATTGATGATAACAAAAAGGGGGAGAAGGATGAAATTGTCCAACTCAGTAAGGGGGAGAAAAATGTGAATATTCAAGTCAGCAAAGTGGTAATACCATCTATCACTATCTCTAAGCCACCAGCTGGAGACCGTATTGATCTGATCAATCTAGCAGCAGATGAGTTCAGGATAAAAGAGCAAATGAAGAAGATTGATGACAAAATTGAGAAGGTTTTTGGCTCAACAGCTACTCAAGCTCAATCAGTGAAACATTTCACTCAGTTGAGACCAATCACCATAAAAGACATGCAGCTAGGAAAAGGAGAAAAGGGTGATCCCTTTATGAAGAATGAGTTCAACAACTTTGTGGTGCTAAAACCCAAACAGGAAAATGCCATTATGCCAGCAAAGCATCCAGTGTTGGTTTATTATTCTCCTCCTAGGTCAGATAAAGAAAAACTGATAAGTGCTTCAATTAAAAGCTTAAAGACCATCAAGGATGCCAATTTGACAGAAAGAATAGCAAGAATCTACAGATATGGCAAGATGATTTGTGTGATGTCTGGACACTCTCATTTTGGTGAAGCTAAATATGAAGAAAATGCAAGACTAGAAGCTCAGAAAAGAAGATTGAAGCAGGCCACTAAAAGAGGAAAAAAGAAACTGGAGATGCCTTCCACTTTAAATATAACTGAGAAAACTTTAGCTGATTATCCAAAGAAGAAGGAAGCAAAACAAGAGTGGGTAAAAGAAAATAGAAGGAAGGCCAATGCAAAAAGGCAAGCTAATCCTACTGAAAGGGAAACTGATCAAGTTCAATCTACAACTTCCAGTCAACCAACTGTGTCCACTAAGGAACTTGTTGAAGCCAATATTTATCCAGGCATCAACTTTCATGGTGAGTCTATCATACTTAAGGATGAACCCATAGATTGGGACAATCTACCTTTACCTGATTTGAACCTTCCAATGCCACCAAAAAGAAGAAGAAAAGAAAAAGGAAAATTATGGGAGTCAAGTCAAATCCACCTCAACACAAAGTGATCTCCAAGCCCAAGCCCAAAGTCAACAAAGATGATCAATTGTTCATATGCGAATCAAGGAATTCTCTGACGTTAATCTCTACCTGGATGAGCTTGATGAAGTAAGGGGAATTGCTGCTAACACCAAGCTACCAGAAAGATTAATGTTTAGATACAAGGGAGGCAGCGAGATCATTTGGCCTCTATACAAAATCCTCAATGAAAGCCACATTATTCTAATGAAGGTATTCTCTGCTATCAAGAAGAATTTTAGTTTCACAAAAATGGCCAAAACTGAAGTTCTCAACAAGATCAACCAAATTAGACAAAGTTGGAAAGAACCAAATGCAGCGCCTAGAGTTTTAACTATCCCACATACTGATGATACAGTTCATTTGAGACCTTACTAGATGATGGAGTTTAGAGATTAAAGGGGAGTCAGAAGATTTTTCGGACTTGAAGACCAGCTACAAATATCTAGCAATAAAACTCTCAGAAAATTGCAGGATATCCTGGATCCCTATGATGGTAATGAAGCTGAATTCCATAGAAAACTCCAACATCAAATTGAGGAGAATGACAAGAAGCTGGGGAAGAGGTCCAGAGTTTCAAGGAGAAAGAAATAATCAGCTCAGGCTAAAGGAGCATCTTGAAATGACATGTAACCATACTCAACTTTCTTTATTCGTATTTTATTTGAAGCATTTTGCAACTTGTCTACTGCTTACTGTCTTAGTTTTTAATCAGGGTGTTTTGTTATCATCAAGTTAACCTGAATTTATGCCTATAATTCTATTAGACATAAATTGGGGGATATTGTTAGGAATATGTTGTAGGCTTGATGATAACTCTACAAAACACTCTAAGAAGATAAGTTAAATGATTTTGTAACAATGAAAGTGATGGAGTAGCTTATGTTTAAATAAGTTTGTAGCACATTCCCCGTGCACTACAATATCTTAGAAGTTTAGGAGTTGTTAGAAATTCTAAGTCATGTTGATTACTAGCAAGATATGCATAATAAGCTTGCTAATTGTAAATAGATGATGCATTGTAATTCTGTACAAGTGAAAGAGTATCAAGTGCTAAGGAAACAATATCAACGGATAATATGCAAAGACCTCAATGGATGGCTGAAGGAACTTTCAATGGATGATTTATAACAGACTTAACGGACAATGCTGAAGTCTAATAGAATAATCAGATCTGAATAGCAGTTGAAAGTGACTTGACAGTCACATGGGTTGATTGTACAGAAATGGAATGTGGCAGCCTGTAATCAGGATTATGAAGATCAAGAAGCATTTCCATTTTGATGCAAAACAGGGACGTTCAAAGATGTTATATCTATCTGGATTGCATGGGACAGAGAAATGGAGAAACATATGATTAGACCTAGATAATAAACGTATGTTTTTTCTTATCACACATGTAAGTTGGTGATATATAAACCGAGAGTAGCAAGAGTTAATTAAATTATCCATTGACACTGTCAAAATAAACAAGAACGAGAGAACATTTGTAAGATGTATCTTTAGCACTCTCAAGTTCAGATTATAAGAAATCCTGTAAGCAGCTGTGTGCTTTTGCATCACAAAGATCTTCTACATTTATATATATCTCTGGGGGAAAAATTAATCCACCAGAAAGTTTTTAAACATCCTTGTTTATTTAACTTTGTGTTTGAATACTTGAATATTTCTTATATGCAACTAGATTATTCAAACACTGTTATATATATATATTCGTAAGAAGTTTTAAATTTCCAAAAGAAACCAGAATTTCATTCAACCCCCCTTCTATAATTCTTTTGTTAGATTGTTCGGGAATAGCAGAAGGGTTGTTACCCCAAGGGCTGATCCAAGTGATATGATGCCCCTAGTAGATCCGGATGATCCAAACCCACTATTCACTGAAGAGATAATGGATGCCCATATCTGAAGGAAGTTCAAGATGCCCATTATCAAAGCATATGATGGTATTGGTGACCCTGCTAATCATGTCGAGACGTTCTCTAACGCCCTATTGCTACAACCCGTGAACGATGCTAATAAGTGTCGGGCCTTTCCTCAAACCCTATCGGGTATGGCTTAAAGGTGCTATAGCCATCTGGCCCCAAACTCTATTGGATCTTTCAAGGACTTGAGCCAAACTTTTATTAAGCAATTCATAAATGGCAGAGTACACGAGAAGAGTTCGGCTTCTCTCATGGGCATAGTCCAAGGAGCAAAGGAGTCCCTTAGAGATTACCTAAATGATTTACAAAGGAGGCTTTGAAGGTCCCTGATCTTGACGATAAGGTAGCTATGATAGCCCTAAAGAAAGGGATTAGAGACGAGTTCTTTAAGATGTCCCTGGCCAAACGCCCTCCTGAAAGCATGTTGCTGCACCAGGATAGGGCCGGAAAGTATATCAAGGTGGAGGAAAGTATGAAGAAGACAACTGTGAGTAATGAACTTGTTGGAAACAAGAAGCGGAAGATGGATCAGAAGTAGATGCCAAGGACAAGTATCCTCGAATTGGCAAAAGATATGACTCATCTTCTAAGAAAAATCAGCAACCAAGGTTCACTGAATATGCAAGTTGGAACGCTCCAAGGAGCCAAATCTTTATGGAAATTGAGAGGGACAAAGAGTTTAAATGACTGAAGCCAATTAGGGGGGACCTTAGTTGATACTGCAGGTACCATAAAGATGTTGGTCATGATACTGATGATTGTAGGCAACTCAAGAATGATATTGAGTATTTGATCCAAAGGAAAAAATTTGAACGTTTCACCAAGGGTGAAGAGGCTTGAGGTTAAAAAAGAGACAATGACCGAAGAAACGATGATCGAAGGGGCAACGACGGAGATCGCAACCCGCAGCCACGAGGGCCAGTAATCAATATGATCTTAGGAGGCCCTATAGCAGCTGGGACTACAAGGAACTCTCAAAAAGCTTATGCGAGAGAAGTGATGAGCATAGTTGGAGAACCGTCTAAGTGTTCTAAGTTAGAGATGATGCTTGAATTTGGTGACCCATACCTTGAAGGTTTGAAATTTACACAGGATGATTCTCTAGTTATCACTTAGGTAATTGGAAATTGTCCTGTTATGAGGGTCCTAGTGGACAATGGAACTTCCATGGATATTATTTTCTATGACACATTCATAAGGATGGGCTACAATGATTATGACCTAACTCCATCTGATGCACCTATCTACGGGTTTAACCATGTGGAATGCAAAGTCAAAGGAGCAATACAACTTCCCATAACTATCGAGTAAGAGCCTAAGGAGGCCACACAGATGTTGAGCTTTTAGTTTGTTAAGGCAGCCTCTACTTATAATGCCATCATGGGTAGAACAGAGATCCATGCATTTAAGCCTGTTCTTTCAACCTCCCACATGGTACTGAAGTTCCCAACTAGGAACAATGTTGGAGAGGAGAAAGGAGATCAGAAAATGGCTCGCATTTGCTATGTTGCAGCACTTAGGTCTGATGGAAGTAGGGGGCAGGTCCTTCCCATAGAAGACATGGATGTCCGTGAAAATGGAGAACTTTGAGAAAAGCCGGCGAAGGACTTCTTCCCGATTCCCCTAGACTCCTTAGACCCTGTTATGGATCAAAAACTAAGGTGTATTAATTACTATATTTATAACTAGGGAACGTGAGCTTCGAGGCTCAATTTGACTGCTCTTGTATTTCGTGTCTCGATCTGCCTTAACAAGATGCCTACGTACCTTGTTGTATGCGGAGACTTGGTGGTCAAGTCTCAGAATTAGAATGGACTTTGGAGTCCTAAGAAGTAGGATGCTGATTCTTTATCCCACCAGGTTCCTTGGGGGCCAATCTACAAGGATTTATTTCTCCACTAGGACTCATCTTATCGGCTGACTTATCCCTTATTAATTAATTACGGAATTAATTAATATTCAGGGTTTTGGGCCTTCTCTAATGGGCCTAGCTATTGGCCCAATTCTGATATTATTAATGCAACATTAATTATATACCCAAGCCTTATTTGCTTCCCTATCATTTGCCCCCCAACTTTTGGGAAACAGTGACTAGGTTTCGCAGAAGTTAAGTTCATTCGTTCCCTTACAGGGTATCGTTTTTACGTAATGTGTGGAACGACCTACACATTTACAATTATTTTCTTTAATCCCTATTATTTAGGAATTATCTTAATTTTCAGGAATTTTCCCTGAATTTATGGGATTTTCCCTTTATTTTCAGGAATTTTCCCTCAATTCTGGGATTTATCCTTAATTTTCTGGAATTTTTCCTTAATTCTGGGATTTTTCCTTAATTTTCTGGAATTTTCCATTAATTCTGGAATATTTCCTTAATTTTCAGGAATTTATTCCTTAATTCTGAAAATAATAATATTTTCAGAAAATATTTAAGGAATTTCCTTTAATTTCTGGATTTATTCCTCATTTTTTGAAAATATGTATATTTTCCAGAAAATATTGAAGGAATTTCCTTTAATTTCTACAATTTTTCAGGATTTTTCTTCTTTTTCTTTCTTTTTCTTTTCTCTTTTTTTTTTACCTGGTTCGACTAGGAATCCTGTTCGACCAGGATCCTGGTCGAATTATCCCCCATATAGCCCAGGTCGAAGCCATTTCGGGCAGGAGGTATTCGAGTAGAATCTTGGTCGAATTTCGGCCAGGATTTTTATCCATATTTTTTTCCGATCAGGAGTCTTAACCATTTCGGTCAGGATCGATGTTTTTTGACCGAATTAACTTCCTTTATTAGCCCTGGCCGGAGCTGTTTCGGGCATGATCCATTCGATCAGGATCTTGGCTTACTTCCTGGTCGAAAAATTCCCTTAGGGTTAAGATTTTTCGATCAGAATCCTGACCCTTTTGGTCAGGAATTAAGATTTTGACCGAACTAACCCTTTTCTCTAGCCTTGATCGAAGGCTTTTTCGACCTCACGCATTCGATCAGAAAATCAATGGGAATTATGATCGAATTGGGTCAGGATAATTATAATAATTTTTGGCCCATCCACTTTTTGGGATTTTATCTATATTTTGGGCTTCCTTGGGCCCATTTTTTCAACTAGGCTTTGGCTCATGGGCCTGATTAACCCCATTTAAACATATTGGGACTTATCCCTGGGCCTTTTTACCTGGGCTTTTGTATTTGGGCCCTTTTATTGATTTTCTTTAGAAAATCTTAGGTATGGGCCTTGACATTGGGCTTCTTGGGCCCTAAACACTTGGATTTTCTAGATTTTTCTAGAGTTGGGCCTTATCCCTAAGCCCAAATTCCAGATTTTTCTAGAATTTCTAGGGTTTTTTTGGATTCTTGCAGAATTTTCAAAAATATTCTCATAATTTAAGTTTTATTTCTGGATTCTTCCAGAAGGTTCTTTTCTTGGGCCCAAATGGGCTTTTTAGGCCCAAATTGCCTCCCTTGTGGCTATATAAGAGTGATGTGGGGGGTGTGATTTCATTCACACTTCTCATTTCACACTTTTCATTTCCTCTTAAACACTCTCTACTCTCCTCTTAACACTCCTCCTCTAGTGATTTTCCGGCCACCGGCCTTTTTTCAAGCTTCCAAGCCTTCCTCATCTTCCATTAATGGCTGACAAAGGTGCTGAGAGAGCGGCCAAGATTGCCTCTGCTTCAAAACGAGGTAAGGATATTGAAATCCGCTCTTCTTACATGTCTTTGTTAGATATGATTAATACTAGGGGGGACGAATATCCCTCAACTGCACATCTTGACTCTTTCGATCATTGCAACACATGGCATAATATAGATTTTGATAAGTTAAACGCACGTTATAATGTTCGTCCCCCTCTTAGGCTAGTTCCAGTTGCCGGTGGCGATCGTACTTGCCACTGGAAACCCGATACTCTTTTTGTTTATAAAGATGCCCTTGATATTGGGCTGAGGTTTCCTTTTCATCCTTTCATTCCTCACCTCTTACCAGATTTTCAAATTAAGTCAGCTTCCTCCAAATGCCTGGAGGAACATTTTATGTTTCATGGTTTGTTGTCTTAGGGGAGGTTTTCCCTTATCAGTAGCTGTTTTTAGGAAGATTTTCCAATGTTATAACAGTTCTTCGAGTATTTGTGGTTGAGTCTACATTAAATAAAGGCCTAAGTACAAACATATTTTTAACAGTGCCTCCATTCCCGACAATAAGCAACATTGGAGGAATAGTTTTATCGGGTTAAGGTGGGAGAATGGTGACTGGGGCACCCTCTTCAGATCTTCCTTCGGGAAGGTTATTATTGGTAGCCTCAAATCCATTCACCTAACCCTTGAGGAAATTATCATTTATAATGAGCATATTAGGGATGATGGTGCCACCACTAGCTGGACCCGTTTAGAAGAGTTTTCTCTTATTCACGTGGGGCTATCCTCCGTTTCTCAACAGGGTATTTTTCTTCCCTTCTCATTTTTATTTTCTTCCATGCATTATTGACACTACTTATTTTGAATTTCTCTTATTTTGCAGCTGCTAAGGAAATCAACAAAGATAATGTGCCCCTCGTTGAGGAGACTGCGAGGATGAAGAAAGCTCGCTTTGCGGGACTGGATACTTGAGGGAAGGCTACGGAGCCTAGCTTCCTATGGAAGCACAAGGAGCCCATGGTGGAGGTTCCAGCTGAGGGAGCGGAAGCCCACAGTGCCCCTATCACTGCTGTTGCTGCTCCTGTCTCTGCTGCTACGGGCGCCTTTCAGCCTCTTTGGGGATTCCGCCGAGGGGATACCGTGGTTGGATCCACAAAGCACGCCTGGGATTGGTCTTACCATGGTGTAACCCCCAAGGACTTTACTGATATGGTAGCTACCCCTGACCTGGAGAGGATAAAGCTCATGGAAGCTCAGTCCCTGGCCTCGGTATGACCCTTCCTTGAAATTTTTCTTTCTTTTTACTTGTAGCATTTTCTTTCCTTATTATATCTTCGTTTATTGTTTCATTTCAGTCTAACGCCTACTTCCAAGGCGCTGTGAGGCAAGCTGAATCATGGAAGAGGGCTTCTGACAAAGCTGACAATGCCCTCAGGAAGCAGCAGAAGAAGTACGCTACTTTGGAGAGAAAGTTGAAGCGTAAGGAGGAGGAGCTCGGAGAGTCCAATGCTGAGCTGGTTGTGCTAAGGGCCGAGAAGGACAAGGCGATTGAAAACTACTTGGACTCGAAGGAGTTTACCCAGTCCATGATGGTGAGGGATGATTCAGTATTCCCTGGGTTTTTTAGGACTGGCTGGGACATGACTCTTGGGACCGTGAACGAGGCTTGCCCTGATATTAACCCAGTAGATAACGTCTGTCCTGACGATGAGGCTTTGCTATAGAGGTTCCGCACCCGAGTGGTTGTCTCTGATCGTATGCCTCAGGACCCGCTTCTTCCTCCCCCGAGCCCTCTTCTAGGCCCGCTGCAGATGATAGCTCTTCCTCTTCCGGGACTACTGAGACTTCCAGCGAGAGCGGGGAAGATGATGATATGGATGCTGATGGCACCTCTGCTCCATAGAGTTTTTCTAGCCCTGCGTGGCTTATTTATTTTATCTTGTCTTCGAGACTTAGCTTATCATACTTTGTATTATTTATTTGAACCTGTTTTATTTATCAAACTTTATGTTTTCATCTCATGCACTTAGTTTACTTGTCTTGTCACCGAAATTCAAACATATTTTAAAAACTTTTTGAATTTCAAAAATTGTTGGGATTCATCCCTTACACAAGCCTTAATAAACCTTAAAATAAAACTAAAACATGTAAATCCTAAGCAAGCAAAGCTTCAAGGTGCTTTTCAACCTACTTGTCATCTTGACAAGTGAGAATCGTGCTCAACCGCTTCACACATAGTAAATCTTCAGGTTTTGTGCATTTGAAGTTCTCGGGATTTCAAAATCATCCATAGTCTCAAGCTTGTAGGTTCCTCTACCCTGAACACTTTTGACCTTGTATAGCCCTTACCAATTTGGGGCAAGTTCTCCTATCTACCCTACACCAGAAGCTTCCACCTTCCTTAAGACTAATCCACCCTATTTGAAGAACCTTTCCTTAACCCTTAGGTTGTAGTAGAATGAAGCCTTTTTCTGATATTCCATTATCTTCGCATGTGCCTCATCTCGTACTTCGTCGATTAGATCCAGGGCTAACCTTTGCCCTTCCTCATTTTCCTCAGGATTGAAAGCTCGAATCCTGGGAGAGGAATTTGATATTTTTACAGGAACAACCGCTTCTGCCCCATATGCTAACATGAAGGGAGTTTCTCCAGCCGTGACTCTACAGGTCGTCCTATAGGCTCATAGTATTAGGAGTATTTCATCCACCCAGTTATTCCTCGACTTCTCGATCCTCTTCTTTAGTCCATCCAGGATTATTCGATTCGCCACTTCCGCTTGCCCGTTGGCTTGCGGGTGAGCCACAGAGGTGAATCGTAATTCAATTTCATTCTCCCCACAATACTTCTTGAATTCATCATTGTTGAACTGTGTTCCATTGTCAGTGACTAGGATGCGGGGAATTCTATACCGGCACATGATATTTTCCCACAGGAATTGTGCAACCTGCTTAGTTGTGATTTTTGCCAAAGGCTTGGCTTTAATCCACTTAGTAAAATAATCAATGGCTACAATCAGGAACTTCCTTTGTGCCATGGCCATGGGGAAAGGCCCAAGTATATCCATTCCCCACATAGCAAATGGGATGGGAGAATTGATTGAAGTCAACATCTCGGGGGGTTGACGAACAACAGGTGCATGTTTCTGACAATGATCACACTTCTTCACATACTCCTTGGCATCGGCCATCATTTTCGGCCAATAAAAGCCTAAACGGGTTATCTTATGAGCCAGCGCACTGCCCCCCAAGTGTTGCCCACAGATACCTTCATGTACTTCCTCAAGAGCAAAGCGTGCCTCATTGGGCCTGAGACATCTTAAGTAAGGAACCACATAAGATCTTTTATAAAAAATTCCATCTATCAAAGAGTATCTCAGTGCTCGAACAGCCAATCTTCGGGCTTCAGTAACTACATTTGGCAACCAACCGGTTTGAATATGGGCCTTAGTGGGATCTATCCATGACGTCCCCAGACCTATAGGAGCTACAAGCTTAACATCAATGCTCCGTGTCTTCAGTTTATAGAAGTATACACTTCCCGAACTTTCCTCTATCTCAGATGAAGCAAACTTTGATAATGCATCTACCTTAGCATTTTCCTCCCTTGGAATGTGCTCAACATGGCATTCATCGAATTGGGTCATCACAGCTCTTACTAGGCGGACGTACTTAGCCATCATATCATCCCTTGCCTCAAACTCTCCCTTCACCTGGGATATGACCAACTTCGAGTCTCCACAGACCTTCAAGTTCTTGACTCTTAATGCCCCTGCTAGGCCGAGGCCAGCTATCAGAGCTTCATATTCTGCCTCATTTTTTGTGGTTGAAAAGTCTAACTTAATAGCATATTCAATTAAGAACCCATCGGGGCTGTACAAAACCTAACATGCTCCACTTGAATTTGTTTTTAATGCTCCATCAAAATAGAGGACCCAATATTCCTTTTCCTTAACTTCCTTCTCTTTGTCCCCTTTATCACCTTCTGTGTTTGGAGGTAGAGTATCTTCCTGCCTCGACTTCTTGGTTGGGTATGGTACATTCCACCACAGAGTCAGCCAATGCCTGGGCTTTTATTACCGTTCGTGGCTTATACTTGATGTCTAATTCTCCCAGCTCTATTGCCCACTTGATCAACCTCCCACTAGCCTTGGGACTATGAATGATATTTCTCAGGGGCTGATTTGTTAGCACCTCAATTTGATGAGCCTGAAAGTAAGGACGTAACTTTCTTGAAGCCATTACCAAGGCTAAAGCAAACTTCTCAATAGTTGAATAATTCAACTCAGCTCCATGCAGAATTTTGCTGACATAGTATACGGGTTTCTGGATTTTCAGTTCCTCCTTAACCAATACAGCGCTCAAGGCACTCTCTGAAACGGCCAAGTACAAGTATAAAACTTCATTCAAAATAGGCTTGGCCAACAACGGGGCCTAAGCCATATATTTCTTTAATTCCTTGAATGCATTCTGGCTTTCCTCACTCCATACAAAATCCTTAACCTTCTTTAAAGACTTGAAGAATGACAAGCACTTGTCTCCAGACTTTGAAATGAATCGTCCCAATGCAGCAACCCTTCTAGTGAGCTTTTGAACATTTTTAATATTTTTTGGGGGCTCCATGTCTAGGATTGCCTTTATTTTATCGGTTTTGGCCTCAATTCCTCTCTTGGAGACCATCAATCCCAGAAACTTTCCAGATCCTACTCCGAAAGCATACTTTGTAGGATTTAACATCATCTTGTGGTACCTCAGGACCTCGAAAGCTTCCCTCACATGGGTTATATGGTCAGTCTTCACTAGAATCTTGACTAACATATCATGAACATAAACTTCCATGGTCTTGCCCATAAGATCCTTAAAATTTTTATTTACTAACCTTTGATAGGTGGCTTCTGCATTCTTGAGACCAAATGCCATAAAAAGATAACAATAAACACCAAAGTCAGTGATGAATGATACCTTTTGGATTTCGTCCTTGTACATCTTGATCTGATTGTATCCACTAAATCCATTCATGAAGCTCAGCATCTCATATCCAGCAGTGGCATCTATCAAAGTATCTATCCTTGGCAACGAGAAACGGTCCTTAGGGCATGCGTCATTCAGATCAGTGAAGTCCACACACATCCTCATTTTTCTACTGGCCTTCTTCACCATTACAGGGTTTGCTAGCCATTCTGTAAATTGTATCTCCTCGATGAAACCAGCCTCTAAGAGCTTCTCTACTTCCTGTTTTATAGCTTCTTGCCTCTCTGGAGCAAAACTTCTTTTCTTTTGCTTCACTGTCTTCTGATTTGGATCCACATTCAGCTTGTGAGTAATCAAATCCAGGTCTATGGCTGGCATATCAGCTGCTGACCATGCAAACAAATCACTATTTTCTTGCAAAAATTTCACCAACTTCCCTCTAAGGGGCTCCTCTAGTGTGGCTCCAATAAAAGTCACCTTCTCAGGATCCTCGGGAGCTAAAGGAACCGAAACCAAGTCTTCTGCTGGCTTCCCTCTTTTCTCATCATTCTCTTGGATATCCAGATCTTCAATAGGCAAAACCTGCCCCCAACTCCATCTGCCCTCAGTGAGGCCACATAAAAACTTCTAGCCATTTTTTGATCTCCTTTTTCTTCTCCAATCCCATTCCGGGTGGGAAACTTCATTACTGAATGGTAGGAAGAAGGGACTGCCTTGAAGGCATGTATCCCGGTTCTTCCCATGATAGCGTTGTAAGTTGAGCTAGCCTTCACCACCACAAATTCCAACATCTGTGTTGCTTGCCTTGGTTCCTGACCTATGGTTGTTGGCAACTTGATTATCCCTTCCACGGGGCACTCCACTCTCGCAAATCCATATATCGGCATGTCGGTCGGGGCTAAATGAGAATCATTATAACCCATCCTTAGAAAGGTATCATGGAGCAAGATATCCATTGAAGCACCATTATCTACAAGGACCCTCTTCATCGGGCTGTTCCCTATTATCCGTGTTATGACCAGGAGGTCATCATGAGGAAATTTCACACCCTCCAAGTCAGAATCATCAAATGCCATTGTTAATCCTGTCCTGGCCCTCTTCGGGGCTTCCCCAACAATATAAATAACTTCTCTGGTATATGCTTTCCTGGAGTTCCTGGATAACCCGGCAACAGTTGGTCCTCCAAAAATTGTGTTTATCACAGGCCCTCGGGGTCGCGGTCCTCCAAAGATTGCATTTATAACCGGTCCCCTAGGCTGCGGATTCCGCCCCTGATCGTCTTGGTCCCTCCTACGATCTTCAAAGTTCTTTCTCCCATTGTTATTCCTATCTCTTCCTTCCCCAGTGTACTTGTTCAATCTTCCTTTCCGAATGAGGAATTATATTTCATCTTTCAGTTGCCTACACTCATCGGTGTCATGACCAACATCTTTGTGAAATCTACAATATTTTCTCTTATCTAGCTTGGCAGGATCAGCCTTCAAGAGTTTAGGCCAACGAATATCTTGATCTTTCTCGATTTCCATCAAGATCTTGCTTCTTGGAGCATTCAGCTTAGCGTATACAGTGAACTTTTGTCAAGGTCCTCCCTTCTTTGGGGTTGAATCAAGATTTTGCTCAGTTCTGGGATACTTGTCCTTAGCAATATATTCTAGATCAGTTTTTCGCTTCTTGCCTCCAGTGGGCTCGTTACTCACTAATGTCTTCCTCATGCTCTCCTCCACTTTGATGTACTTCCCGACCCTATCTGGGAGCTGCAATATGCTTTCAGGGGGCGCTTGGCCAAGGACATCTTGAAGAACTCATCCCTAGTTCCCTGTTGCAGTGCTATCATGGCTACCTTGTCATTAAGGTCCGAGACTTTTAAAGCTTCCTTTGTGAAACGATTCAGGTAGTCTCTCAATGATTCCTTCGCTCCCTGCACAATGCTCATGAGGGATGCTGAACTTTTTTCATGCACTCTCTCGCTGATGAACTGCTTAATAAAAGCATGACTTAATTCTCTGAAGGACCAATAGAGTTTGGGGGCAAACGACTATACCATCTTTGAGCCATACACGACAGGGTTTGAGGAAAGGCCTGACACTTAATAGCGTCATTCACAGGCTGCAACAACAGTGCATTGGAGAATGTCCTGACATGATTAGCGGGATCTCCCGTGCCATCATAAGCTTTGATAATGGGCATCTTGAACTTCCTTGAGATATGGGCATTCATTATCTCTTCAGTAAATGGTGGAGTAGGATCATCAGGATCTCCAAGGGGAAGAAGATTGCTTGGATCAGCTCTTGGGACTACAACCCTTCTTTATGATGGACCATCCAGGTCTATGATTGGGGGAGGATTTCTCCCCCTAGGTGGTAATGGGAGTCTGGGAGTCTGGTGCACCTCTAAGTCGCGCTTCAGCCTTTGAATCTCAGCCTCGTGGGCCTTGATTCTCTCCTGCACTTGTTGGGAATTCACCCCTCGGGTGCTCCTAGGATGTTGGTTACCATCAGACATTGGCGCTTTGCCAGCACGTCTCCTTCTTGGGGCCACTTCATCATCTGAAGATTTGGAGTCTCTCTCAGTGTAAGGACCAGAAAATTCCCGATCCTCCGGGATAGGAGCCAAACCTTGTATGTAGGGGGTGTTCACCCCCATGCTTCACTTCGTCCAGCATGTCCAGTTCCTCCAACATCGGGGTAAAGGGGCATCCCATAAGGGGGGTTAGTGGTCACAATAGTTGAATACTCATACCCAATGGGTCGAGAATCCACAGGTATATGCAGCTGTTGAAGTTGGGGATTCATCCCTTGAGGAGCCGAGGGAATCATCCCTTGAGGTTAAGGTTCAGTTGCCCCTACCTGGGCTCCTCCTTGGGTGTCGGCATAGGTTGAATGCGACGGCACCTCCACGGTTGATGAAATCATTTGGGTTGTCCCTGCAAGGGTTCCTCCTTCAAGGGAGCTGTTTTCTCTCCGTGTTCTCGTCATGGTTGTTGTTGTGCTTTCCCACAGACGGCACCAAATGTTATGGATCAAAAACTAAGGTGTACTAATTGCTATATTTATTAATAGGTAACGTGAGCTTCGAGGCTCGATTTGACTGCTCTTGTGTTTCGTGACTCGATCTGCATTAACATGATGCCTACGTACCTTGCTGTATGCCAATGATCAAGTCAAAAAACATAGTTCTGATTTGTGGGGTGACTCCCCTTATATAGATGTTGGGAGTCCTTGAATTGTACTTGGGTTAGGAGACTTGGTGGTCAAGTCTCAGAATTAGACTGGACTTTGGAGTCCTAAGAAGTAGGAAGCTGATTCCTTATTCCACCAGGTTCCTTGGAGGCCAATCTACAAGGATTTATTTCTCCACTAGGATTCATCTTATCAGCTGACTTATCCCTTATTAATTAATTACGAAATTAATTAATATTCAGGGTTTTGGGCCTTCTCAAATGGGCCTAGCTGTTGGCCCAATTCTGATATGATTAATGCAACGTTAATTATATACTCATGCCTTATTTTCTTCCCTATCAGACCCGGAAAAGGTCACGTATATTGCAGCATCATTAGAGAAGCCCCTAAAGGGCCAACTGACCACTTTCCTACAAAAGAACAGTGATGTGTTTTCTTGGACATCAGCAGATATGCCTGGGATTGATTCAAACCTCATAACTCATAAGCTAAACGTCGACCCAACTCGGAAGGCTGTGAAGCAGAAGAAGAGAACTTTTGCCCCTGATAGGCTGGAAGCCATTAAAAAGGAGGTCGAGAAGCTTCTAAAAGCTGGATTCATAGAGGAAGTACAGTTCCCTGAGTGGTTGACCAACCCCGTAATGGTCAAGAAGGTTATTGGGAAGTGGAGGATGTGCATCGACTTCACTGACTTGAATGATGCTTGTCCCAAGGATTGCTACCCCTTACCAAGGATTGATACCCTAATTGATTCCACCGCTGGGCACGAGATGTTAGGTTTTATTGATGGCTTCAGCGGTTAAAATAAGATTAAAATGTACAAGGATGACACCCCCAAAGTATCTTTCATAACTGACTTTGGTATGTTTTGTTATCTTGTTATGGCTTTTGGATTTAATAATGTAAGAGCTACTTACCAAAGGTTGGTAAATAAGATATTTGCCCATCTAATTGGGAAGACCATGGAGGTCTATATTGATGACATGTTAGTCAAAAGCCTAAGTAAGGCCGATCATATTAGTCACCTCGGGGACGCATTTGAAGTGCTGAGGCACCACAAGATGATGTTAAACCCCACCAAGTGTGCTTTTGGTGTTGGGTCTGGAAATTTTTTGGGTCACATGGTCTTTAAGAGGGGAATAGAGGCCAAACCTGATAAGATCAAAGCCATCCTGGACATGGAGCCACCACGCTCCATCAAGGATGTTCAGAAGCTGACAGGGAGAATCACATATCTAGGGAGGTTCATCTCTAAGTCTAGAGACAAATTTCTGCCCTTCTTCAAAACCCTCAAAAAGGTAAAGAATTTTTGAATGGACTAGTGAGAGCCAAAAGGCCTTTGAACAACTAAAGAAGTACATGACTAAGCCCTGTTACTGGCCAAACCAAGTCTGAAGGACACCCTATATTTGTACCTAGCGGTATCTGAACAAGCCGTGAGCGCAGTCCTCATAAAGAAATAACAGAACTTCAGAAGCCTGTATACTATATAAGCAAGGTGCTCCATGGAGAAGAGTTGAACTACTCCACCACCGAGATGTTTGCACTTGCCCTCATCACAGCCTCGAGGAAATTGAGACCACACTTCCAGGCTCACAAGATTGAAGTCCTAACGGACCAACCCTTGAGGAACATTCTTAATAGCCCAAAGGCCAATGAAAGGCTCATCAAGTGGGAAATTGAGTTAGGAGAATTTGACATCAAGTACAAGCCTCAAACGGCCATCAAGGCTTAGGATTTAACAGACTTCCTGGTCGAATGCACCATTAATGACCAAGAAGTCGGGGGGCAAGAGATGTAACCCTAGAAGGAGGAGAGAAAGGGAAGGATAAAAAATGACCCTGAAAGAGTACTGGGTTCTCCATTTTAACGGAGCGTCCAAAATAAAATCAAGTGGTGCAGGCCTAGTCTTGCAAAGACCCGATGTGTTCGTGATTGAGTATGCTTTGAAATTAGACTTCCCAACTACGAACAACGAAGCAAAATATTAAGCGTTGATAGCCGGCTTAGGTTTGGATAGAGCCGTGAGGGCCAAAAACCTGAAGATCTGTGGAGACTCAAGACTTGTAGTTGCTCAAGTCAATGGAGAGTTTGAGGCCAAAGATGATACTATGGCCAAGTACCTGAGAGTTGTGAAGGGAATACTGAATTAGTTTGATGAATGGTACACATAACATGTTCCGAGAGAGGATAACACTATGGCTAATACCCTATCCCAGTTCGCCTTGTTCGAAATCGAGAACTATATCTACTTCTAGGTCCTGAAGACCTCTACTATACATGTCATAAATATGATAGCACCGGTTGGTATGGCAAGTTGTTGGATAGACCCGATTAAAACCCACCTTGAAGTTGGATGGCTCCCCGATGATGCCCAAGAGGCATGGAAGCTGTCAGTGATAGCATTGAGATATTCATTGATTGAAGGCCTTCTCTAAAAAAAATCATTTGTTATTCCATACCTGAAGTGCTTGAGACCTCTTGAAGAAGATGAGGCGCTTAAAGAAGCCCATGAAGGGATTTGTGGACAACACTTGGGGGGCAAGGCCCTCCCTCACAAGATAACTCGATTGCGATTCTACTGGCTGACTATGCTAGCCGATGCAAAGGATTATGTGAATAAATGTGACAGGTTCCAGAGGCACGCCCTGATAGTTCGAGATCCCCCAAAGAGGCTTACATCTATCAGCATACCCATCCCTTTTTCTATATGGGGAATGGATATACTTGGACCATTTCATGTACCATCGGGAGAAAGGAAGTTCATTGTGGTAGCCATAGACTACTTCATAAAGTGGATTGAGGCTAAGGCACTAGCCAAGACAACTACCAAGCAAATTGCCAATTTTTTCTGGGAAAATGTGATATGCCGATTTTGAATCCCACGCATCCTGGTCACGGATAATGGGCGACAATTTGATAATGCCGAATTCAGAGAGTATTGTGACGATAACAACATAGGGCTTCACTTCACCTTGGTTGCACACCCACAAGCAAACGGGTAGGCGGAAGTTGCTAACAGAATCATCCTTGATGGACTTAAGAAAAAGGTCGAACGCTCAAGGAACACTTGGGCAGATGAGTTACAGAGCCGAGGCTGTGGTGCCCTTGAGATCACACATGGATCCCCTAGGATCGAAGCTTATGAACTAGAGACCAGCGAAGAAGGCATGAGACTTGCTCTCGATCTCATTGACGAGGTCAGATATGAAGCCCATGCCCGCAATATAGAGCGTCAACAGAGAGCCTCCCTCTATTATAATATAAGGGTTAAAGAAAGGTTCTTTCAGCAAGTAGACTTGGTTCTAAGAAATATTGAGGCATCGGAAGTCGGGGAGAGAGGAAAGCTAGCCCCTAACTGGGAAGGGCCTTATAAGGTCAGGAAGACATTAGGACGAGGATCCTACAAGTTAGAGACCTTGAATGGTGATGAAGTGTCCCGCACTTGGCACGCTTCAAACCTGAAGGTTTATTATGTTTAGGAAGTTTGTGATATGTTCCTAGTACTTAGTATTAAGTTTATGAATAAAGTCGACAAAACCATTTTATATAAGAGTTGAACCCGTTTCCCAAAGATATTATCTATTAATGCAAGTTTATTTTTATCATTTTGTTTACCAATTTATTTAAGTATGAACATCTAAAAATGCAAGTCCCGAAGGACCAAATATCAAAAATAAAAGACAAGTATGAAACGAAATCAAACAGAATGTATAGATAAAGATCCCGAAGGATCATAAGTTAAGTCCCAAAGGACCAATAAGATACAAGTCAATATAATCCGAATAAACAAAGTCTGAAAATATAGCCACATGCGACAACCAAAGCCATGCAAGGCCATAACAATCATCTTCTGAAGAGCCTTCCTCCACACCATTCCCCTCTTCCTCATCATGTTCCTCATCCGAACCTGCCTTAGAGGAGGAGCTGCTGCTCTCTGCAACTGGCTCCCTGATCTTCCCGTAAAGGGTTGCTTTAGAGCTAGGACTACCCGAAGGGGCCTTAACCTTACAGACGAAACCTCCCACAACTGGAATTGGATTTCGATCGCATGCGGGGAGTCTCAGGCACAAACCCGGAGGCTTTCTTAGAGGGGTCCATAATAGGTAACTCCCAGGGGCAATAGAGGAGACTCGGGCCGACCACGTCTCGATACATGCCATGAGAATCTTTGACTCCCCTCTTCCAACCTAAAGCCAGGTTAGCAGGGAGCATCTCATTGTCGTTGTGGTGCCCCAAAACCCGGAGTCAGGAGTCTCGGGGGCCACGCCGTCTAAACTCACACAACTCACACTACAATATAAAAATACTCACGCTTCACGACCCTACACTTATCACACACACACACTTACAGGTTATTATCTTGGAAACGAACCATCATAACTAGAGTAATTGTCAACCATCAAGTGATAATTATTACAACCCAAAAGTAATTAATCTTACCAGGGAGTGACCTTTAAGTAAGGCTAGTCCGCCGGCCAAATATACGTTTCTTGTTTCTTACCTTACATAAGTCATACTTATAAATAAGCCGAACTATAAACAACTGGAAACTAATCCATCTTATTCTGACTACCTGTGGTACATCACCAAACAATCTACGGAACAGCTGGCCATTTCCTACCCATTTCCAGGCTGTGGTTCTCATGGAAGGCATCTTCATTCACTATTGTGTTGTGTCAATTTAAGAAAACAAGTGTGAGCTATAATTCCCAGCATAATAATGTACAGTATGAAAATGACTATATGATAACATCATATATGATATTTATGTTTTATTCGAAAATAGTTTTCTTTGGTGATACGCACCTTCTTATGAAAATAATTCTTTAAGGAATTTTAATATCCTGCAAATACCTTAATAGTAATCCGAACACCTAGGCTTGGGTTATAGTATTGCATCACAATTCCAATTGGAAGAATTAGGACACTCGTTGGAGCCACCGTATACGATGATCAGTCGTAATACGATAATAGTAACCTTTTCTACTAGTAGAAGGACGACACCTTCGTATCCCAGTTATCACCCTTGCCGCATTCGGGCTACGTGTCCCATTTTTGGGTATACACATACTTCACAAGTTCCTGAGTACACAGAGTACCTTCACCTGCGGTACCTTTGGTAGTCCATCTAGCACACATAGTACCAGAGTCTACCCCTCCCTTGTCCTTTAAAATAATTCTATCAATCTCGAGAACTCGATCCACATCGAAGTTCCCCAAGCGTTTTGTTTGTTGATAGAAACAGCTTATCTCTCTAAGATGTAAGTGTATATATATGTATATACATACTTCCGAGAATTTCAGAGGAAGTACCAAGGATGTGAGTTGACCGTTGTCAACAGATAATTAATAAGGGGGAAAAGTTTCTCCTTGAAACTATATTCAAAATATTAAATAAGTTGGGATAATATTCACCGACGATCTGAAATTATTTCAATGATATCCTGAAATCAGAAGGTATATTTTAAATCAAGATCTATGATTTTTAAATCAATAATAAACCCTTTAATAAATATTAAATAATTAAATGATTATCGATAAATAATTAAACCTCGAATGGGTTTACTCTCTAAAAGAATATTTAAAATAATATTCCTCAACTAGTTTGTGTCTCCATAATTAATAATATATAGTGATTAATCGGGTTTGAAATAAATAATTGTTGGAGTATACTACTCCCATAATAAGGAATAAGTATATAGTATTTATTATTCGAACAATAAAATATAGTTGAGGGAATATGATCGTTGGGAAACCGTTTTAATAATAGTTCGAGGTGTTTCAATGTTTCGTAAGTGGACGATGAGTCCCTTTAAAATGTACTACTATGGACTTATAACCGTCCTATAATATCGCCGGAATAATTTCCCGGTTTTATCTTAAATCCCGATCGACTCTCGGTCTTATATAATACGTCATGCTTAAAGCGAAATAACATTTCACGATATACTTTATCGTACAACATCGCTACATTATGCGAAATTTCAACAACTACGTATCATGACAAGCATGGTATTTATGCAATGGTAGTAAAACAATCCTTTCACAACACAACAGTAAAAATGGAGTCGGGTTCGTAAACTTTCATGGGTATCTCGAGGTGGAGGATGCTCTAGGTTCCGCTCAGAAATCTATAACCATAAACACATTTCATTTCGTTAGGTCCCGTTCTAATTTACGGCGACTCACACTCATGTGCTACTTATTACGCACCCTCTCAACTTATACTACCCTTATTATCCTTTTAAGTCCTTATTCACATCGTGGTCGCTTCATTATTCTAAGTATATTAGGTTCATTCTTATTATCGTTGTCGGCTCCGCTTATGGATTCTTACGGTTTCTACTCGCGCGGTCTCGGCTCCGATATTTTTGTAAAATTGAGAAATTATTATTTTCACTTGAAATTTTTATAGCAGTTATTAAATTCAATATGTTACTCTCTGTAAACATTTCATGATTTATGAACACTTTTAAGTCGATCCTTTATATTTTCAAAGTTCGTGATTTGTAGCAGTTTTTGTCTCGTAAATCACTTTTACTAAAACGGTCATAACTTTTGATCCATAAATCGGAATCAAGCGATTCAAGCACCTAAACGATCCTTATAAAATTTTATATCCTAAAAATTGGTTAGTTTTTAAGAAACTACAGTTTAAAACTTCGGGACTTTCTGAAGAAACTTAAAGTTATGATTTGTTGGTTTTAACGAAGTTACGTTTACGATCGGGGTTTCGTTTACGCCCTAACTCTTAACACAACCACCAACAATCATCATATCATCATCAACACAAAAAATCCTCTCAAGAACATCATGTTCTTAAGCCAACAACAACCAACCTTAAATATACTTAACTTAATCATCAAGATTTCATCAATAACACTCATTACACTAGGTTTACTACCACATACTAAATGGATCTTAAAAATGAATCTTAAATAAAGTTGGGCCAAATATTTTTACCTTTCTTGAAAGCTTGAGATGTTATCTTGAGGATGGTGGAGGCTTGGAAGTGCTTGGTATGATTTTTAGAACCTAAAACCACCATTGAAATCAAGAAATCAAAGAGAGATTACTATTCATACTATTCACTAGTGAGTTTCTTGAATTTATTCCACCCATCAAACCTTGATAAAAAGAGATGAAAGAATTTTCTTACCTTAGTTTAATTGTTAGGAGGTTTGGGAATTAATTGGAGGATTTAACAAGAGCTAGAACTTGGAGTTTTGAATTTGAATTCTTCCCATTTTTTCATTAGGGCCGAATGGAGCATCAAGGGGGTATTTATACTCCTCTTGGTTGCTTAGCTTGGTTGATTTGCTAGGCTGCTTCTAGGAAGATGGGGTGATATCTCGCAATTGATTTTATTCTCCTAGTATAGCATTCTAAGTTGATTCTTGGTTGCAAATCTTAGGGACAAATCTTTGTAGCTTGCTAGCTTACAAGCTAAATACAAGGTTTAACTTCCTTAGCACACTATTTTGCTAGCTAGCTTGATCATCCTATGGTTAGCTCACTATTTGATGAAGTAACCATGGTTACTTCCTTACCATGGTTTAGTTAGTGTGTTACATTTATTTAATCATTTACGCGTTCGCTCGGTTGCTTAAACGTTCTTCATAATACTTACTCGTAATTGGTTCACGACGTAATTTCTTTCTTATTCATTCCTTATACTTTTAATTTTCCTACTTGAATATAAATCCGTAGGGTTTTAATCTCGTAATTATATTGTCATTCCCGTAATCCTCGATGAGTCGTAAATACGGTCGTTTTTCAAAGTTCATTTTCTTCGAAAACTAATAGCGTTTACATACAATCATTTTATACGTATAGTCGTAATATCAACTCCGAAACTCATTTTCTCATGCACTACATAGTGTGGGATCAAAAGTTTTTCCCGTCCGTCAGGGTTACTATTCATTAAACGTTTTACAAGGTCTCAAAAATCCGATTTATTACAGTCTTCCCCTCTAACAAGGATTCCGTCCCGGAATCAATTAGAAAATAAGTGGGGATATCTATTCATCATTGCGTCTTCAAGTTCCCAAGTTGATTCCTCAACATTTTGATTTCTCCATAAGATCCTAACCAGCTTCACAGTCTTGTTCCTCAACACTTGCTCTTTTTGGTCCATTACCCTTACTGGTTGCTCGATGTAGGTCAGCTCTGGTTGTAAAACTACCTGCTCATATTCTATTACATGTCGTGCATCTGCATGGTACTTCCTTAACATGGACACGTAGAACACGTTGTGTACTTGTTGCAAATTAGGAGGCAAGGCGAGCTCGTAAGCTAGAGGTCCTATTCTCCTCAAAATTTTAAAGGGTCCTATGAATCTGGGACTCAGCTTCCCTTTCTTTCCAAATCTCATCACTCCTTTCCACGGAGATACCTTCAATAGCATAGAATCTCCTACTTCATATTCCCTATCCTTCCTGGTCTGGTCAGCGTACTTCTTTTTCCTGTCCTGGGCTGCTACCAGTCTTTTCCTGATGAGTCCTACCATTTCTCTGGTCTGCTGGACTAACTCTGGTCCTAATATCTTGTATTCTCTAACTTCATCCCAACACAGGGGAGAGCGACATCTTCTTCCGTAAAGAGCTTCATACGGGGGCATTCCTATGCTAGCGTGATATCTATTGTTGTAAGCAAATTCGATCAGGGGTAAGTGGTCATCCCAATTTCCTTTGAAATCAATGGTACACACTCGTAGCATATCTTCTAGGGTCTGAATTGTCCTTTCACTTTGTCCATCAGTCTTGGGGTGGTAAGCGGTATTCATGTTTAGTATGGTGCCTACGCATTCCTGGAAGCTTCTCCAAAATCGGGAATTAAACCTTGGGTCTCTATCTGACACTATGGCTACAGGAACACCGTGTCTCACTACAATTTCCTTCAAGTAAATATCTACCAACTTGTCTACGGTGTATCTTTCATTGATTGGTAGGAAGTGTGCGAACTTGGTCAATCTATCTATGATAACCCATATGGCATCGAGATTGGTCTTTGTTCTTGGTAGGCCTGTCACAAAATCCATGGCTATATGTTCCCATTTCCATTCCGGAATCTCTAGGGGTCGTAATAGTCCACTAGGTCGCTGATGTTCAGCCTTCACTCTCTGGCATGTCAAGCACTTGCTGACCCACTCTGCTACTTCTCTCTTCATGTTAGGCCACCAATAATATTCCTTAAGATCACGGTACATTTTCGTACTTCCTGGGTGGATTGAATATCTGGAGCTGTGCCCTTCGTGCAGTAGCTCATCCTTTAACTCTTGCACATTTGGAATCCAAATCCGGGACGCATAACTCATGATCCCTTTCTCATCCTTCTCGCATCTCACTTCTTCACTAGTCAATGTTCCTCTTTCCTCACTCATCTTCTTTTCCTGACATACGCGTATCTTTTCAGTCAGCTCTGGCACTAGCTTAATCTCACATAATCCTTCTGTTCCCTTACCGGTCATCCTCACGTCAATTTCCATCTTCTCAAATTCTTTAATCAACTCCTCTGATGTCATTATCATCTTGAGTCTTTCCTTCCTACTAAGGGCGTCAGCCACCACATTGGCTTTACCCGGGTGATACAAAATTTCACAGTCGTAGTCTTTTATCAACTCTAACCATCTCCTCTGTCTCATGTTCAGTTCCTTCTGAGTGAAAATATATTTGAGGCTTTTATGGTCAGTGTAGATCTCGTATATCTCACCGTATAGGTAGTGTCTCCAAATTTTTAGGGAAAACACTATGGCTGCTAATTCTAGATCATGCGTAGGGTATCTGCTCCCATATTCCTTCAATTGCCGAGAGGCATACGCTATAACTTTGCCATGGTGCATCAGTACACATCCTAATCCTTTAAGTGATGCATCGCTGTATATCAAAAACTCCCCCTTTCCATCGGGAAGAGCGAGCACTGGTGCTGACACCAGCCTCCTTTTTAGTTCTTGAAAACTCTCCTCACATTTCTCTGTCCATACAAACTTTTCTATCTTCCGGGTAAGTCTAGTTAGTGGACCGGCTATCTTAGCAAAGTCTTGCACGAATCTTCGGTAATATCCTGCTAAACCCACAAAACTCCTAACCTCTGTTGGGGTAGTTGGTCTTTCCCAATTGGATACCACCTCTATTTTGGCAGGGTCAACTAAAACTCCTTTGCTACTCACCACATGTCTAAAAAACTGAACTTCTCTCAACCAAAACTCGCACTTCGAGAACTTGACATACAATTTCTCATTCCTCAAGATTTATAAGACTATCCTCAAATGTTCTGCGTGTTCTTGCTCTGTCTATGAGTAGATCAGAATAGCATCTATAAAAACTATCACACATATATCCAGGTACTTTTTGAACACTTTGTTCATCAAATCCATAAAGGTTGCGGGTGTATTGGTTAACCCAAACGACATAACTAAGAACTCATAGTGTCCATACCTAGTGTGAAAAGCAGTCTTCGGTATATCTTCCGGTTTGATTTTCAACTAGTGATATCCTGTTCTCAAATCTATCTTGGAAAAATGTACAGCTCCCTTGAGTTGGTCGAATAGGTCATCAATCTTGGGGAGAGGGTACATATTCTTAATAGTCAGCTTATTTAGCTCTCGATAGTCTATGCATAATCTCATACTGCCGTCCTTTTTCTTTACGAACAGTACTGGCGCTCCCCATGTCGACACACTGGGCCTTATCATTCCATTATCTAATAACTCTTGTAGTTGAGAAGCTAGTTCCTTCATCTCAACTGGAGCTAGCCTATATGGGGCCTTGGATACTGGTGCCGTTCCTGGTGCTAATTCTATAACGAACTCTATTTCTCGGTCAGGTGGCAATCCTGGTAAGTTCTCTGGAAATACATCCTCGAATTCGTTTACTACGGGTATATCATGTATATTAGAGACTTCCTTCTTGGTATCTATCACATAAGACAAATAGGCCTCGTTACCTTTCCTTAACAATCTTTTTGCCTGTAGCATGGTTAGAAATTTCTGGTTCTGTCGTTGACCTTTAAATACTACTTTTGTTTCATTCTGCACTCTTATCTTTAATTTCTTCCGTTCACAATCTATTTGCGCTCCGTTACTGGATAACCAATCCATTCCTAAGATTACATCAAATTCTCCTAAAGCGAATGGGATTAGGTCAACCTCGAAGATCTTCCCTTCTAATTTTAACTTGCACTTAAGGTGTACTTGATTTACATGAATTATTTCTTTGTTTGCTATTTCCACTCGTAATATCTCACGTAAGGGTATGGCATTAAGTTTTAACTTTTTAGCAAAATCTTGAGATATAAAAGACTTGGTTGCTCCAGAATCAAATAGGACATTTGCATGTTCGGAATTTAACAAAAGGGTACCTGATATCACGTCAGTGTTTCGAACAACATCCTGAACAGTCATGTTGAAGGTCCTAGCAGCTGGGGGTCGGTTGGATGCAGCTTTGCTCATCCCTGAGGCTGGGGGCTTCAACGTTGGGCAATCCTTTCTCATGTGTTCTATCTTTCCACATTGGAAACACGTTACATTGGGCCGGGTGCAGTTGTTGGCAAGGTGTCCGATTTGGTCACACCGGTAACATCTCAGAGGGGCTCTTGTCTGGGTACATACTCCAAGGTGTCTCTTCTTACAAGTTTGACACTCTGGTATTGGGGCACGTGGTTGGCTATGAATTGTTGCCCTAGATTATCCGCCGCCCTGGCCAACACTCTCGCTTGGGGCCTTCCTGAATCCGGGGCCTTGTGCAGGTTGGGACACCGCTCCTCTGACGAACCTGCTCGGAAGGCTCCTGTTCCCGGTTCCTATTCCTTGGCTTCCTATCTTCCTTTTCCTATTTTCCTTTTCCTTCACACTCTGCTCACTGCCAGCTTAAACAATCGAGGCTTTCTGTACTAAGGTGGCATAGTCTGTCAGTTCTAACACTGCCACTCGGTTTTGTATTCACTATTTCAGACCAAGCTTAAACCTTCGCGCTTTGTTCTCTTCGGTGTTCATAAATTCAAGTATAAATCTTGATAACTTAGTAAATTTGGCCTTATATTCTGCTACAGTCATCTTATCCTGTTTCAACTCCAGAAACTTAATCTCTATCTGGGTCTCCATAAACCTAGGGAAATACTTGTCTAAGAACAGTTGGGTAAATCTATCCCATTGGATCACAACATCAGTCTCTAGGTTTCGTTTGGACTCCCACCAGTAGTTAGCTTCTCCTTTCAGCATGTAAGAAGCGAAAATAGTCTTGTGTCGTTCCTCAACACCTAGTATCTCGAAGGACTTTTCTATTTCTTTGAGCCATGCCCGTGCTTCAACGGGGTCGGCTGATCCTAGAAACTCTGGGGGTTTGAGAGATTTGAAGGCCCTAAAGGCAATAGCTATAGTCTGTTGGGCAGCATGTGCCTGTGGTGGAATAGGCTGTTGGTTCAGATTTTCTCTTAGCAGTTCCATAAATTCATTCATGGGGTTCCCTCCCTGATGGGTATCCTCAGCCTCTTCTTCTACATATTCTTCCTCATCATATTCATTATAGTCTAGGTCTTCTTCATTTTCCTCATTCACTACAGGGTCAGGTTCACCTCGTTGTTGGTTAACAGATCATGCGGGTTGTGCCCCGGTTCCTCTTCTACGGTGTGGCATTGTTCTGATATTGAAAATTGGTCAACATAGTTGTAATTATAACAGTTGGATTATTTTATTCATATGTAAGCATGTCATTTATTATCTAGCAGGTTTTTTTATAAAGTGCAATAATATAGACACCATTTCTTAATAACTGCTTAGATATATATTAATAAGATCTTCCACTTGTATCTTGGGGATAAAACAACTAGCCGAGTTCATACATGCCTGATTACAATCTATCACTACTAGTTCTGAATACTGAAATGAAAATACATAAGCTGTGTACCCTGAAGAGCTAGGAACGCTATCTGCTACTAGCTATCCTATCAAAATTGGTGACAAGTCACCCAGCCTTCTTCAAGTTCCATATCTAGTCACTAGTCTCTCAGTCACTATCACTGCGAGTGAGGTCACGCACCCTCCTCATCGCTCCTGCAATCATCAGCTCTACATCAACTACCGGGATGTATCCTCTCACTGCTGTCATCCTCATCTGAACCCTGGTACGGAGCTTGATCCCATCGATCTCCCTGCGGGCTATGGCTGGGGAAGCAGCTCTGAAATCTCCTGGGTATCCTTGTCGGGTGGCTCTCTCAGCTGTCAGTGCATGGCGTAACTCCGCAATGCGAGTAGATGCCGCAGTGATCTCAGCGTTAAGCTGACTCACTATCCAGTCGTGTACGGCTACATGCATGGTCGCCGGTGGTGGTAGAGGTGAATCTGGGTCGCTAGAGGATATGTCATGAACCTCGTGGAAATGTGCACGTATCGCCTCCTCATCATCATAATCAGTATAGGGCATAGGGCTCTGGATCCCTGGGGGTGGTGTAGGAGAGCGAATAGGCTGGTGAAGGTACATCACTACATCCCTCCATACTACGCCATTAGCTATGGGGACATGAAGGTTAGTCTCCTCCTCTAGGACATCCTCAGTAGGGTCATCCTTTGAATCATCAATGGGTGGGCTCTCTGGCTCGGGAATAGGGTCACGTTCAGGAATCATGACATCATCAACAGGATCAACCTCCCTCCTAGGCTCCACTAGTACCTGACACAATAGGCAATGTGTTACTAACTTAGAGTTGGAATTCCCTTGAGGGTAAAACGGTCAAGACTACCCGTGTAGCCCGACGACGAACTCGACTTGAGCTCTAATTGATTATTTTATTATTCTTATGTCTACATATTTTATGTCCTATCGTTTCCAAGTTTTGATAACCTAAGGCTCTGATATTATTTCCGTGGTGCCTCAAAACCTGGGGTCAGGAGTCTCGGAGGCCATGCCGTCTAAACTCACACAACTCACATTACAATATATAAATACTCACGCTTCACGACCCCACACTTATCACACACACACACTTACATGTTATTATCTTGGAAATGAACCATCATAACTAGAGTAATTGTGAACCATCAAATGATAATTATTACAACCCAAAAGTAATTAATCTTACCGGGGAGTGACCTTTAAGTAAGGCTAGTCCGCCGGCCAAATATACGTTTCTTGTTTCTTACCTTACATAAGTCATACTTATAAATAAGCCGAACTATAAACAACTGAAAACTAATCCATCTTATTCTGACTACCTGTGGTACAACACCAAACAATATACTAGACAGCTGGCCATTTCCTACCCATTTCCTGGTTGTGGTTCTCATGGAAGGCATCTTGATTCACTGTTGTATTGTGTCAATTTAAGAAAACAAGTGTGAGCTATAATGCCCAGCATAATAATGTACAGTATGAAAATGACTATATGATAACATCATATATGATATTTATGTTTTATTCGAAAATAGTTTTCCTTGGTGATACACACCTTCTTATGAAAACAATTCTTTAAGGAATTTTAAGATCATGCGAATACCTTAATAGTAATCCCAACACCTAGGCTTGGGTTACGGTATTGCATCACAATTCCAATTTGAAGAATTAGGACACTCAATGGAGCCACCGTATACGATGATCAGTCGTAATACGATAATAGTAACCTTTTCTACTAGTAGAACGATGACACCTTCGTATCCCGATTATCACCCTTGCCGCATTCGGGCTACGTGTCCCATTTTCGGGTATACACATACTTCACAAGTTCCTGAGTACACAAAGTACCTTCGCCTGCGGTACCTTTGGTAGTCCATCTAGCACACATAGTACCAGAGTCTACCCCTCCCTTGTCCTTTAAAAAAATTCTATCAATCTCGAGAACTCGATCCACATCGAAGTTTCCCAAGCATTTTGCTTGTTGATAGAAACAGCTTATCTCTCTAAGATATAAGTGTATATATATGTATATACATACTTCCGAGAATTTTGGAGGAAGTACTAAGGATGTGAGTTGACCGTTGTCAACAGATAATTAATAAGGGGGGAAAGTTTCTCCTTGAAACTATATTCAAAATATTAAATAAGTTGGGATAATATTCACCGACGTTCTGAAATTATTCGAATGATATTCTGAAATCAGAAAGTATATTTTAAATCAGGATCTATGATTTTTAAATCAGTAATAAACCCTATAAAAAATAATAAATAATTAAATGATAATTGATAAATAATTAAACCTCGAATGGGTTTACTCTCTAAAAGAATATTTAAAATAATATTCCTCAACTAGTTTGTGTCTCAATAATTAATAATCTATAGTGATTAATCGGGTTTGAAATAAATAATCGTTGGAGTATACAACTCCCATAATAAGGAATAAGTATATTGTATTTATTATTCGAACAATAAAATATAGTTGAGGGAATATGATCGTTGGGAAATTGTTTTAATAAAAGTTCGAGGTGTTTTAATGTTTCGTAAGTGGACGATGAGTTCTTTTAAAATGTACTACTATGGACTTATAACCGTCCTATAATATCTCCGGAATGATTCCCGGGTTTTATCTTAAATCCCGATTGACTCTCGGTCTTATGTAATACGTCATGCTTAAAGCGAAATAACATTTCACGATATACTTTATCGTACAACATCGCTACATTATGCGAAATTTCAACAACTACGTATCATGGCAAGCATGGTATTTATGCAATGATAGTAAAACAATCCTTTCACAACACAACAGTAAAAATGGAGTTGGGTTCGTTAACTTGCCTGGGTATCTCAAGGTGGAGGATGCTCTAGGTTCCGCTCGGAAATCTATAACCATAAACACATTTCATTTCGTTAGGTCCCGTTCTAATTTACGGCGACTCGCACTCATGTGCTACTTATTACGCACCCTCTCAACTTATAATACCCTTATTATCCTTTTAAGTCCTTATTCACATCGTGGTCGCTTCATTATTCTAAGTATCTTAGGTTCATTCTTATTATCGTCGTCAGCTCTGCTTATGGATTCTTACGGTTTCTACTCGCGCGGTCTCGGCTCCGATATTTTTGTAAAATTGAGAAATTATTATTTTCACTTGAAATTTTTATAGCAGTTATTAAATTCAATATGTTACTCTCTGTAAAAATTTCATGATTTATGAACACATTTAAGTCGATCCTTTATATTTTCAAAGTTCGTGATTTGTAGCAGTTTTTGTCTCGTAAATCACTTTTACTAAAACGGTCATAACTTTTGATCCATAAATCGGAATCAAGCGATTCAAGCGCCTAAACGATCCTTATAAAATTTTATATCCTAAAAATTGGTTAGTTTTTAAGAAACTACAGTTTACAACTTAGGGACTTTCTGAAGAAACTTAAAGTTATGATTTGTTGGTTTTAACGAAGTTACGTTTACGATCGGGGTTTCGTTTACGCCCTAACTCTTAACACAACCACCAACAATCATCATATCATCATCAACACAAAAAATCCTCTCAAGAACATCATGTTCTTGAGCCAACAACAACCAACCTTAAATATACTTAACTTAATCATCAAGATTTCATCAATAACACTCATTACACTAGGTTTACTACCACATACTAAATGGATCTTAAAAATGAATCTTAAATAAAGTTGGGCCAAAGATTTTTACCTTTATTGAAAGCTTGAGATGTTATCTTGAGGATGGTGGAGGCTTGGAAGTGCTTGGTATGATTTTTAGAACCTAAAACCACCATTGAAATCAAGAAATCAAAGAGAGATTACTATTCATACTATTCACTAGTGAGTTTCTTGAATTTATTCCACCCATCAAACCTTGATAAAAAGAGATGAAAGAATTTTCTTACCTTATTTTAATTGTTAGGAGGCTTGGGAATTAATTGGTGGATTTAACAAGAGCTAGAACTTGGAGTTTTGAATTTGAATTCTTCCCCTTTTTTCATTAGGGCCGAATGGAGCATCAAGGGGGGTATTTATACTCCTCTTGGTTGCTTAGCTTGGTTGATTTGCTAGGTTGCTTCTAGAAAGATGGGGTGATATCTTGCAATTGATTTTATTCTCCTAGTATAGCATTCTAAGTTGATTCTTGGTTGCAAATCTTAGGGATAAATCTTTGTAGCTTGCTAGCTTACAAGCTAACTACAAGGTTTAGCTTCCTTAGCACACTATTTTGCTAGCTAGCTTGATCATCCTATGGTTAGCTCACTATTTGATGAAGTAACCATGGTTACTTCCTTACCATGGTTTAGTTAGTGCGTTACATTTATTTAATCATTTACGCGTTCGCTCGGCTGCTTAAACGTTCTTCATAATACTTACTCGTAATTGGTTCGCGACGTAATTTCTTTCGTATTCATTCCTTACACTTTTAATTATCCTACTTGAATATAAATCCGTAGGGTTTTAATCTCGTAATTATATTGTGATTGCCGTAATCCTCGATGAGTCGTAAATACGGTCGTTTTTTATAGTTCATTTTCTTCGAAAACTAATAGCGTTTATATACACTCATTTGATACGTATAGTCGTAATATCAACTCCGAAACTCATTTTCTCATGCACTACATAGTGTGGGCTCAAAAGTTTTTCCCGTCCGTCAGGGTTACTATTCATTAAACATTTCACAAGGTCTCAAAAATTCACGTTATTACAGTCATGCTCATCCATCATCTTAGTAAATGATGAGTATCAATGGTATGAGTCCACAAGCTCTTACTACTCCTTCTTCCTTTTCTCCTCCACTTTAAAGCACTTCCTCTCCAAGGTAGCAATCTTGCCCTCCGCTTCATGAGATTTGGACTCCCACTCGTCTGAAGAGATCTTCATCTGGTACATTGAGGTCTGCAATGCCGCATAGTGACTTCTCATCTTTATGCTCTGAGTGGAGGACGCGAAGAAGTAAGTATTGGCCTGACAAGGAGGACATAAAATGGAGTTATAAAAATTTTAAGTGAGAAGGGCCGAGTCCCCACACACAAGACCTGGCCGACTAGACACCCTTGGCCTGTAGAGGAACCTGCCCCTAGGATGACCAGGATGAAATGGGGCCCTTTGGCCGAGCAGAACCCCCTGTAGGGGTGGTTCCTATAAAATTCTTTCAAGTTTTAAACGAAGTGCACTTAAATGAAATATTATACAAGTTAAAATGTACCTGATACAAGGCTTGAGCCACCAGCATCTCGGCTTCAAGTAATTTTTCACCAGAGGAGACAAATAGAAGATCGAGAGGAGTAACACAGTTCTTCGACCACTCGAGGGCTAGGCCCGAACTGCTAAGCACCGAGTTATTGGGGGAGATACCCCAATAAGGTTCCCAAAGGATTCTTGCACTCCCGTCGAAGTCTTTAGTCCTCTTCTGACCAGATCCAGATACTTCAAGGAAAGCAGGAATCTTAGAGACATGATTCGCTTGCTTGGCCGCATCCCGAGCCATTCTTCCCGTGACCACGTCGCTCTTGTTGGCCACAACATCAAGAGCCTCAGTTGCTGAAACAAGATGAAAAGAAGGCATATATAAGAATAAACTTGTACAAAGTTAGAGCAGAACAAAAATAAATACCCTCTTTAGAGAGGCTGCTAATTCCAGCCTTGACGAGCTTAGTTTTCGTAATGAACTCCCAAAAAGGGGTTCTCCTATCATCATCAGTAAGGAGGTCACGGGTAAGAAGCTCATCATCCGAAAGGTTGAGGATGTAGTGAGAACTTTCAACCAGAATGCTAAAGTCACATCTGAAGTACACCCCCCAGTCTCCATCCTTCCATTCTAAGACAAAAATTCTTATTCCAGTTGTACTTTGAGTCATGAAGAGAACTCATGTTCACTATTTGAGGAACATGAGGTCTATGTTGTATCATGACTCATCCAGGTCTGTTATGAGAAAAAGCTTTCATCATGAAGATGCTTCGGAACATTGTTATGCTCAATGGGATGCCCAAGTTGTGGCACCTCACTATAAAGAGAATGATAAAAGCCCACCTGTTGGGGTAAAGCTGACATATATGGATCTTGAGCTCAGCCAAAATCCTCAAGATGAAGAGGTGTGGTGGAAACCTTAGCCCAGACTTCAGGGCTGCCTTGTATATAAATAGTCTCTGGGGACTAATATTGCAATCCCTTTCACTAAGCTTATCCTTCCGAATCTCTAAACATTTGGGCCAAGGGTAACCCGACCTGATCTGTTCGGCATCCTCTTCATGAAGCATACTCCTGTGGTGGAACACATCAAAATGGACAGTACTTGGGTACTCATCATCCACCCTTTCATCCAGAATACTCTTTAGACTGTTAGAACAATGGTTAATAGTGAAAGGGGAAACAAAAGCTATACCTTGCAGAGAGCGAATCGTAGCCCTCTTATGCATAGCCTCCTTCATGGAGAGAAAAGATCTGCTAGGACCTTGACCTTGAGATATCTTTGAAAAGCTTGAAAAGTTGGGAGCTTGTGAAAGGCTTGAGAGAATTTGAGAAGTTGAGAAATGAAAGTATGAATGAAAATGAACACTTCTCATCTTATTTTACAGGAAAAGAGCTACCTTCTACATCAGGTCGTAACTCTGTCTGGTTCGCATTAGCAGGTACCTCTCGAAAGAACACCAAAAAATGGTGGAGAAAAATGATCGAAAAATTAGAAGGGAGGACATAATAAACCAAGAAAATGATGAAGGACACCATTTATCGTATCAGTCCTCCGAGAAAAGCCTGGATGAGGCTAAAAATAAGTCATTAGTATTAGCTAAGGGCTGATTACGCTAATGCACATGATTAGCAAAGTTTATAAATATTAGAACAAGATTAGGTTCTCAGCTTAACAAGTTTCGTGAAGGCCAGAGTGCTCACGAGTACGAGAACATAAAGTTTTCCTCATGACTGATCATACTAACCTGCAAGAGACCCCCAAGACCTATTAAGAGTATACCTGGCTGCCCATGCTACAAAGGGAGCCATGAAGTCGACCAAGAGCCTCTATAGGAGAGCCTTGAGGCCTACCAAGAGCAGAACTGGCTGACCAGGGTGAAAATGAAGCCTTGAGGCCGACCAGGAGCTTATGTAGGAGAGTCCTGAGGCCTACCAAGAGCATACTTGGCCGACCAAGAGCCTTTTTAGGAGAGCCCTAAGGTCTTTAGAAGTTGTTCATGTGGCCCTCTCACGAAAAGTTTTGCGAATTCGTCAAAATGGTTGTCCTCCAACGGAAATAAGTTTTGAAAAGACTAGGACGTCCACAAGAACGAGTTCCATAAAGATCAGAGTGTCAGCGATAACAAGTTCCGTGAAGACCAAAGGGTTCACGAAAATAAGTTTCATGAAGAGTAAAGCGTTCACTATATCAAGTTCGGAGAACTTTTCCTTCTGGCCGACCAGACCACCCTGGGAGTAGCCCTAAGGCCTACCAAGAGCAGGCCTGGCCGACCAGGCTATAAATGAAGCCTTGAGGTCGACCAGGAGGCTCTGTTAGAGAGCCCTGAGGCCTTCTGAAGTTGTTCCGGAGACCCTCTTGTGAAATTTCTTGGAGAATTTCTTTGAAAGGATAACTCTCTGCAGAAATATGTTTTATGAAGACTAGAATGTCTACAAAAACATGTTTATTGGAGTACAGAAATCCTGTAAAACAAGTTCAATGGAGTACAAGACATCCTATAGAACAAGTTCAATAGAGTACAAATGTTTAGTAGAACGAGTACACAACTTTCAGTAGAATGAGTGCAGAACATTCATTAAAACAAGAATAGAAGAACCACAAGGGACTCCAGGACCACCCTGAGATTAATTCCATGGATGATCAAGAGCAAGAAAAGCCTAGTAGAATACATGAAGGGCTGTAGTCCGGATAGAAGGTTCTACAAAAAAAATTGGGACAAACACCCCTGGCCAGTAGGGGACAGGAGGTCCTGCCCCTAGCCGACCAAGATAGGCCTAGCAGGTTACAAGGGGCTTTGAGGCCGAGCAGGACCTCCTGCAGGGCCTCCTGCAGAATCCCGGGAACCCCCATGCAAAAAATTTTGATTTTTTTTGCAAAAATGGGAGAAATAGAAAAAATTGATTTTTTTTTTTAAATTTCAAAATTTTAAGATTAGCCCCTATTAGGGCCGATTAGTGAGATTTAGTCCTGATTAGTCTTATGCATGCTAATTAGTCCTGATTAAGACAGATTAGCCCCAATTAGGGCAGATTAGCTTTGATTAAGGCCAATTAGTGTATTCTGGCTTAAAATTATGCTCTTTTAAGCCTAATTAGCAGCCAATACATGGAAATTAGCCCCAATTAGGGGTGATTGGCCCTGATTTGGGCCTGTTAGCAAATTTCACCCTGTAATTAAACTTAACGGAGGTTAAGGGGTGATAAACGCTCGCTTTTTAGTCCTGATTAGGACCATTTAGTGTTAAACACTATCCAATTATCCCGTGCAAAAGCCTTAAGTGTGTATACTCGTACTATATAAGTCGTTGTAAACGTGTATGTTGCTCCACACTTTATGATAAAATGGCGATACCCATAAAGGGCCAACACCCATGACGGTTTGATACCCGAGAAGGGCCAAAAGTACCCCTAGTCGTGAAAAGACCATTATAACTTCCATAAAAACTTGAACAGTATTCCCGGAAGTTGGGGGCAAATGATATGGATAAAAAATACATCCTAAAAATACATTAAATATCACATTAATTATACTTGGGCTTCTTGTCCAAAGTCCAGTACAGACCTATCTGGTCCAAGTTCGTCGCAAACTCAAGACGACCTGAGTGGTCGAAGCCCACCAGTAGAGGTCGTCAAGGTCCACGAACATAAGCTGTTCCTGGACTACGCCCAATACAGCTGGAAGAGAAAAGACATGTGTCCTAAAAGGACTCAAAGTCTTACAAGGAAGGTTTCCAGAATTCCTTCCCTTACAGGACTCGTAATTACTAAGTAGGAGACTTTTTCACCAAGTCTCCCAATACAAGTCTAACCCTAGACTCACCTCTATATAAAGGGATATATCCCTTAACTCGGAACTATGTTTTTGACTTGATTCTCTACTACACGGAGATACGTAGGCATCTTGCGAGGATCGATAGTCTCAAACGCGAGAGCAACCATTAAAGCTCGAAACTCATAAATCCTAGCATTAATTACTAATGTACTCTAATTTTTATTCCACAACAATGATCTTTATATTGAATTGGGAAAATAAAATGTGAAAACTATTTTGATATGTATATCTCCTCTTTATCCTTAATACAATATATGGTAGTTAACATTTTTCTTAAACATTTATCAATACTAGCAACAAAAATAAAATACAATATATGTTACTTAACATTTTTCTTAAACATTTATCAACACTAGCAACAAAAATAAAGTTACAAAATGTTTCCAACATAAAAAATTCACTTTTTTTTTATATTCAATTCTTAAAATAATAAAATAATAATAAATAAAATTAACTATAATTATAAAAAATAACAGTATATAACACAAGATATAAAGAATACCACATAAAACAAAATATGATCTATTTTTCAATTATTGGTTGGTTGCTCGGTACACCCTACTTCCTATTAGCATTATATCTAACGGTTATCATCAAATTGATTTAAAAATCTAACGATTATGAACTGAGTGACCATATTACCAGTGACCAGACTACTATTACTATCAAAACTTTCAATATTCCGTCTTAATATATAATATAAATTTATATCCATAAATCATTTAGACCTTTCTTGTTTTTAATTTTATAAAAATAACTTTGTATGAATTGTGTTTGTGGTATAATTAATATGATAGTATAGAGTTAAATTCTTTGGATACCATCTTTTATTTGGAAACTTCGGAGACCACTTCTGTTCCGCAAGTAAATTATTTCATAAAAATATTGCAAGACGTATTATTTTTCTAACCATGCTCTATAAAGATCATAATTTTATTCAAAATCTTGCATATCATATGTACTGCAAGTAAAATATTACAAAACATTTTATACTACCAAACATCTTTAGTTTGCAGAAAATTTGTTCAACTTGCTAAACATTTGTTCAACTTGCAGAGCATTTGTCCAACTTACTAAAATTAAAGGATCTTCAACAATTTTAATGAGTTAGTGATATTCGTAGAACCTATTTCACAAAATAATATATTTTACAGTATTTTAATTGTAGAACATACGTGGTCTCCGAGTGTTGTGAAATAAAAAGTAGGGTTGTGATTGTATTTAATGCTAGGGTTGTTGATTTTTTAGCTTTATTGGTTGTGCTTGTGATCATGACTAAAGGTCCTCACAAGATGCCTACGTATCTCTGTATTGTAGAGAATCAAGCCAAAAATATAGTTCGAGGTTGAGGGGTAGAGCCCTTTATATTAATGTCGAGTCTAGGGTTAGACTAGGGTTGGGAGACTTGGTGGACAAGTCTCCTACTTAGATGGTAATTAGGACTCCTCAAGAAAATGGATTATAGATCCTTCCTTATAGGATTCCATTTCCATATTGGATATTGTTATTGGTTTTGCAATAGACCTCTTTTTAGGTTAGCTCGGCGGGCCTTATCAGGTAGCTAATTTTGGGCCATGGAAGTCATGACCTATCTTGGATCGTGGCTGTCATAGTCTACTCGGACTATTAGAAGAAATATTGGACTGTGGTCGTGATGAGATTTTAGATCCTTCATTATAGGATTTCGTTTCTATGTTGGATGTTGTTATTGGTTTTACAGTAGACCTCATTTTTAGGTTAGCTCGGCGGGCCTTATCAGGTAGCTGATTTTGATTCATGGACTTCACGACCTATCTTGAGTCGTGGCCGTCATAGTCTACTTAGACTATCAGGAAAAATATTGGACCGTGGTCGCGATGACCTAATTTGGTCTGTGGTCGCCACGACCATTTTTAATCGTGGCGTTCACAGACTTTGACCAGTCAATTTTAGGACATAATTAATTTGACATTAATTAAGTCTTTACATATTACTTTTCATCCATATCATTTGCCCCCCAAATTTCGGGAAAACTTCTTGAGTTTTTGTGGAAGTTTTAATGACCTAAACGCGACTCGGGGGGTTGTTTTATCCCTCCTTGGATTCGGTCATATTGCAAAGTATGGAGTGACCTACACATTCACAGTGACCTATGTTTCTTAAGTGTCCTTTCACACTTTTGGGCCATCAGGAGGGTAATTGAATAGCTTTTGAAGCTATTAATCCCTTATTGAGGCTAATAAACAATCGTTGATCACCTTTTAACCATAAAAAAGGCTAATTTCAAGGAAATATATAATATTCAACCCTAATTAAGGTTAATTAGCCCTAATCGGGGTTGGTTCCTTGGTAACAGCCGCTAATTAGGCTTAACGTAGCATAAATTAGAGCTAAAGTATGCTAATCGGCCATAATTAAGGCTAATCTGCCCTAGCCAAGACTAATTGGTCTTAATCTGAGTTAAATATTAAGCGCAACTTACTAATTACCTTTATAAATGTTACATATAAGTTTTATTATACTAATTGGCCATATTTAAGGCTAATTGGCCCTAAACGGGGCTAAAATTTGACTAACTTTTTTCCAACAAATTAAAATATTCAGATTTTTTATGTGACCGCGAAAGAGGGCCAAGCACTCCTCTGGAGCCTACTCGGCTCATTCTAGTCTGCTTGCGGGCTTCACCATGGCATCCTACTCGGCTGGGGTGTTGTGAAGGCCTACCCGGGTAAATCTTTTTTGGCGTCGCCGTGACAGAGATGGTGGGAGAGAAGGTTCTCTGGAGCCTACTCGACCAACTCTACTCAGCCGGAGGGGATTCACCCTGGCCTCCTACTGGGTTGGAGGGCTTTGGTGTAGGCCTCCTCAGCTAAAACATTTCAAATTCTTTTTTGGTGACAACCTAATTGGCCGAGAGGCTCCCTTGCAGTCTATTCAGCTAGGGCTACTCGCCCGGGAGCTCTAGGGAGCCTCATCAGCTGAGGTCACTCGGTTGGAGTGGTTCCCCTGAAGCCTCCTTTCCCGGGGGTCCTCGAACCTATTTTTTGCAATTCAAATCTTTTTTTCTTGAATTTTGTGACGTTGACGCCCTACTCTTCCGGAAGGTAGTGGCTTTGACGCTCTACTCTTTCGGGTGTAAGCAAGCGACATCCTTGGCGACTGAAAAACCTTCAAAATAAATTTACTCTTTTGAGTCTACTCTTCTGAGAGTAGGTGAGGCGACGTCCTTTACGGCTGAAAAGTCTTTAAAATTCTCATAATCTTTCGAGAGTAGGAGAGGCGATGTCCTTGATGGCTAAAAAGCCTTTAAAATAAATATACTCTTTCGAGTCTACTCTTCCAAGAGTAGGCAAGGTGACATCTTTGGTGGCTGAAAAACCTTCAAAATAATCTTACTCTTCCGAGAGTAAGTGATGTGACATCCTTGGCAGCTGAAAAGCCTCCAAAATATTCTTACTCTTCCAATTCTACTCTTCAGAGTGTAAGTGAGGTGACATGCTTGGAAACTGAAAAGCCTCAAAAATAATATTACTCTTCCGACTCTACTTTTCATGAGTAAGATAGATGACGTCCTTGGCGGCTGAAAAGCTTCCAAGAACATTTTTTTAGAAATTTATAAATTAAATTTCCAACTTATTAATTAATTTGAATGATTAAAATTGCTAATATTAGCTTATGAGTAATCCATTGATCTTAGCTTTAATTAAGCGAACTTAGGACTATCTTGGTGAATTCAGCTCTGACGGAGCATTTATTCGTTCTTTGTGTATATTTCCGACTAACAACGAGCAATTTTAGTCGTTTATAGGCATTAACATGTAAACAACCTGCAAATGCGAACCATCCCGGGTTGTAACTTGTCATAGCAGGTGCCTTTTTTCTTATAAAAGAAGAGGCGAAGATTTCATTTTCATTCACATCTCATTTCTCAACTTCTCAACTTCTCAAATTCTCTCTAGCTTTAGCTCTTTCAAGCCTTTCAAGCCTATTTCGAAGATGTCTTAATTAAACAATGACGCTTCCATCTCCCAGACCAAGACCATGGCATGTTGTGCCAAGGTGAGGTCCCAGCGAGGTATGATAATTTATTCTTCTATGTTTTTACAACCTTGTTCGGCTGCTACGAGCATGACGAACATGTTCCAATATTGAGCGGAAGAATTTCTAGCTAGTGTTCATCTCGGCGCTTCTCGTCACATAAGCGAACTCAATAAAAGCGAGTTTAGACAGATCAAAAAACTGTATGAATTTCCTCAAGGGGTCAAAGTCTGCATGGATCGTGACAACGAACAGACTTGTAACTGGGATCCGAAATGGTTGTTTGTCTTCAAGAGTGCCATTATTACTGGACTAAGATTTCTGGTCCATCCATTCATAATAAACTTGCGAGTAGAGATTAGAGCTCATCCCTGTTAGCTCTACCCAAATGCTTGGTTCGTTATTATAGTCTTTATAATTAGATGTTTTCAGTTGGGCATCCCATTGAGTACCACCATTTTCAGAAGCATCTTTATGCTTATGAACTCTTCATTGAATAGAGATGGCTGGGTTCAAATCAATCATAGACCTGGGGTTGATAACATTGTCAACTCACATTCTCTTCGCGATTCATATATTGGTCAGGAAAAGAAATTATTTAGTCTAGAAATGAAAGATGGTGACTAGGGTGACCTTTTTAGAATTAGTTTTTGCAACATCATGGACCATCCCGACCACATCCTTAAGCTTGATGTTAACGAAATCTATGCTCGTGATGCTCTTATTCATGACAAGGGTCAGACTCATTTTCGACATATTATGACTGAGCGAATGCTCGTCGTGGCTAGTCTTAGCGGTCTTCTGTTAGAGGGTATTTTACTTATTGTTTTTACATCCTTGGACAAGTTTGGTCTTATTCCAATATTTTTCTTATTTTGTATCAGATGCTGAAGCTTTGGATGTTGAGGCTTCTAAGAAGCGGATCAAGCCCACCAAAAGAATATCAATCAAGAGGCTAAGGAAGCGATCTGTCTTCCTCCCACGGTCCTCACCTTCTTAGGGGAGTCTTCTTCGGGAAGGAAGAGGATCAAAGGGTCGGATGGGAGTTCTAAAACCCCTTTGAAGCCAGCTTGGGGGATCTGTGGCTAGGACCCTGTGATCGAAAGTCCGGGGTTCGCTCTATACTGGTCTAGGTGCTCTATTACCCCTCTTGACTTGATTGAGGTCACCACTCCCGACAAGCTCCTCGAAGCTGAAATGATGGGCTCCTATGCCTTGTATTAGGTCTGTATTCTTTCGAATTATGCATAGTCGGACCTTTCGAGTGAGTTTTATTAATCACTCGATGCATGTATACCCTTTTCAGGTTAATGCTCACTTCAATGCTCTATCCCTTCAAGACTGGAACCTGATGAACTAAAACATCCCCTTCGAGAAATTGAGGAGCAAGCTTGAGTACGACTCCAAGGATTGGGAATCGAGAGCCGTTGTAGCCGAGGATAACACTGCATCAATTCAAAAGAAGTATGATAGCCTCTAGAAGAAGAAGAAGTTGGAGTGGGGAATGATGGTTAATCTTTAATATTAGACAGAGGAGTCCATCCAACTAATGGATCATCATGACGACGAGATGCGGCCAGTGAACATGTCACTTGGTTGAGAGTTGGTTATTACCAAGGTTTATGGTGCCTATCCTGATATTTTTCAACCACGGACTTTCCTAGTCATTGGGCCTTATCTGACAGTACTATGGTTGCCCAAGCCCCTGGCTCAGGCCTAGCCGTGGCTTTCCAACACTCTGACTCCATCTCGAGTCGCTCCAGCTATAGGGGAAAGCGCCAATCCGTGAGAGTTCTAGGGGGAATCCCCTATTCGTGAGCCCATTCAAGTAAAGAGGATTCAGAATGAGGGTTCTTTCTCCCTCTTCAGGGAGTTCTGATGGCGAGAAAAGCGAGGATGAAGATGTGAGGAGGTCAACAAGCATGGCAGACTGCAGATTATGAAGAATAATCTTTTGAGGAGTAATCTTTTGGCCTTGCATGGCCTTGAATTCCTCTTATGGCTTTTATTCAACACTTATTTATTCGTGGTTGTTTATGGGCCTCAAACATTTCAGATTTGTACCCTAACTGTTCTTCAGGGCTAGAGTGTGATCCTTCGGGATCTTCAATCTTTTTATGCACTGCTACTTTGTTTATCTACTTGTATTTTACTTTTGATATATGGCCTTTCATGGCTTGCACTTATCAAATGTTCATACATAAATAATTGAACGATGAGATGATAGAAACAAACTTGCATAAATAGATAATATCCTGAAAAATGGGTTCAACCCTTACATGGAACGAAAATGGTTTGATCGACCTTATTACTACGTATGCTACTAAATACTAGAAGCATAGGTTTCTTATCCCATACATGATAAACCCTTATATTTGAAGCATGCCAAGTGAAGAGTTTCGAGACTAAAAACACAATGAAAACTGTAATTAAAATTCGTAAAGACCAGAATTTTCGAAACCCTATGCAGGATGCATGCAAAAAATATATATTTAATTCTTAGATCAGATTGTTTACCTTAAGAAGCTTTACAAATTGGTTGACTAATGAAGATCCAAATCTTTTTCAATCATTACGCATCCCGCTCTAATGATCTACGCTTTTTCGGTATCTACACAAATGCTTGAACTCAAGGATCAGATGTATACTAGCACAAAATTGCTTCTTCTTGCTCTCCCCATCTTCTCTCTTGGTGGCCAGGGTTTTAAAAAACGTTTTTTCATAAAATCATCCATAAGAGATATTATTTTGAGAGTATAAAAACGAATTATAACTCTTAACTAATTAAGAGTTATTATTAATTCAAAATTTCTATTTGTATTTTAACTAAGTCTCACTTAAATATTTAACAACTAAATTTCAGGATTAATATTAGTAAATTCAAATATCATTATTTATCAAATTAATTAGGTCATACTTAATTAATATCATAAATAATCTTAATTACTTTAATTTAATTTAAATTATATTTAAATTAAATAATTCTTCAAGCATTCATTGTGAATACCCCTATAGGTTATTATTACGCTGGCAACAAATTTTAAATCTAATTTAAAATCATAAACAATGAGCGGTATCTAGTAATACATCATTGCTACCCAATTAATGATAATTAAATCGGTGAATTGTTAAACCTTTCGCTAATAATGTATAATGTAATACAATCTCTTTACCAAATATTATAGATTAAATTAGAGGTATGTTATATGTCATCCTCATTATAGTTTAACTCACGTTTCCTTGATCAATGAGTAGACTATCATATCAAATCAACATTTGGGCGCGACCACGCATTTCATGATCTAGCTCACATAAGAGGCCAATAATATCACTCCTGAAATTGGGAGGGTTAAATCATTTTTATATCATTCACATTTCTTGTACGATTCATAATATACATAAAATACACTTTTATCATTACCCGGTCAAAGGTAACTTTTAATGTAATCAAAGTACATTAATTCTCGTATAGAATTATAATGATTTTAAGTCTAAGGACCTTTACATCATTTTTACTGTGAGAATTACTTATGACACATCAAATATGTAAATTCTCTTATTGGGTCTATCCAATACCATATACATTTACACGTGCCTGTGTTTCTAACCTTGGTATAACTATACCTATGATCAGTGAAATGTGATCATCAGTCAACAAACACATTAGTTTTAATGCAATATTATTATCCCTTAATAATAATACTCGACTAGGTGTAACAGCCCAAATCCGGGGTCAAGATTTGGTGTCACTAAATAATCTTTACATAATTTAAAATAATATACAAATGACCCCTTAAATCTGGATCGTTTATAGGTTATGGTATGAAACAAGAATCTAACCTTCTACAATTCACAACAACTAAAATACAAGTTTAGATACCTTTGTACTAATTCCCTTGTCTAATTTTTCTAACATTTTCATCCTCTTGCAGCTGAGATCTTTCTAACTTCTGTTGTCTATTCAAAGTTATTCACTTTTATCCTCATTTATTTCTGAAAGAAATAGAAATTTACAAAACAAGAGTGAGCCAAAAATGCCCAACAAGTATATAATTGAGTTACAAGCATCAATATTAAATGAAAATTTCCAGACAAAATCTTTAAATAATTAGACAATTCTATTTATTTGAGGTAGTTGAGCGAATAAACATTGGCCGTTACCAGCCCTTAATTATAAATAAAAAGTGACGAGCAATTCCCAGATTCATCTCCCGAATCAGGGTTTTTTCCGGTTTTGGAATCATAAAACTTTTCGAGAGAGAATGCCATTAATGGCAATCAACAATAAATTAGATTGGACACTAGTTCGCACCTATATCCTGCTGATCAGCCAGGATACAGTGCAGATTTATATCTCACTATATAGATCCATTCGGGTACCCATGCACTATCGCTCAAGGGTCCGGTCCATCCGCGGCCCATAGGGTCCAGCTCATCACTGGCCCTCACAGTAACCATCCAGCCCGTAGATTATTTTGATGTCAAATCATTTTGATTTCAACACATCCCAGTTCAGGGTTCGCAAATAACCCGGAAGAATAGGTATTTGCTCGAGAGAACAATCGATAATATAGGAACAATAATGAAAGGAACTTTCATAATTAAAAGTAATTGCAACGAAATATAAAATAGTTAACTATTCTGAACTTAGAATAGTAATGAAGTAATTGCAGTATGTTACGAGAGAAGTTAGGAATACTTGCCTTGATACGCTTTAATCACCATTACTGGTTGACTTTGGTTCTAATTGAACGTTCGACTTTATCGTCAGATTACTACCCTATTCTGGATACGATCTCAACACTCAGGTCCTTCGTGTAAAACTTTGCTGAGCTCGACGACTAACCACTAGATTATCCTTAATCCGATGTCAATCATCGGGTCTTCAGACTAGGACCTATAGGGTTGAAATACCCTAATTCAGATAATCGCTTAAGCTTAATACAATATCACTATCACTTCTACCCATACGATTTCATAACCCGATTCATATATTATATATATTATTGAAATACACATAGCAATTATGGTTCACATCTTCGAAATTCGGTTCGGTATTTATTTTCGGAAAGTACATATATTCGTCGTCTTGAAAAATAGGGTAATCGATTATTCAGAAAATATCTTATCACGCCACGTAATTAGGTTTCGTATAATATAATTATATATCTCCGTTTGACATCTCCGATAATTATAGGTTACGTTCCCGTATTTTCGGAATTAATTTCCCGAAAATCGGGCAACGTCTCATTTGTTTATCGGCCTACCCGTCGAAACAATTCGACGTCAAATCACAACAACCGCAACACAATCCAATTCACAATCCAATTAACCAATCCCCATCACCAATACGAATTCAATTATTAATTATTTTTATTCATTTTCATTTCGAAATTAATTCCATGAACTAATTTATTTAATTTAAAAACGTAGCCGTCAGCTCACCGAGGCACATCGCCGACGGCAATAAAATTTTGCGGGTACCCGATTAATTTTTGGATTTCCAACGCAAAATTTCACCGATTAACTTAATTTTTTTTCCACACGAATTTCTTTATTTCACAAAACTTCAATCAAATAAAAATCCTGCAGAAATATGAAAAGCCCCGTATTAATATTTGTATATAATCGGAAACTAAGCTCCCGCCCGGAAAAAGAAAAGGTAACCAGAAAAGCGCAACACAACAACTGAACAACACAGGGCACAGTTTCCACACGCCTCACGCGCCACCATACACACTGCACACACGCACACACAAAGTTCACACACGCACACACAGTACACAACACACAGAGTACACACAACACACTCATGATAACACATATATATACACAGGTTTGTATGTATATAATACCAGGAACCAAAACGAGACCAACAAGAGAAAAGAAATAGGATAAATCACCGGAAACTGACCGAAAAGGAACAAAACCGTGGTGATAGAATCAATAGGGGTAAGAGAAACAACGAAGGAGAAAAGGGGAAAAATAAGAACAGAGATGAGGGAGAATAACGAGAGATTGGAGAGCTCAGAGAGATGAATCGAGAGAGACTGGAGAGGAGATATTGAGAGAGACATGAGAGAGAGGTGAGATATGGGAGAGTAAAGAGATAAAGAATAAAAGGTTATCTGTTATTATTATCTTGACAGTCTTGAGTTTTACCCCGTAATTAATAATTTAACGGGCATACTTACTAGTAAAATAACTCGCGAAAATTAACATAATAGTTCTAATATATTGAGAATAATTAAAAACCACTAATCTAAAATTTTCATAATTTTTAAGTAAATTTTAACTTGCGCACCATACCGGTATTTTATGATTTAACGGATAAACATGCGGGTGAATAAAAGCCATAAAATTACCGGAATAATTTTAAAATATTTGAAATATTCCAAAATTAATAAAATATGAGTTTCATAATTTTTAAAGCATTCTGGAATTAAATTCTGATTTTACAATTAAATGAAATCAGAAAATCATTTAAAGATAAATAATCAATAAAATATTGATTTCCAAATTTTATAAACTCCTAAAAATAACAAATAAGATTATAAAGCAACAAAAATATTTTTAGAAACAATTTTAGTATTTATCAGATAAATATTCGATCAAATCACTTTAAAAACAAAATAAATTCATACATCTCAATAATTAATTATACAAGTAGTCTTCATACCTAACAAATTACCCATAATCAATAATAAAACAACACACAGCTATCAGAACCATCACATATTTCATTTATTTAATAATTCCATAATTACATTTATATATCGGATCTGAAAATAGATTACTTAGCCGCTAAGTAACTGTAAAGACTATACAATTTAATACTAGATTTGGATAATTATCAAAACAAAGCCTCTTATAAAATACTTAATACAAAAATAAGGTAATAATACCTCACCTTTCGAGAATACGGGTTTTAAAAACGCAAAAACGGTTGAAGTTGGACGATTTCAAATTCTAAAAAGTAATTATAGAATCTGAAGAATTGAAGACAGGGTATAGACAGAGGTTAATGAAGATGTTGTCTAAAGTACCAGAAAGGATTCCAGTGAAAGTACACTTGTTTATCGACATTCAGTGTCTGAAGCAATAAAGTTGAGGTAAGCTTAACAATTTAATCAAGGCCATATTACGAAGACCTGAATCGGGGTTTGTCGTATGTGAACCAGATCAGTTGCACTAGGCGTCAACAGCTCGTGAAAGGAATCTGGGTATTATTTATAGAAGAATTGTTAAGTTGAGGAACGTACTTGGATTGAACATTTATATGTTAAATTACGAGAAGAGGTGTGCGGGGTATACAGCTAAACAGCTCAGGGGACTGACGAAGCTCAAAGTTTAATTGGTAAATTAAATAAATTTATTTAGTGGACTTTAATATAATTTATTTAATAAACTTAAATTGATTTATATTATAAACTTTAAATAAGTTTATTTTATAAATCTAAATTAGTTTATTTATATAAGTTATATTTAAGTTTATTTTATAAATTAATTTAATTACAATTTAAACTTAAAAAAAAGAGAAAAAAAAAGAAAAGAAAAAGAAAAAGAAAAAGAAAAGAAAAAGAAAATAAATAAATTAAAAGGATAATCAAAACATGTAGATGTTGTACATGTTGTTTTACCTTTTTGTTTAAGTACCTTGACAAGTACTTGAACAAACATGTCGCCACAGAGATTATCCTCCGCCTGTCGCCATACAATTATCCTGTTTCTCCTGTCGCCATAGAACTACTTAGTCGCCAGAGAAAGGTTGTCGCCATAGAGCTCTCCTCTCTCCCCAGCCACACATTATTGGATAAAGTCTACACTTAGCAGCAGAAGAAAAATAGCCATTCATTTTTTTCTGTTCATCTTCTCTCCCAAAAAGAGAAGTGAAAATGGCAGCATTGATTTATAGAGAAGCTCAAACTTTTTGTATATCCGTTTAACTTCTCACTGGAGTAACGTTATGATACCCAATTTAATTCTTGTATATTCATAGGGGCATTATAATCGTTACCCGGTAATTAAATCCTAGGCAAACAAAAGCTAGATCATTGTATATGATTTATTTTGTAAATCTTTGTAGTAGCTAGGAACTTTGTTGTTCTTAGATTGTAGCCGGTTAATTTATTTACCGGAGTGTAGCAACACCCTCGAGGATTTATATATGAATATATATTTCCCCGAATATCTTGTGTTCTTTGTTTTTGTCGTTCCAAACACTATTCCTCTCAAGAACACGAAACCACTAACCGAGCACTAAATCTAAATCTGCTAAAGATTCGAAAGAATTTTTAATTTAGTGATTATCGTATTCAACCCCCCTTCTACGATAATTCGTGACCTAATAATTGGTATCAGAGCAGACTGATTGTTACACAGATCAGGATCCTTAAAAATAATTTATTTTATTAATTTTTCATTTACATAAATTTATTTTGTAAATTTGATTTAGTAAATTTATTTTATAAATTTAATTTAAATAAGTTTATGGTATGAACTTAATTTAAAAAAATTTATTTTATGAATTTAACTAAATTAATTTGCTACTTAAATTTTAGTAAATAAAAATTGTTAATTTAAATTTATTTATTTTTTTCCGATTTATGGCTTCCAGTTTTAAGGTTTATTAGCTGCAATTTCCTGAATCAGTTCGGCAACAAGAAATGGAAGTATTTGTTTTTCAGGGTACAAGGAGCTGCCATTTTGTTTGTTAATTAACTAAAGAAAGGGGTCAGCGTTGTTGTGCAAAGATTGGTTTGTCTGAGTTTTTGTTTTTGGCTGCCATTCACGCGCTTGGTCACGCGCAAGGAATACAGCCAGGCATCGCAGTGACATCACGCGCGGTGAGTTCCTAGTCGCCACAGCCGCGCGCCTGGAAGCCCACTTGCGGAACTCGCACCTGGGCGCAGCACATTTACTCCTGTACATTCTTTTAGTCGCCATAGACATTAATTCAAAGCTCTTGTGACTCTGATCGCCACGGGGAGAAATAATTCTAAGGCAATATTTCTGTACACTCTTAGTCGCCATAGAATAGAAAAATCAGCGCACAAGTAGTAGTCGCCATATAGAATTGTCAGTGGTCGCCATTCAACTCTTAACAAATTTTTGTTAACCCCAAATTTAATTATTTTCAATTTAGTTATTTTTCCATAAATTTTAAAATTCTTAAATTTAATTTTTTCTTAAATAATAATTTACACTTTATTTAATTTTTAAAAAAATTCAAAATTCTTGAAAATTAGATGTTATGTAAATATTTATTTTTGATTAATTTATTTTCTAAGAAAATTAAAAATATTAGAAATTTAAATTTCTCTTAAATATTAAATTAAGGGTACTCAAAGGATTGGTAGACTCAGGATTCCTCCGGGCTTTTAAAGTGGATTTTATTCTTTTGAAGAAAATAAAGACCATGTGCTATTCAAACGGAAAATTCCCGAACACGGAAATTATAGATAATGGTTTTCTTACTCCAATGAAACTAATTTCAAGACCTACAGACGTAAATTGTAGATCTTCCTCAAAGGCCCAGGATGAATGGGATTGGTCTGACCTCTCGCTCGGATGTAAGACTCCCGCCGCCGACAGATGTCCCATACCCTTTTGTAACACCCCCAGATCCGGGGTCGGGGATCCGGGTCGTCACGGTCTTTCTTTCCACAATATCACTTCACTTAATTAATAATAAATAACCTTATGCTGTGACCCCACACTAACACACACCACAACCCGTTATAGTCTCAGAGATGAAATTTAAATAAGTACAAGTCTTTGAATCCACAATTTAAAAGTTATTACAACCCAAAATGATTACTTGATAAATTTACAGTTAATTGCCATTATCTGCCACAAGTTATAATTATACATAATTGATTCTCAAAAGTAGATGGTCTGATCTACAATAGATCTACCTCTGCAGCTATAGCAACTACAACATCAACGGGAAGACGCGGGACGCTTCCCACACGCTTGCGCTGGGTCTGCTGGAGTCTGGCCATCTTTCCTAACTGTTGTTGTGTGATGAAGAAATAAAGCAAGAGTGAGCCTTACAGCTCGCAAGATAATATATAGTGATAACAATAATATAAGTATCTAAATGGATACTTACTAGAATCTTTTATCGTGTGTAAGATAATTACTAGTATATACTTACTAGTATATGAGCCTTCTCATAGTACTCACGAAAGTCTTGGTCAAAAGAAATGAACCAAGTTTGATTTCTTAATGCGATGAAGTCGCAAAATATTCAGTATATATACATATATACTTTTCAAAATATTGGAAGTCCTCTTCCATGCATAATATACACAAAATCCCAGTGTATAACTGTATATATAAAAAAATATATCGTTGCAAGGTGATCTCATATATCTAACCTTGTCTCAACGTTTTTCTGAAAATCTTTGTCATTCATAAGACAATTATTAACTAGATATAAGTTTAAAAGATGAAGTTACAAGATACCCTAATACACTTATATCTTTCCCAAATACTACTTGAACTACCACCGTTCAAGTTATAATCAGTTTCAAAAGTTCATCACATAGATGAGACTACAAGACAAGATTTGAATAGATTCCATCTTTAAAATATCATTAAAGGAAATGAAGTTATGACATACTTTATTTAGTCCCGATATATATATATCCACATATATATATCTCTTAAACATTTCCTGGAACCTCTGTTATGTAAAGTATGAACAGAGTTTGAAACATCCAATGAATTTTGGAAAGGAAAAGAATTTTGGCATAAACCAGATATCTTGCTGATCAGGCAAAGATACCAATACGTAACCTTTTCTACTGTAGATGGATGAATTCCTCACCGGTCATCACCCTGGCCGCATTAGGACCTCGCGCTAGACCGTTACCCGGCCCCTCACGCGTTGATGGACTGCCACCCAGCCACTTACACTTTCATAGACCGTACCCCGGCCTGTCGCTTATGCCGACTCAATTAGATGGGCTTACTTCCCGAACATTGGGCAAGTAATCAATTCATTTACCAAAACTGCAACCTCGTTGCGAATATAAAATACACCACAGAGCCGGATTCCCCAGTTTTTGAGCGAGTATTTAAATCCCCTTAAAAAGGAAGATCTTAAATATAAAAATGAGTATTTTTGGGATCCGCTCTGACTTTAAACATCATTTTGAAGACTCGAAAACACTTTAAAGAGTGTTTGGAGTAAAGCTGATTTAATGAAGTAAATCAGTCCCCAGAATATTTAGAAAATGACTAAATATTATTATTTAATAATATTCCCATAAAGAATAATCTTTATAAAAATAATTGAAGTAGAAGTATTAAAACTTATACTTGAAACGAGTATTAAATAACCAAAGATATACTTATATGAAAGTATTATCTTTATTTGAATAGTCGAAAATAAGTTTGATTATTAACACCTTATTCTTTAATAAAATAAAGAATATACCTCGGCAAATAATCGGAGTCATAGATCCTCAAATGAATATTCAAATAATATTCATTAAATAATATAAACTGAGTCATAAGCCTTCAAATGAATATTCAAATAATATTCAATAAATAATATAAAAGAGTCATAAGCCCTCGAATGAATATTCAAATAATATTCAATAAATAATATAAAAGAGTCATAAGCCCTCGAATGAATATCCAAATAATATTCAATAAATAATATAAAAGAGTCATAAGCCCTCGAATGAATATTCAAATAATATTCAAATAAATAAATAAAAGGAGTCATACGCCATCGAATAATATTCGAAATAATATTCAATAATAAAATAAAGTTAAAGTTATCGAATAAACCTTATTCGATTAATAGTTTTGAAAACTATGACCATATATATATATAAATATATATATATATATATCCATATCCATATATACAAAATCTACTCGGGATCCTCGACTCCCGGTTTTAGAAAATATTTTCACCTTTGGGTCCCTATACTAAGGGTATATGCAAGTTACCGCTATCCTCTAGCATAGGTATTATCAACTGAACCAACAGATATATATTTCAAGAATATGAAACAGGCATGCATATATACCATATCACATGCTACAATATATCGCAAGAATTTGCTAAATAACCAACATGCATTTATCGCAAGATCATGCATATACAAATATATACATCACAACAACAGTATAACGGATAGAATACTTGCCTGAGCGACTTGGGGGTGAGAAAGGCTCGGGACGAGTCTGATAACCTATAAACAACAAGTAAGTTGGAATTAAACCAAAATCACTTGTAAATCTATACTTTAACTAACTTAGACTCTAACGCTTGTTTTGCGCTCACTGATTTGCTTAAGTCACTCGGGTACCCGCGGCTCCACCATTTTTAATAATTTAACCTTTACGAGTTTTAAAGCGATTCCTTCGCGAGTGTCTTACCAACTGCCTAACACACTTACCATAAATGTTTCATACATTAATTAACCCTTTTTGGTCTTTAACCTATGTTTCAAAGTAAGGCGAGGGAAAAAGTTTCGTTCGCGAAACGCCGTTACTTGAAACGGTCGTTTCTCCTAAATCGTGCATCGGAATCGAACGAACTACATATCAAAACGAAGCTCGTAACATGAGCTATCTAAACATGGCAGTGGTCATAATCTAGCAGGGGGTTCTCGGGTCCTAATTCTATGCACAAAAACAGTCCAAAGAAAATCGGACGTTACGACGGCTATGTTTACGCGATTTCCCAAATTTTAAACCATTCAATACCAACCACAAATCAACTCCAATTCAACATACAACCAACATCCATCCTCATCACATCATAACAACCCCAACCAATTCAATTTAATCATTTATACTTATGCCTAAGCTTAATTTAACCATACTTAAGGTTTTTTTATCAAAACCACAACATTTACCATTCCATTTTACTACCATTCCAAATCCCAAACTCTAAATCACAACAACAAGCTACAATATCATCCTACTAATCAAAATCATCTTATAATACATAGGGATCTAGGGTTTGGAGATGGTATACCTTCCTTGAAGTGGTGGGATGAGCTAGGAAGCCTTAAGAAGCTTTGAGAAGTCTTAGGAAAGCTTGGATCTTCAAGAAAAACAAGAAAACTTCAAGTTAAAAAACTTGAAAACACTATTCATAGTCTTCTTCTTTGATTAAATGAAGAAGATTGAGAAGGAATTAATGGCTTAAACTCATGATATAGTCCTAACTAAGCATGAAGATGATTAGGGAATTATCTTACCAATTTAGGAAGCTTGGATCTTGAGTTTTGAATTGTTCTTGCCTTATGAATAGTAAAAAGCCGAGAGCTTCAAGAACAAAGCCTTGGTTGCTTTTTGATTTTTGATGAAAATGATTTTTGCTTTGCTTGGTTGCTTGGTTTTTGTGCTTGCTTTAGTCAATTACCTTTTTGCCCTTGAATTTGTGTGGTTACAAAGCCACCACACCTCCTTCCTTCCCATGTCATGCCTATATCATCCTCATGATGTCATCCTCCCTTCCTTGTCCTCTTTCTATTGGTTGGATGACATCATTCCCACTAATCCCTTTGATTAACTTCCTAATCGTTTGCCTAATGACCGCTGATCTGTTATACGGTTCGCTTAACTTTCGTTCTCGTTTATCGTTTGAGGGATCATACCCGGGATCTTATTACTTAGGTTCCCTTAACCTTTCTCAATATATTATATTCCTTTTATGATCCTCTCCTATAATCCTTTAATTTAAATCCTTTTTATCCTGTTACCTTATACTCAATTCTCTCCGTATCTTGTGAATTTCCGGGAAAAATCAAAGTGTTCGGAATTGGATTCTGACGATCTTTACATACACTTATATACCACATAGAGTACTAATAATATCCCATAAGATCAATAACAGAACCCCTACATAGCGTGGCATGGAAAGTTTTCTCGTTCAGCAAAAACACTATTCATAAGGGTTTCAAAATTTCTCAAAAATTGGGGTTATTACAGTCTCCCCTCCTTAAAAGGATTCCGTCCCGGAATCAGATAGAAAACAAATGGGGATACTTTCTTAGCATTACACTTTCTAACTCTCGAGTCAATTTTCCCACATTGTGGTTCTACCACCAAACTCTGCCTAGTTTGATAATCCTTCTCCTAAGCACTTGTTCCTTTTCACTCTATAACCCTTCCTGGTTGCTCCATATAGGTTACGTCGGGTTGCATATCTATGCGCTCATATGCCCCTATTTATCTGGCATCTGAATTACACTTCCTTAACATTGATACGTGAAACACGTTACGACCTGCTACATGTTCGGGGTTAGGGCTAGCTCATATGCTAACTTCCCAAACGTCTTAATATATCCAAGGGTCCAACAAATTGTAGACTTAGCTTTCCTTTCTTTCCGAACCTCATCAATCCTTTCCAAGGGATACCTATAACATTACTAGGTCCCCTATTTCATACTCTTTATCCTTTCGTGTCAAATCAACATACTTATCATGACCATCTTGGGCTACTACCAGCCGTCCTCTGATTAGATCTATCATATCCTTGGTCCTTTGGACTACTGCGGGTCCGAGCATCTTGCGCTCTACAACTTCATCCTAACATAAGGGAGATCGACATTGTCTTCCCTCAATGATCTCATAAGGCGACATCTCGATAATGACTTATGATCTATTGTCGTAAGATAACTCAATCCGAATTAAGTGATCATTCCAAATTGTTTCAAGTCTATTGCACAGACTCTCATTATTGCTTTTAACATTAGAGCTTCTGCTTCTCAATACCCATTCTTTTCCAGTTCGTAATCGCTACTACCTTCCGTTCCTAATATTATACTGGTTATACTTTTGCTTGTTAGCGTTCTATAACCTTTTAATAACCACGTCAACCTTAGTATCACGAATGTGTTCCCATTCCGCATACTACCACCACTTTATTACTCCTTTTTCAGTTGTTTCTATTTTCCAAAATTTGATCAATCAAATAGAAGTAAAGGAATTTGTTGAGAGATCACTATGATCATGAACACTTGTTATATCGCATAGTTAGTACAGAAGGTGGCCAGCCTTTAGTACTTGACAAGCAATTAAACAATAGCTGGTATCCTACTCGGCTTCTATCACACAGATAGATAGTCATTCGGCAATACCTCCCCTTCTGGAAGGGTTGTTCTTCTCAGCTTACATGAAATGAAAAGAAGAGAAAAGAACGAACTGAAGAGAATTGTATATATGAAAAAAATATACTGCCACAAAATATCTGGCTTGGAACCTACCTCTGAACTATAGAGGTTTATCATAGGAGAACAAAACATATACGTATATAAATCAACATTAAGCATTATAGCCTCGTATTTCCCATTCCTAAATATTTTCGCTATCCCGTCCATCATTCTATGGACCCATGCTCTTCCTCGAGCTTATACACACTTACCTTTGAAACTCCCTCGACATCGAAAATCGAATCTGGGATCTCATTCTAGACATCATCGTTACTTGAATTCTATGCTTGCACCGCAACCTTCCTCGTATAATAATACGACTCTCTATTGATAAGAAAGAATAATAATTCACTATGTAGATACTCTACTTAATTAGTCTATTAATGATAACTTATACACTACCACGACCCGATTAGTGGTACTCAATCTCAACACCCATTCCAATACAACTCTCATGGTTGTAATCAGCTCACTACTCGCATAATTATTGCTGCCTTACTATGGTCCACCACTGACCCACTGTAGTCATTCATTTTCCATGAAATCTTAATAACTAACCATACGGAGTCCATACATCTCGTATCTAATTCTCCTAAGGAGTTAACATAACCACCAATCACAATTCATGAAGAACACTCCAAACTCTGACGTACCTTCATGACATAAAGCAGATAAAAGTGCAGAAGAGTTTCAATCAAAGCAACGATAGCAGGTTAATACCATTCGTAATCATATGCCTTCAATAGAAGACTTAACTCAAAGGTTTGTTTAGTCTTTTTTTTTTTGAAACATGGTCCTGGCTTATCTCAAGATAGGACCTCCTAAGATAGATAGCCCGTTCATGGCGATTACGTGAATTAAACCTTTACCAACTACTATTACGGTCGGGTATTGCACAGTCATCAGAAGGAATGTCAATCTTCCAAACCATAATACAACCTTCACAGCTTTGACCATCATCACTGTATTCCTCTCGCACGAGCGCCTATAATTATCCTCTTACCTTTAAAGTGTCGGCCACCTCTTTGGCCTTTCCTGATAGTAAAATTTCCTTACAGTCAATGTCACATTAACCACCTCCAAATAAATTTTCTACCTTATTTCAATCACAGCTTATGTGAAAATGCTTTCCTTAAAATCTGATGAGTAAAAAAAAAATCACCATTTTTCCATAAGTTATTGCCTCAGTCTTTAGAGGTTAATCACTGTCGCGACTGACTCTCGATCGTACTTAGAACATCTTTTGTCTTAGGTCCTAATTGCCCTGAACAATTTCGACCTTTACTGGTTCGATCCATACTTTCTCGTGGTTTAACACGTGCCCCACTTGGCACCATTATAATTACGTCATATTTCTTTTATCAACATTTTTATTCTTGAGAATTTTGAATATTACCTTTCTCCTTGTAAAACCTCTAAGGTTATCCTTCAATCGTTCCTCCTGTATTCCCTAGATACAGGGCATATCAAAATACCATTCACTATTACTAGAACCATTGTCTATATACTTCTGAAAAATTTCTCCACTGATCCTTAAAGGTTATTATTACCTTAATGCTTTCCAATTCATACTGTCAAAACTCATACTATCCCTATCAAGGGTGAAATGCCAATCTTTATGCATTCCCCTAGGATTCGTTTTAAGTTACCGATGTTCTATCCTTAATTCCACCTTTAAAAAGGTACAAGCATCCTTCCATGGATAAATAAAGTCATATATCCCTGATATGGGTATCTTATTCAATCATTCCCACCTCGATAGTAAATGCCTAATTTCACAATAACATCTGTATACAAAATGAGGTTAATCAAAATGGCCTCCAAAAGATAGCAACAGTTATCCGCTTTTCTTGCCTAATCTGGTAACGATAACAAGGATGTTCTGGAAGATATTGGTCGTGTTCAACGTGAACTTCTTCTTAATAATTCCTTATTTACTTTTGTTGTTTATCTCAACAGTCACCTCAATGTTGGGATATCTTTCATATCTGGCGTCTCCCTTTCTGGGTATCATGCCACCGGTCTTACACTTCACCTTCTTGAAGGTCACTTCCTTCATCCAATTTTTCCTAATTTCTTACTTCCTTGTCTCCTCAGTCTATCCGCGTCTCACTATTTATCCTTCGAACTATCTCAATGTTTCCTCGAATCCTCCCAACTTAAAGGGGATAAAATATATGCATCTCTTATGCCTTCACCCATCAATTTTAACTCATGGTGAATCACCCTCATCCTGACGATTACTTACTTTTCTATTTCTATTACTATGAGTCTTTAGGGTTTCCTCATACCCAACTCCCTTATCATTCCTCAAACTCTATTGCCTTTATATTCCTTTCCACTTCAGTTTCTTTTTATTATTTTTTTTTCCTTCTCTTATCATTATTTCATGAACCAACTCAACATAAGCCTTGATTTCAACATCCCGTCATTCTGGATTCGTGCCCTTAGAACGAATCTTGACAACTTTTACAACTTAAATTCACAATTCATCATACTCGTCTGCCTTTGTTCTGGCTCTAAAGCTTTTACACTCTCTCCATAACCTTGGGAATTACTTTCCCGAAAACAATTGGCTGAACTTTAATCAGTTTATCATAACCTCTGGCTCCGTGCCTTTCTTGGTCTTTCACCAGCGGGTTGTCTCTCTCTTAGGAGGGTAAGTGATAAAAACAGTCCTTTTGAGATTCGTCAATCATTTAGAATCTCAAATGATTCCTATATTTCCTTTAGCCAGGCTCTTGCCTCGGCTGGGTCAGCCTGTTCCTTGGAACTCTGAGAGCTTAGCGACTTAAAGGTCCTGAAAGAATTTCTCACCGCACTGTCTCCTCAGGGTGGTGGTTGGGGATAATAGTCTAAGTTCTTTTTAGACAGGTCCATGAATTGCCGTATAGGAGTACCGTCTCGGGTCTCCTTTCCTTACTCGACTTTCTGTTTCCTTGGTATGAAATGTTTCAACCTTCTCCCATAATCGGGGTTATCTTATACATTAAAAACCTTGTTTTCCACTCTATTATGTCATGGGTTCTTTCTTTCTTGATGGCAACCTCCCTGACTATCACATTCAGGGTTTGCCCTAAATCTTATTCCTCAAACTATGGCTCTCATCTAAGTTCTCATCCTTACGCTCTTGAACTTTCGGAACCCAAATTCTATAGGAATACCTCTTTATTCCCTTATCATCTTTCTCTGGCACCGTATGCACTTTTCCAATAATTCGGTCTCTATTGCAATCTCAAACAGCTTTTCGGTACCGGCTCCGGTTACCTTCACTACTATTTCCAAAATCTCTTATAAACTCTCCCAAAGACATTATCATCTTGAGTCTCTCCTTTTTACTAAGGGCATCAGCCACCACATTGGCTTTCCCCGAATGATAAAGAATCTCCCAATCATTATTCTTGATTAGCTCTAACTGCCTCCTCTGGCATATGTTGAGCTCTTTCTACGTGAAAATGTACTAGAGCACTTATGGCTTAGGTAATTCTCGCACTTCTCTCCATACAAGTAGTGCCTCAAATCTTTAGGGTAAAACTATTGCCACGAGCCTAAGCTCATGGGCGTGGATATCGAATTTCATATTACCTTAATTGTCTTGACGCAGACGCGATTACCTTACCGTGCTGCATAAGCACGCACCCTAAGCCCTTGTGCGAAGCGTCACTACACTTCACAAAATCTCCTTTTTCCATCCGGCAACGCCAGCATAGGGGCCATCACCAACCTCTGCTTCAGTTCTTGAAAGCTGTTCTCGTATTTCTCTGTCCATTCGAACTTCTCAGTCTTACGAGTAAGCCGCGTTAAAGGGGCTACTATCTTTACAACTTGAACGAACCTCCGGTAGTGACCGACAAATCCTACCTCTGGTAGTCGACCTAACCATGGTCATCAATTCATCAGTGGTCCTTTATTCATTCTTGTCAGGATCCTCCATGGGATCCTTCTCATCAACTATCCCTTCTAGGACAACATCCTCAACCGCTACATCCTCAATATCAACATCATCCGGTCCCGCGTTAGGACGCTCTATCGGATCCATAATCTGATCCCCAATAAATAATAAAACATCATCGCGTTGATGTTCCTCAACTTCAGGGTTCGGAGTCCCGCTACCATATACGATAACGAACTACGCTCCTATCACGATATTTATAAGGGTTCCCATAAGGGTTTTAACTGTCAGTGCTACGTTAGGTAGCCCGACTATGAACTTGGAAAGAGTTCTTATTATCTTAGTTAACTTATTATCTTAACGTCCCATCATCTCTGAGGTTTATAACGCTTAGCTCTGATACCATTTCTGTAACACCCCCAGATCCGGGGTCGGGGATCCGGGTCGTCACGGTCTTTCTTTCCACAATATCACTTCACTTAATTAATAATAAATAACCTTATGCTGTGACCCCACACTAACACACACCACAACCCGTTATAGTCTCAGAGATGAAATTTAAATAAGTACAAGTCTTTGAATCCACAATTTAAAAGTTATTACAACCCAAAATGATTACTTGATAAATTTACAGTTAATTGCCATTATCTGCCACAAGTTATAATTATACATAATTAATTCTCAAAAGTAGATGGTCTGATCTACAATAGATCTACCTCTGCAGCTATAGCAGCTACAACATCAACGGGAAGACGCGGGACGCTTCCCACACGCTTGCGCTGGGTCTGCTGGAGTCTGGCCATCTTTCCTAACTGTTGTTGTGTGATGAAGAAATAAAGCAAGAGTGAGCCTTACAGCTCGCAAGATAATATATAGTGATAACAATAATATAAGTATCTAAATGGATACTTACTAGAATCTTTTATCGTGTGTAAGATAATTACTAGTATATACTTACTAGTATATGAGCCTTCTCATAGTACTCATGAAAGTCTTGGTCAAAAGAAATGAACCAAGTTTGATATCTTAATGCGATGAAGTCGCAAAATATTCAGTATATACATATATACTTTTCAAAATATTGGAAGTCCTCTTCCATGCATAATATACACAAAATCCCAGTGTATAACTGTATATATAAAAAAATATATCGTTGCAAGGTGATCTCATATATCTAACCTTGTCGCAACGTTTTTCTGAAAATCTTTGTCATTCATAAGACAATTATTAACTAGATATAAGTTTAAAAGATGAAGTTACAAGATACCCCAATATACTTATATCTTTCCCAAATACTACTTGAACTACCACCGTTCAAGTTATAATCAGTTTCAAAAGTTCATCACATAGATGAGACTACAAGACAAGATTTGAATAGATTCCATCTTTAAAATATCATTAAAGGAAATGAAGTTATGACATACTTTATTTAGTCCCGATATATTTATATCCACATATATATATCTCTTAAACATTTCCTGGAACCTCTGTTATGTAAAGTATGAACAGAGTTTGAAAGATCCAATGAATTTTGGAAAGGAAAAGAATTTTGGCATAAACCAGATATCTTGCTGATCAGGCAAAGATACAAATAAGTAACCTTTTCTACTGTAGATGGATGAATTTCCTCACCGATCATCACCCTGGCCGCATTAGGACCTCGCGCTAGACCGTTACCCGGCCCCTCACGTGTTGATGGACTGCCACCCAGCCACTTACACTTTCATAGACCGTACCCCGGCCTGTCGCTTATGCCGACTCAATTAGATGGGCTTACTTCCCGAACATTGGGCAAGTAATCAATTCATTTACCAAAACTGCAACCTCGTTGCGAATATAAAATACACCACAGAGCCGGATTCCCCAGGTTTTGAGCGAGTATTTAAATCCCCTTAAAAAGGAAGATCTTAAATATAAAAATGAGTTTTTTTGGGATCCGCTCTGACTTTAAAAATCATTTTGAAGACTCGAAAACACTTTAAAGAGTGTTTGGAGTAAAGCTGATTTAATAAAGTAAATCAGTCCCCAGAATATTTAGAAAATGACTAAATATTATTATTTAATAATATTCCCATAAAGAATAATCTTTATAAAAATAATTGAAGTAGAAGTATTAAAACTTATACTTGAAACGGGTATTAAATAACCAAAGATATACTTATATGAAAGTATTATCTTTATTTGAATAGTCGAAAATAAGTTTGATTATTAACACCTTATTCTTTAATAAAATAAAGAATATACCTCAGCAAATAATCGGAGTCATAGATCCTCAAATGAATATTCAAATAATATTCATTAAATAATATAAACTGAGTCATAAGCCTTCAAATGAATATTCAAATAATATTCAATAAATAATATAAAAGAGTCATAAGCCCTCGAATGAATATTCAAATAATATTCAATAAATAATATAAAAGAGTCATAAGCCCTCGAATGAATATCCAAATAATATTCAATAAATAATATAAAAGAGTCATAAGCTCTCGAATGAATATTCAAATAATATTCAAATAAATAAATAAAAGGAGTCATACGCCATCGAATAATATTCGAAATAATATTCAATAATAAAATAAAGTTAAAGTTATCGAATAAACCTTATTCGATTAATAGTTTTGAAAACTATGACCATATATATATATAAATAAATATATATATATATATATCCATATCCATATATACAAAATCTACTCGGGATCCTCGACTCCCGGTTTTAGAAAATATTTTCACCTTTGGGTCCCTATACTAAGGGTATATGCAAGTTACCGCTATCCTCTAGCATAGGTATTATCAACTGAACCAACAGATATATATTTCAAGAATATGAAACAGGCATGCATATATACCATATCACATGCTACAATATATCGCAAGAATTTGCTAAATAACCAACATGCATTTATCGCAAGATCATGCATATACAAATATATACATCACAACAACAGTATAACGGATAGAATACTTGCCTGAGCGACTTGGGGGTGAGAAAGGCTCGGGACGAGTCTGATAACCTATAAACAACAAGTAAGTTGGAATTAAACCAAAATCACTTGTAAATCTATACTTTAACTAACTTAGACTCTAACGCTTGTTTTGCGCTCACTGATTTGCTTAAGTCACTCGGGTACCCGCGGCTCCACCATTTTTAATAATTTAACCTTTACGAGTTTTAAAGCGATTCCTTTGCGAGTGTCTTACCAACTGCCTAACACACTTACCATAAATGTTTCATACATTAATTAACCCTTTTTGGTCTTTAACCTATGTTTCAAAGTAAGGCGAGGGAAAAAGTTTCGTTCGCGAAACGCCGTTACTTGAAACGGTCGTTTCTCCTAAACCGTGCATCGGAATCGAACGAACTACATATCAAAACGAAGCTCGTAACATGAGCTATCTAAACATGGAAGTGGTCATAATCTAGCAGGGGGTTCTCGGGTCCTAATGCTATGCACAAAAACAGTCCAAAGAAAATCGGACGTTACGACGGCTATGTTTACGCGATTTCCCAAATTTTAAACCATTCAATGCCAACCACAAATCAACTCCAATTCAACATAAAACCAACATCCATCCTCATCACATCATAACAACCCCAACCAATTCAATTTAATCATTTATACTTATGCCTAAGCTTAATTTAACCATACTTAAGTTTTTTTTATCAAAACCACAACATTTACCATTCCATTTTACTACCATTCCAAATCCCAAACTCTAAATCACAACAACAAGCTACAATATCATCCTACTAATCAAAATCATCTTATAATACATAGGGATCTAGGGTTTGGAGATGGTATACCTTCCTTGAAGTGGTGGGATGAGCTAGGAAGCCTTAAGAAGCTTTGAGAAGTCTTAGGAAAGCTTGGATCTTCAAGAAAAACAAGAAAACTTCAAGTTAAAAAACTTGAAAACACTATTCATAGTCTTCTTCTTTGATTAAATGAAGAAGATTGAGAAGGAATTAATGGCTTAAACTCATGATATAGTCCTAACTAAGCATGAAGATGATTAGGGAATTATCTTACCAATTTAGGAAGCTTGGATCTTGAGTTTTGAATTGTTCTTGCCTTATGAATAGTAAAAAGCCGAGAGCTTCAAGAACAAAGCCTTGGTTGCTTTTTGATTTTTGATGAAAATGATTTTTGCTTGGCTTGGTTGCTTGGTTTTTGTGCTTGCTTTAGTCAATTACCTTTTTGCCCTTAAATTTGTGTGGTTACAAAGCCACCACACCTCCTTCCTTCCCATGTCATGCCTATGTCATCCTCATGATGTCATCCTCCCTTCCTTGTCCTCTTTCTATTGGTTGGATGACATCATTCCCACTAATCCCTTTGATTAACTTCCTAATCGTTTGCCTAATGACCGCTAATCTGTTATACGGTTCGCTTAACTTTCGTTCTCGTTTATCGTTTGAGGGATCATACCCGGGATCTTATTACTTAGGTTCCCTTAACCTTTCTCAATATATTATATTCCTTTTATGATCCTCTCCTATAATCCTTTAATTTAAATCCTTTTTATCCTGTTACCTTATACTCAATTCTCTCCGTATCTTGTGAATTTCCGGGAAAAATCAAAGTGTTCGGAATTGGATTCTGACGATCTTTACATACACTTATATACCACATATAGTACTAATAATATCCCATAAGATCAATAACAGAACCCCTACATAGCGTGGCATGAAAAGTTTTCTCGTTCAGTAAAAACACTATTCATAAGGGTTTCAAAATTTCTCAAAAATTGGGGTTATTACACCTTTGATTACGTGGTCAAGCCCCGGTACTAGGGTATGGAAATGTGGCATAAAATATCCCAAATGGGTGTAGAATCAACTCGCAGAAATGCCCGGTCAAAGAAGGGCTTGCTAGAACTCTGAAGAAAGGCTTAAAGCAGAGTTTTCTCACTAACTCAGGAAAGGCTCAATCATCAGAAATGGTTCGAGGAGAGCTTCAACCGAAAAAGCCTACTTATTCTACTGGAAAACCCTATTAGGCAGTAGTGGCAAGCACAACAGCTTAAAGCTAGGCTTATCCACGAGCAGCGTCGCTGCTTGATCAGCGGGGAGGAGTATCTCATCAAAGTATGGGGCAAGGAATCAAACGCTTTTACTTTGTCTCCCGGGATACACGGATCTTGCCAAACTCTGTCATGCCCGTCCTCCTTTGAGTTTATAAAACCAATATCCCCTTCTGTTTTTCCGTCTTCTTCTCTGCTTACTCCATAGGATAACACCGGGTTTTCAGACGCAGGAAATGAATGAAATTTCTACGGGTACAAGTTTTCTCGGAGATTTTAAGACAACTCTATGATTCCAGATTATACAGACACACAGTGGCTTATACCAATGCTATATTTATCATGGAATCAATGAGATGATACAGGCATAAATTATGGTGGTTAGAGAGAATAGTGGGGACAAACAAACATCTCAGTCACAGTTATTATAGTTGGAACCTCAGGACAAAATGTCAGAATTACTGATAGCTGAATCAAAGGAAGCTCAGGTAGAATTACTTGAGGGACTGGATGTCAGGGCAGTGTTTCACTTGTCAAGGAAGTTTAGTCGCATCAGATTCACAAGGAGTACATAAGCTATATCCAAGGATCAAGCCTATCTATTCCGAAGCAGAGATTCTTACAGATTCAGTTCAAGGGGTGATTACAAGACTGAGAATGGGACATAAACAAGATTTGATAGCTACAAGTATGACAAGCAATATGTGTCAAGTAACTATCAGGGGTTTTGCTACAACAGAACAAGAAGCTTGACAAACAAGGATGAGTAGGGATTCGGTTGAAGAGTTGAGACAAAGGTGGAATGTTTTCTTAGGGAAGCAGCCAGTCAAAATTTATAGTGCATGGGAAAGAGTTGGGATGGATCAGATGAAGAGAATCATGAATATCTTGCTTTCATAGCAATCTCTGAAGATGGTCTAACTCACATATCTCAGGTTTCAATTTCTAGAACCGCTACAATATCTTGTTCTCAATATTCAATGCATGATAAGATCTTAGTGTTTAATTGTTTAATACTTGCACAAGCATGATAGCATCACACATAGATAATGCTGAACTAGTTCAGTAGATTATATTCTGGTAACTAGGATTGATGTATAACTTGTGCATGCTAGTTTAGATGATCTTAAATAATTGTTTGAATATTTGTTGAACATGATTAATTGTTTTAGTGAGATATATGTTTTCCAGCATATAAGACCTTTGTTTATGCTTATCTCCTGCATCCTATTACATTGTCATTTATTCATTTGATCTGAACTGTTTGTTAAGATGTATTAATTTATAATTAGATTGAGATAGCTAGATGAGATTTATCACCATGATTGGACTAGATAGAATTAGTGATTTATTTTTTAATTCTGTTTGTTCCATATCATGCCTGTCTTGCTTAATTCTTATGTGTAATGTTTCTGAATGAATTCCATGTATTCTTATTTAGAATTACAATAGGGCAAAGACTGCTAGTCCTCCTTATGTAAGGTTGGAACCATTTATCCCCTAACCTAGAGACAAATTTGTCAAGAGTATTAAAATGGAGAAAATGGTCAGTCAAAGATAATAATTAGCAGGATAAGGTTGCAGTTGTTGTTATCTCTGTTTATAATGATATCTCTAATCCATCTGGACCCAAACTGATGATTGGGGTACCAAGAACTGTTAATCTATTTGTGAGTGCAGGACATAACAGGTTAATTGATTCATATGTATTCTTGGTAATTCATACTCAAGGCATATGATCAAAGAAAGAGCCTCACAATCAAATGTGATTGATAAAAGCTATTCCGTCAATTATCTTTGGAGATGACAACAAAGGTTTTCATTACGGGACAAGCTATACAGAAAAAGGGATGTCATCATGAATTGAACAATTGGTATCACTGATAACAACTAATCATTGGAGTCATTGATAATAATTGAAGCAACTTCTTGCTGGAGAATCAAGGCACAAATCCTTTTATCAGACAGTTCTGCATCAAATGACAAATTGTCAATTCAAAGAAGGATTAGTGTCTCATCTAAAGTAGGAAGGTTGAGAAGCTTGCTCTTCTTAGAGTAAGGAAAGGGAATGCTCATGGCTAGATTGGAATCTTAGGAAAGGTGAAGTCAATGGTGTAACACCCCCAAATCCGGGGTCGGGGATCCGGGTTGTCACGAGTTCCATTTCCCTTAATAACACCCAATCTTAATAAATAATTAACTACTCTGTACTGTGACCCCACAATAAACACACACACCGCAAGTTATAGTCTCAGAGATGAATACCCAAAAAAAATAACACAAGTCATTTTATTCCACAATTATAAGCCATTACACCTCAAAAGGGTTTCTAAATAAATTTACATTTCTTTGCCATTATTACAATTCATAAATATACATAATCTGGTACATCAAAAGTTGAAAGCCTAGCCTATTGGTAGTTCCTATCTCAGCTACAGCGACATCAACGCCTATAGGAAACTGCGGAACGTTTTCCTATCCGCTCGCGAACTGGGAGCTTGGTCCTGTTCATCTTGTCTATCTGATGTTGTGTGATGAAAGAAGAAAGCAAGGGTGAGCAACAAGCCCACCAAAATAATATGTATAATGATTTACAATATATGAGCATTCTCATAGTACTCATGAAAGTCTTGGTCAAGAAGAAATGAACCAAGCTGATATCTTAACGCGACCAAGTCGCAAAATATTTAGTATTTATATACACATATACTTTTCACAATCTTTGAAATCCTCTGACATGTATAATATACACAGAGTTCCCGTTTATAACTGTATAAAATATCGTTGCAAGGTGATCTCATATATCTAACCTTGTCTCAACATTTTTCCAAAAATCTTTGACATGCACAAGATAATCATTTACTAGATATAAGTTCAAAAGATGAAGTTACAAGATACTCCAATATACTTATATCTGAATACTACTTGAACTACCACCGTTCAAGGTATAATGAGCTTTCAACAGTTCATCACATAGATGAGACTACAAGACAAGATTTGAATAGATTAAATCTTTGAAGTATTATTGAATGAAATGAAGTTATGATATACTTCATTAAGTCCCGATATATATATCCACATATATATCTCTTTATACATTTCCTGAAAACCTCTGTCATGTAAAGTATGAACAGAGTTTGTAACATCCAATGAATTTTTGGAAAGGAAAAGAATTGTGGCATAAACCCAGTATCTTGCTGATCAGGCAAAGATACCAATAAGTAACCTTTTCTACTAGTAGATGGACGAATTCCCCACTGGTCATCATCCTGGTCGCAATAGGACCTTATGCTGGACTGCCACTCAGCCACTTATGCATTTGATGGACTCCCACTGAGCCACTTACACTATCATGGACGCCCACTGAGCCCATGTTGCTTATGCTGACTCGATAGATGGACTTACTTCCCGAACGTTGGGTAAGTAATCAATTCATTTACCAAAACAGCAACCTCGTTGCGAATATAAAATACACCACAGAGCCGGATCCCTCAGGTTTTGAGCGAGTATTTAAATCCCCTTTAAAAGGAAGATCTTAAATATAAAAATGAGTTTTGGGATCCGCTCTAACTTTTAAAAATCATTTTGAAGACTCGAAAACATTTTTAAGAATGTTTGGAGTAATCTGATTTAATAAAATAAATCAGTCCCAATATATTTAGAAAATATCTGAATATTATTATTTAAATAATATTCACATAAAGAATAATCTTTATACAAATAATTGAGGTAGAAGTTGTAAAACTTATACTTGAAATGAGTATTAAATAACCAAAGATATACTTATACGAAAGTACTATCTTTATTTGAATAATCAAAAATAAGTTTGATTAGCGACGCCTTATTCTTTAATAAAATAAAGAATATATCTCAGCAAATAGTCAGAGTCATAGGTCCTCAAATGAATATTCAAATAATATTCATTAAATAATATAAAGTGAGTCATAAGCCCTCGAATGAGTATTCAAGTAATATTCATTAAATAATATAAAGTTAGTCATAAGTCCTCGAATGAATATTCAAAGTAATATTCATTAAATAAAATAAACCGAGTCATAAGTCCTCGAATGAATATTCAACTAATATTCATTAAATAAAATAAAGTTATCGAATAAAACTTATTCGATTAATAGTTTTGAAAACTATATCAATGCATATATATATATATAAATATATATATATATATATATATATATATATATAATATACTCGGGAATATCGACTCCCGGTTTTAGAAAAGGGTTCACCTTTTTATCCCCTATACTAAGGGTATACTCATATACCGCTTATCTCTAGCATAGGTATTATGCAACTACAAGCATTTGAACCAACATATATATAAATCAAGAATATGAAACATGCATGCATATATACCATATCACATGCTACAATATATCGCAAGAATTTGCTAATAACAAATATGCATTTATCACAAGATCATGCATATATACATATACATCACAACAACAGTATAACGGGTAGAAAACTTGCCTGAGCGACTGGGGGTTATTAATGGCTTGGGACGAGTCTGGTAACCTATAAACAACATATAAGTTGGAATTAAACCAAAGTCACTTGTAAATCTATACTTAAACCAATTTAGACTCTAACGCTCGCTTTGCGCTTAATGATTCTCTTAAGTCGCTCGAGTACCCTCGGCTCCACCATTTTTAATAAATTAACCATTACGAGTTTTAAGGCGATTCTTTCGCGAGTGTCTTACCAACTGCCTAACACACTTAACATAATTGTTTCATACACTAATTAACCCTTTTTAGGTCTTTAACCTATGTTTCAAAGTAAGGCGAGGGGTAATGTTTCGTTCGCGAAACGTCGTTACTTAAAACGGCCGTTTCTCCTAAACCGTACATCGGAATCAAACGAACCACATATCAAAACGAAGCTCGTAACATGAACTATCTAAACATGGCAATGGTCAAAACCTAGCAGGGAGTTCTCGGGTCCTAATGTTATGAACAAAAGCAGTCTAAAGTAAATCGGACATTATGACGGCTATATTTACGCGATTTCCCAATTTTATACCATTCCAATTCAACCACCAATCAATCCCAATTCATTCATACAACCAACATCCATCCACACTACATCATAACAGCCCCAATCAACTCAATATTAACAATTTATACTTATTATTAAACTTGAATTTAAACTATACTTAAGTCCTTTAACCAAACCATAAGATTTCAACATTCAATTCACTACCATTCCAACCCAAACTCTAAACCAACAAGCATCAAGATACTCTTTTACCATAACTATCAAAATCATCCTAATATAAAAAGTAAAGCTATGGTTTGGAGATGTTATACCTTCCTTGAAGTGATTGGAGTAGCTAGTAAGCCTTAAGAAGCCTTGAGATGTCTTAGGGATGCTTGGATCTTAAAGGAAAAACAAGAAAAATCAAGTTAAAATTCTTGAAATCACTATTCATTGTCTTCTTCATTGATTTCTTGGAGAAGATTGTGAATGATTTGGAGGCTTAAAATCATAGGATAGCTATATCTATGCATAAGGAGTATTAGATAATTAACTTACCATTTAAGGAAGCTTGGAACTTGAATTTTGAAAATTTTTCTTCTTGAAATGGAGAAAAGCCGAGAGCAAATGTGGGAGAAATGAAATGATTTTGTGTTTTTGATTTGTTTAGCTTAGCTTGGTTTTTTTTGTTTTGTTTTTGGTTAATTACCTTTCTAACCTTGAACTTTGTGTGGTTTTAAATCATCCAACAATTCCTTCCCTTATGTCGTGCTTATGTCATGCTTATGATGTCATCATCCCTTACTTGCCCTCTTCTTATTGGTTGGATGACCTCATCATCCCTAACCTCCTTGATTAACTTCCTAATTGTTTGCCTAATGACCGCTGATCTGTTATACGGTTCGCTTAACTTTCGTTCTCGTTTCTCGTTTGAGGGATCATACCCGGGATCTTATTACTTGGGTTTCCTTAGCCTTTCTCAATACATTATATTCCTTTTATGATCCTCTCTTATAATCCTTTTATTTAAATCCTTTTTATCCTGTTACCTTATACTCAATTCTTTCCGTATCTAGTGGATTTTCGGGAAAAATCAAAGTGTTCGGAATTGGATTCTGACGATCTTTACATATACTTATATACCTTATAGAGTACTAATAAAATCTCAGAATATCCATAACAGAACCCCTACATAGTGTGGCATGAAAAGTTTTCTTATTCAGCATAACACTATTCATAAGGGTTTCAAAAATTCCAAAAATTGGGGTTATTACAGTCTCCCCTCCTTAAAAGGATTCCGTCCCGGAATCAGATAGAAAATGAATAGGGATACTCTATTAGCATTGCACTTTCTAAATCTCGAGTAAATTTTCCCACATTATGGTCCTACCACCAAACTCTGCCTAGTTTGATAACTCTTCTCCTAAGCATTTGTCCATTTTTGATCTATAACCCTTCCTGTTTGCTCCATGTAGGTTACGTCTGGTTGCATGTCTATGCACTCATATGCCCCTATTTGTCTGGCATCCGAATTACACTTCCTTAACATTGATATGTGGAACACGTTATGAACTTACTACATGTTCGGGGGTAGGGTTAGCTCATATGCTAACTTCCCAATACGTCTTAATACCTCAAAGGGTCCAACAATTCGTAGGCTTAGCTTTCCTTTCCTTTTGAACCTCATTAATCCTTTCCAAGGGATACCTTTAACATTACTAGGTCCCCTATTTCCTATTCTTTGTCCTTTCGTGTCAAATTAACATATTTCTCATGTCCATCTTGGGCTACTACCAGCCGTCCTCTGATTAGATCTATCATATCCTTGGTCCTTTGGACCACTGCTGGTCCGAGCATCTTGCGCTCTACAACTTCATCCTAACATAAGGGAGATCGACATTTTCTTCCCTCAAAGATCTCATAAGACGACATCTCGATACCTGACATACGATCTATTATCATGAGAAAACTCAATCCGCGTTAAGTGATCATTCCAAATTCTCTCAAGTCTATTGTACAGACTCTAATTATAGCTTTTAGCATTAAAGCTTTTGCTTTTCAATACCCATTCTTTTCCAGTTCGTAATCGCTACTACCTTCCGTTCCTAATATTATACTGGTTATACTTTTGCTCGTTAGCGTTCTATAACCTTTTAATAACCACATCAACCTTAGTATCACTAACGCGTTAGAATCGGAATACCATCGTACTGATACTACTTCCTTTAGCTGCTTCCATCTTCGAAAGCTTGATCCATCATATAGAAGTAAAGGAATTTGTTGAGAGATCACTATGATCATGAACACTTGTTCTATTGCATAGTTAGTACAGAAGGTGGCCAGCCTTTAGCACTTGACAAGTAATTAAACGACATGTGGTATCCTACTAGGCTTCTATCACAAAGATAGATAGTCATTCGGCAATACCTCCCCTTCTGGAAGGGTTGTTCTTCTCAGCTTACATGAAATGAAAAGAAGAGAAAAGAACGAACTGAAGAGAATTGTATATATGTAAAAAAATATTGGCATAAAATATCTGGCTTGGAATCTACCTCTGAACTATAGAGGTTTGTCATAGGAGAACAAAACATATATGTATTTATATCAACATCAAGTATTATAGCATCGTATTTCACATGCCTAAATATTTTTTCTATTCCGTCCATCATTCTATGGACCCATGCTCTTCCTCGAGCTTATACATAATCACCTTTGAAACTCCCTCGACATCGAAAATCGAATCTGGTATCTCATTCTAGACACCATCGTTACTAGAATTCTATGCTTGCACTGCAACCTTCCTCGTATAGTAATACGACTCTCTATTGATAAGAGGGAATAAATATTCAATAGGTAGATACTCTACTTAATTAGTCTATCAATGATAACTTATACATCACCACAACCCGATTAGTGGTACTTAATCTCAACATCCATTCCAATACAACTCTCACGGTTGTAATTAATCGGCTCATTACCCGCAGAATCATTCCTGCACTACTACGGTCCACCGTTGACCTACTGTAGTCATTCATTTTCCATGAAGTCTTAATAGCTAACCATACGGAGTCCATACATCTCATATCGAATTCTTCTAAGGAGGTAACATGATCACCGTTCATGGTTCATGAAGAACACTCCTGAACTTGACGTACATATGACATGAAGCAGATAAAATTGCAGAAGAGTTTCAATGAAGGCAACGATAGCAGGTTAATACCATTCTTAATCATATGTCTTTATCGGGAGACATGCATCTCAAAGGTTCATTTAGTCATTCCGTAACATGGTCCTGGCTTATCTCAAGATAGTACCTTCTAAGATAGATAGCCCGCTCATGGCGATTATACGAATTAAACCTTTACCAAACTACTATTACGGTTGGGTATTGCACAGTCATCAGAAGGAATGTCAATCTTTCAAACCATAATACAACCTTCACGGCTTTAACCATCATCACTGTATTCCTCTGGCACGTGTGCTTATAATTTTCCTCTTACACTTAAAGTGTCGGCCACCTCTTTGACCTTTCATGATAGTAAAATTTCCTTACAATCAATGTCATCTTAACCACTTTCACTAAATTTTCTACCTCATTTCCCATCACTGCTTGTGTGAAGATGTTTTCCTTAAAATCTGATGAGTAAAAAAAAAATATATCACCATTTTTCCATAAGTTATTGCCTCAGTTTTTAGAGGTTAATCATTGTCACGACTGACTCTCGATCATACTTAGGACGTCTCTTATCTTGGGTCCTTCTTGTTTTCACCATTCTTGACTGATAGGGATAAATAAGTCCTGATTTTATAATTAATGGGCTGCTAGGCCCAATAAGAAGATGTATGATATTCAGACCAGAAAGATTAAGCCTGATGGACCAGATCAGGCCTGGTGGAATAAAAAAGGCCCAAAAGCCCTGATTATTAATTAATTTTGTAATTAATTAATAAGGGAAAAATCAGCTATTGAGAAGAGTCCCGATAAGGATATAAATCCTTATAGATTAGCCTCAAGGGGACCTAAAAGGATAAGGAATCAGCTTCCTACTACCTAGGACTCCTAAGTCTATTCTAATTATGAGACTTGCCCACCAGGTCTCCTATACCAAGTCCAATTCAAGGACTCCCAACATCTATATAAGGGGCCTCACCCCACAAATCAGAACTACGTTTTTTGGCTTGATTCTCTAATTCACAGAGATATGCAGGCATCTCGTAAAGGCAGAATTAAGCTATGATACACGAGAGCAGCCATTAAAGGCCTTGAGCTCCCGAATCTTAGTAATAAATACAGCAAATAATAACCTTAGTTTTTTATCCATAACATTTGGCGTCGTCTGTGGGAAGCACAACAACAACCATGGCGAGAACACGGAGAACAATTGGAGCTCTAGAGGAAGGAACACCAACCCAGGTGATTTCATCAACCGTGGAGGTTCCTCCCCATTCAACTTATGCATCTACTCAGGAGGAAGCCCAGACAGGGGCAACTCAACCCCAGCTACAAGGGACAACTCCCCCGATTCAAGAGGTTGGAGGAAGCGGATATGCTGGGCGAAGCGAAGCACGAGGGCGGTCGCCCCCCTATATACGAGGTTTGGGTCCTATCCCTGAGGATCGGGAATTTTCTGGTCCATACACTGAGAGAGACTCTGAATCTTCGGATGATGAAGTGGCCCCGAGAAGGAGGCGTCCTGGAAAAGAGCCAATGGCCGATGGAAGGCAACGCCCCCAAAGCACCCCAGAGGCGAATCCCCAAGAAGTGCAGGAAAGGATCAGGGCTCATGAGGCTGAAATCCAAAGGCTGAGGCGTGATTTGGAGGCTCACCAGGCCACCAGACCCCACATACCTCCTAGGGGGAGAAATCCTCCTCCTATCATAGACCTGGATGGTCCGGTAAGAAGAAGGGCTGCTGTCCCAAGAACTGATCCAAGCAATCTCCTTCCCCTTGGAGATCCTGATGATCCAACTCCACCTTTCACAGAAGAAATAATGAATGCCCATATTTCAAGAAAATTCAAGATGCCCACTATCAAAGCCTATGATGGCACGGGTGACCCCGCTAATCATGTTAGGACATTCTCTAATGCACTGCTGCTGCAACCCGTGAATGATGCTATAAAGTGTCGGGCCTTCCCTCAAACCCTGTCGGGCATGGCTCAAAGATGGTACAGTCGCTTGCCCCCAAACTCTATTGGATCATTCAGAGAATTAAGTCAGGCTTTTATTAAGCAATTCATCAGTGGAAGAGTCCTTGAGAAAAGTTCAGCATCTCTTATGAGTCTTGTGCAGGGAGCTAAGGAATCCTTGAGGGATTACCTGAATCGTTTTACAAAGGAGGCTTTAAAAGTCCCAGACCTTGATGATAAGGTAGCCATGATAGCACTGCAACAAGGAACTAGGGATGAGTTTTTCAAGATGTCCTTGGCCAAACGACCCCCTGAAAACATGTTGCAACTCCAAGAGAGGGCAGGGAAGTATATCAAGGTTGAAGAAAGCATGAGGAAGACCGTAGTAAGTAATGAGCCCACTGGAGGCAAGAAGCGAAAAACTGATCTGGACTATATCGCTAAGGACAAATATCCTAGAATCGAACAAAACCCTGATTCAACCCCCAAGAAGGGAGGACCTGGGCAAAAGTTCACTGAATACGCTAAGCTGAGTGCTCCTAGAAGTCAGATTTTGATGGAGATTGAGAAAGATAGAGATATTCGCTGGCCTAAGCCCTTGAAGGCTGATCCCGCCAAGCTAGATAAGAGCAAGTATTGCAGGTTTCACAAGGATGTTGGCCATGACACCGATGAGTGTAGGCAATTGAAAGATGAAATTGAGTTTTTGATTCGAAAAGGAAGGTTGAACAAGTATACTGGAGATGGAGGGGACAGAAACAATAATGGAAGGAAGAACTTTGAAGATCGTAGGAGGGACCAAGACGATCAGGGGCGGAATCCCCAACCTAGAGGGCCGGTTATAAATGCAATTTTTGGAGGACCACGACGCCCTCGAGGACCTGTGATAAACACGATCTTTGGAGGTCCAACTGCTGCTGGATTATCCAAAAATTCCAGAAAGGCATACACCAGGGAGGTTATGCATATTGTTGGCGAAGCCCCGAAGAGGGCCAGGACATAAGTAACATTGGCTTTTGATGATTCCAACCTAGAGGGCGTGAAGTTTCCCCATGACGACCCGCTCGTCATAACACCGATAATAGGAAATAGCCCGGTTAAGAGGGTCCTTGTGGATAATGGTGCTTCTGTGGATATCTTGCTCCATGACACCTTTCTAAGGATGGGGTATAACGACTCCCAGTTGACACCAACCGACATGCCGATATATGGATTTGCTGGAGTAGAATGTCCTGTGGAAGGGATAATCAAATTGCCAACCACCATAGGTACGGAGCCAAGGCAAGCAACGCAGATGCTGGATTTCGTGGTGGTAAAGGCTAGTTCAACTTATAATGCTATCATGGGGAGAACAGGGATACATGCCTTCAAGGTAGTCCCCTCTTCCTACCATTCAGTTATGAAGTTTCCCACCCGAAACGGGATTGGAGAAGAGAGAGGAGATCAAAAAATGGCTAGAAGCTGTTATGTGGCCTCTTTGAGGGCAGATGGAGTCGGGGGGTAGGTTCTTCCTATTGAAGATATGGATGTTCGAGAAAATGATCTGGATAGAGGAAGGCCAGCAGAAGAATTGGTTTCGGTTCCTTTAGACCCCAAGAATCCTGAGAGGATGACTTTCATTGGAGCCACATTAGAGGAGCCCCTTAGAGGGAAGTTAGTGAAATTTTTGCAAGAAAATAGTGATGTGTTTGCATGGTCAGCAGCTGATATGCTAGGCATAGACCCGGAGTTAATTACTCACAAGCTAAACGTGGATCCAAGCCGGAAGACAGTGAAACAAAAGAAAAGAAATTTTGCCCCGGAAAGACAAGAGGCTATAAAACAGGAAGTAGAAAAGCTCTTAGAGGCTGGTTTCATTGAGGAGATTCAATTTTCGGAGTGGTTAGCAAACCTTGTAATGGTGAAGAAGGCTAATGGAAAGTGGAGGATGTGTATAGACTTCACTGATTTGAATGATGCATGCCCCAAAGACTGTTTTCCGCTGCCTAGAATTGATACTTTAATTGATGCCACTGCTGGACATGAGATTCTGAGTTTCATGGATGGATTTAGCGGATACAACCAGATCAAAATGCATAAGGATGACATTCCAAAGGTATCATTTATCACTGACTTTGGTGTTTATTGTTATCTTGGTATGGCGTTTGGTCTCAAGAATGCAGGAGCCACCTATCAAAGGTTGGTGAATAAAATTTTTAAGGATCTTATTGGTAAGACTATGGAAGTTTATGTTGATGACATGTAAGTCAAGAGTCTAGTAAAGACTGATCATATAGCCCATTTAAGGGAAGCTTTTGAGGTCCTGAGGTACCACAAGATGATGTTGAATCCTACGAAGTGTGCTTTCGGAGTAGGATCTGGAAAATTCTTGGGATTGATGGTCTCAAAAAGAGGAATTGAGGCTAACCCCGATAAAATAAAGGCGATCCTGGACATGGAACCACCAAAAACCATCAAGGATGTTCAGAAGCTCACAGGAAGGGTTGCTGCGCTAGGACGATTCATCTCCAAGTCAGGAGACAAGTGCTTGTCATTTTTCAAGTCACTAAAGAGCATCAAAGGCTTTGTATGGAGTGAGGAAAATCAGAAGGCATTTAAAGAGTTAAAGAAGTATATGGGCCAAGCCCCGTTGTTGGCCAAGCCAGTTCTGAATGAAGTTTTATTCTTGTACTTGGCTGTTTCAGAGAGCGCCTTGAGCGCGGTGTTGGTTAAGGAGGAACTGAAGGTCCAGAAACCCGTATACTATGTCAGCAAAATTTTGCATGGCGCTGAGTTAAATTATTCAACTATTGAGAAATTCGCTCTAGCCTTGGTAATGGCTTCAAGAAAACTGCGTCCTTACTTTCAGGCTCATCGGATTGAGGTGCTAACGAATCAGCCACTGAGAAATATCATTCACAGTCCCAAGGCAAGTGGGAGATTTATTAAGTGGGCAATAGAGTTGGGAGAGTTCGATCTCAAGTATAAGCCACGTACGGCCATAAAAGCCCAGGCACTAGCTGACTTCGTGGTGGAATGTACCATACCCAACCAAGAAGTCGGGGGGCAGGAAGATGCCATACCTCAAGACAAGGGAGTCGATAATGAAAGCAAAGAGAAGGATGATAAAGAGTATTGGGTTCTCTATTTTGATGGAGCATAAAAAACAAACTCCAGTGGAGCAGGGTTGGTTTTGCAAAGCCCTGATGGGTTCTTAATTGAGTATGCTATGAAGCTAGACTTCCCAACCACAAATAATGAGGCAGAATATGAAGCCCTGATAGCTGGCCTTGGTCTAGCTGGGACACTTAGAGTCAAAAACTTAAAGGTCCGCGGAGACTCAAAGCTTATCATATCCCAGGTAAAGGGAGAATTTGAGGCAAGGGATGATACGATGGCTAAGTATGTACGCCTAGTAAGGGCTGTGATGACTCAATTTAATGAATGCCATGTTGAACACATTCCAAGGGAAGAAAATGCTAAGGCAGATGCGCTATCAAAGTTTGCTTCATCTGAGATAGAAGAAAGTTTAGGAAGTGTATACTTCCGTGTATTGAAGACACGAAGCATAGATGTTAAGCTTGTGGCTCCCATAGGCCTGGGGACGTCATGGATTGATCCCATCAAGGCTCACATTCAGACCGGTTGGTTACCAAGTGATGCAACTGAAGCACGGAAGTTAACTATTCGAGCACTAAGGTACTCTTTGATAGATGGGATTCTGTATAAAAGATCTTTCGTGGTTCCTTACTTAAGGTGTCTCAGGCCCGATGAGGCACGCTTGGCTCTTGAGGAAGTGCATGAAGGTATTTGTGGGCAACACCTGGGGGGCAGGGCCTTGGCTCATAAGATAACCCGTTTAGGCTTCTATTGGCCAGAAATGATGGCTGATGCCAAAGAATATGTGAAGAAGTGTGATCGCTGTCAGAAGCATGCACCAGTTGTTAGACAACCCCCCGAGATGCTGACCTCTATCAACTCCCCAATCCCCTTTGCTATGTGGGGGATGGATATTCTAGGGCCTTTCCATATGGCCACAGCACAAAGGAAGTTTCTGATTGTAGCCATTGATTATTTCACTAAGTGGATTGAAGCCAAGCCCTTGGCCAAAATCACAACTAAGCAGGTTGCACAATTCCTGTGGGAAAACATTATGTGCCGATATGGGATTCCCCGTATCCTCGTCACTGACAATGGAACACAATTCAACAATGAGGAATTCAAGAAGTATTGTGAAGAAAATGAAATTGAGTTACGGTTCACCTCTGTGGCTCACCCGCAAGCCAATGGGCAAGCGGAGGTAGCAAATCGGATAATCCTGGATGGACTACGGAAGAGGATCGAGAAGTCAAGAAATAACTGGGTAGATGAGATACTTCCAATACTATGGGCCTATAGGACTACCTGTAGAGTCACGACTGGAGCAACTCCCTTCATGTTGGCATATGGGGCAGAAGCAGTGGTTCCCGTGGAGATATCACATTCTTCTCCAAGAATTCAAGCTTTCAATGCTGGGGAAAATGAGGAAGGGCAAAGGTTGGCGCTGGACTTAATTGATGAAGTGCGAGATAAGGCACATGCAAATATAGTAGAGTATCAGAAAAAGGCTTCGTTCTACTATAACCTAAGGGTTAAAGAGAGGTTTTTCAAACAAGGTGATCTAGTCTTGAGAAAAATAGAGGCTTCTGGTGTCGGACAGAAAGGAAAGCTAGCCCCAAATTGGGAAGGGCCGTACAGAGTCAAGAGCATTCAGGGTAGAGGAACCTACAAGCTGGAAACTATGGATGGTTTTGAAGTCCCGAGGACCTGGCACGCACAAAACCTGAAGGTTTACTACGTGTAAGATAGGCAAAGTACGATTCTCACTTGTCATTGTGACAAGTAGGTTTAAAAGCACCTGGAAGCTTTGCTTGCGTAGGATTTTATATTCCAGTAGAATTTACATTGTCTAGTTATTATTGATTAGGGTCGAACCCATGCTATGTAAGGTTTTGAAAAACCAGACTTCATATTAACGAGTTTGAAATTATTTCAATCCAAGGATGTTTAAGATTCAAATGCATATTAAGATTGTAAAGTCAAAACAGAAAGAGGCAAGAAAAGCAACATATAAGCCCCGAAGGGTAATAAGTTCTGAATACGATTAAGTCAATACATAGAAAGCCACAATGGGCCAAACAAGAAAAACAAAATACTCAAAGATCCTTGAAGAAGTCATCATCGATGTTTCCTTCATCGGCAGCAGAAGAAGGAACTGGAACAGGATCAGCACCTCGAGGAGAAACAGCTGCGGCCTCAGCAGAAGAAGCAAGAATAGGAGAAAGAAGGATATCATCAAAAAGAGGCTCTTTCCCAGGAATATCAGGGACTGGATAGGCAGTGAGAGTCACCTCCAGAATCTTCTTCCCAATCTCCTCTACTATCTGCTCCCAACAGCTAGAAAAGGTCTCCGGGAAGTTAGCATCGTACTCAGCATTTAGGACATCCTGAAAGTCCTGAGATGCCTTATACTCAGCTATCACCTCAGCTCGGGCCCTTTGAGCATCCAGCTCCAGCTTACGAACTTTCTCCTTCTCATCCGCCAGCTCCTTCTCTACCTCACGGAAACGAGTGAAGTTGGCCTCGGAAGCCTTGAGGTACCTATCCCTGTCCCTCTCAGCAATAGTTAGGCTGGTCCTCACATCCTTCAAATTGTGAAGGGCAGCCTGGAGATAGGTATTCATCTGCACGAACATATCAAAGTATAGTAAGTAATTAAAAAAAACAGTTAAAAAAGGAAGAGGCTTACAGAAGCCACGGCCTGAGCACCCAGACGCTCAATCTGTAGGTCATCAGAAGACTCTACGATCTCAGCCCTGTCACGAGGCGTGATCACACTCTGAGACCAAACGGCGGCAGCCTCGGAACTCCCTACCACCGTGTCCCTCCTCTGAAGGCCCCAAGTGACGGTGAAGGGAGAGGTATCTTCATCAAGGCTAGGAGGCCTCTGGGATAAAAAGGTAGGGACGGCCTCCTGAACTGTGACTGAAAGGCCGTCACCAATCCTAACCCGCTTGTCGCGGTGGGTCTCAACAGCAGAGCCCTTGGCGGCACGGGCCTCCCGCTTCTTGAAGATCGTGTCCAAAGCGGCCCTAGCTGCAGGCAAATACGAGCACGTAAGAAGAAGGACAAATAGAGAATGGAGAAAATGGAACAAAAAGGGGAAAGAAATACCCTCGGGACCAAGGTCACTTAGACCTAAACCTTGCAAATTACCCTCTGAAAGGATGAGAGCGCAATGGTGCAAGTTATCAGCAGTAATGGCCTTGATGGCCGCATCCTCATCTATCCCCAATTTTAGGTCTCTTAAAGACCCGTCTATACTTTTTGAGAAGTTGGGCCTGAAAAAATGGTCCCAACCCTCCTCGGAATCCAGAAATACATAAAACCACTCACTCTTCCATGTTGGATACGAGTCGGGATTGGTGCCAGAAATAAAGCAGGAACGAGCCAAGGATCTATGAACTATTTTGACCCATCCTTGGTCCTCAGAAGCATTTACAAATTTAAATAAATAACGAAAGACACAAACATTTGGCTCAAAACCGTGTTTACGAGATTGGGCCATATAACAGTGAATAAAACGCCAAGAGTTGGGTGTGAGTTGGGTCGGACAGACTCGGGCCTCGGCCAAAAGGCGAAAAACAAAAGGATGAGGAGGTAGGCGAAAACCAGCATAGAAGGTTTCCTTATAGACCCGAATGGACCCAGGTTTTGGGTAGCAGGCCCTATCATTTGGGCCTGGAGCCTCGGCCCTATAAGGGTGAGAAATGCCAAAAAGGCGGGCTATGGTACCTACTTGATCTGGACCAAATCTAGAAGGATAATTATATGCATCTAAGTGTAACATGTTAGGAAAGGCTTGCCCGAATTCGGTTAAAAGATCCCTAAGAGAAATAACTGAGGAATGTACAAGAGATTTTTTACCTCGGCTGGCCCTAGAGGGACGGGCAACAGCTTGGGGGACATGGGAGTGAGATGAATCAGAATCCGCCATGGATGAAGACAAAAACCCAGGAAGCTCTTGAAAGTAAGTGAAGAAGATGAAGATTCAAACGGAATCTTCAAAATAAGCCCAGAAAGCGGCGGAGTAGAAAGCCGGAAATTGCTTGGAGGTGGCGATTCTTGAGAGACTAATTGCAGAGTTGAAGTTTAGAAATTTTTGTGAAAGTGAAGTGTGAGAAATGAACTCACACTCCACCTCTTATATAGAGGAGCTCAAAGATGCACAAACGGGCCTGGGCCTAAGAAAAAGGCGGGAAGCCCATAAGATTTGAATTTTGAAAAGATTTAAAATCAAAGTTCATTGAATGAATAAAGGCTCGAACAGCCTCAACAACGCCTAGGGTACATTATCCCAAGCCGTTGTTAGAAGTGTGGCTCCTAGGCGTGGTACAACAACGCCCAGGAAGCATCTGTCCTCAACAACGCCCAGGATGCATCGTCCCTAGCCGTTGTTAGAAGTGTGGCTCCTAGGCGTGGTACAACAACGCCCAGGAAGCATCTGTCCTCAACAACGCCCAGGATGCATTGTCCCTAGCCGTTGTGAGGAGTGTGGCTCCTAGGCGTGGATCAACAACGCCCAGGAAGCATCTGTCTCCAACAACGCCCAGGATGCAAGTTTCCTAGACGTTGTTAGAAAACTGTCTCCTAGGCGTGGGTGCACGACGTCTAGGATCTATGAATGCATCAGCCTCCAACAACGCCCAGGACGCAAGTTTCCTAGACGTTGTTAGGAAACCGTCTCCTAGGCGTGGATCAACAACGCCCAGGAAGCATCAGCCTCCAACAACGCCCAGGACGCAAGTTTCCTAGACGTTGTTAGGAAACTGTCTCCTAGGCGTGGATCAACAACGCCTAGGATGTATTGAGCAGCAAAAGTTCTATTTTTCTGATCATTTAATTAGAAATTAGGGAAAAAATCCAAGGAAATTCCTTAAATATTTTCTGAAAAATGTTAATATTTTCAGAAATAAGGAATAAATCCAGAAAATTAAAGGATAAATCCCAGAAATTAGGGAAAAAATCCAGAAAAATAAGGAAATTCCTTAAATATTTTCTGAAAAATGTTAATATTTTCAGAAATAAGGAATAAATCCAGAAAATTAAAGGATAAATCCCAGAAATTAGGGAAAAATCCAGAAATTAAGGATAAATCCCAGTAAATTAGGGAAAAATCCAGAAAATTAAGGAAAATTCCAGAAAATTAGGGAAAAATTCCTGGAAATTAAGATGATTCCTGAATAAAAGGAAGATTCATTGTAAATGTATAGGTCGCTCCACACTTTACGCAAAAATGAAACCCTGTAAGGGAACGAATAGATTTAACTTCTGCGAAACCTAATCAATGTTTCCCAAAAGTTGGGGGGCAAATGATAGGGATAAATAAGTCTTGATTTTATAATTAATGGGCTGCTAGGCCCAATAAGAAGATGTATGATATTCAGACCAGAAAGGTTAAGCCTGATGGACCAGATCAGGCCTGGTGGAATAAAAAAGGCCCAAAAGCCCTGATTATTAATTAATTTCGTAATTAATTAATAAGGGAAAAATCAGCTATTGAGAAGAGTCCCGATAAGGATATAAATCCTTATAGATTAGCCTCAAGGGGACCTAAAAGAATAAGGAATCAGCTTCCTACTTCCTAGGACTCCTAAGTCTATTCTAATTATGAGACTTGCCCACCAGGTCTCCTATACCAAGTCCAATTCAAGGACTCCCAACATCTATATAAGGGGCCTCACCCCACAAATTAGAACTACATTTTTTGGCTTGATTCTCTAATTCACAGAGATACGTAGGCATCTCGTAAAGGCAGACTTAAGCTACGATACACGAGAGCAGCCATTAAAGGCCTTGAGCTCCCGAATCTTAGTAATAAATACAGCAAATAATAACCTTAGTTTTTTATCCATAACATTGACCTTCGTTGGGTTCAATCTATACTTTCTCGTTGTTTAACACGTGCCCCACTTGGCATCATTATAATTACGTCATATTTCCTTTATCAAAATTTCTATTCTTGAGAAATTTGAATATTACCTTTCTCCTTGTAAAACCTCTAAGGTTATCCTTAAATCCTTCATCAGGTACACCCTAGGCACATGGCATATAAAGATACCATTTACTGATACCAGAATCATTGTCTACATACTTCTGAAAAAAAATTCTCCACTGATTCTTAAAGGTTGTTATTACTTTAATCCTTTCCAATTCATACTGTCAAAACTCATACTATCCCTATTAAGGTGAAATTCCAAACTTTATGCATTCCCCTAGGATTCGTCTCAAGTTATCGAAGTTATATCCTTAATTCCACCTTTAAAAAAAAATACTTGCATCCTTTCATGGATAAATCAAGTCATATATCTTTGATAGATTATCTTATTCATCATTCTCACCTCGATAGTCTATACCTAATTTCACAATAACATCTATATTCAAAATGAGGTCAATCAATATGGCCTCCAAAAGATAACAACGGTTATCCGCTTTTCTTGCTTAATTTGGTAACGATAACAAGGATGTCCTGGAAGATATTGGTCGTGTTCAACGTGAACCTCTTCTTAATAATTCCTTATTTACTTTTGTTGTTTATCTCAACAGTCACCTCAATGTTGGGATATCTTTCATACCTGGCGTCTCCCTTTGTGGGTATCGAGCCACCGGTCTTACACTTCACATTCTTGAAGGTCACTTCCTTCATCCAATTTTCCTAATTTCTTACATCCTCGTCTCCTCAGTCTATCCGCGTCTCATTATTTATCCTTCGAATTATCTCAAGGTTTCCTCGAATCCTCCCAACTTACAGGGGATAAAATATATGTATCTCTTATGCCTTCCACCATCAATTTTAACTCATGGTGAATCACCCTCATCCTGATGAATGCATACTTTTCTATTTCTATTGCTACGAGTCTTTAGGGTTTCCTCATACCCAACTCCCTTATCATACCTCAAACTCTATTGCCTTTATATTCCTTTCCACTTCAGTTTCTTTTTATTTTCCTTTCTCTTATCATTATTTCATGAACCAACACAACATAAGCATTGATTTCAAACATCCCGTCATTCTGGATTCGTGTCCTCAGAACGAATCTTGATAACTTTTACAACTTAGATTCATAATTCATCATACTCGTCTGCCTTTGTTCTGGCTCTAAAGCTTTTACACTATCTCCATAAACTTGGGAATTAATTTCCCGAAAACAATTGATTGAACTTTAATCAGTTTATTCTAACCTCTGGCTCCGTGCCTTTCTTGGTCTTTCACCAGTGGGTGGTCTCTCTCTTAGGAGGGTAAGTGACAAAAACAGTCTTTTGCGCTTCATCAATCATTTAGAATATAAAATCATTTCTCTATTTCCTTTGTCCAGGCTCTTGCCTCGGCTAGGTCAGCTTGTTCCTTGGAACTCTGAGAGCTTAGTGACTTAAAGGTCCTGAAAGAATTTCCCACTGCATTGTTTCCTCAGGGTGGTGTTTAGGGTAAAAGTATAAGTTTTGTTTTAGGCAGGTCCATGGATTGCCCAATAGGAGTACCATCCTGGTTCTTCCTATCTTGCTCGACTTCTGTTTTCTCAGTCTAAATATTTCTTCCTACTCCCCATAATTGGGGTCATCTTTTAATTTAAAATCTTCATTTTCCACTTCATTATATTCTGGGTTCCTTATATCTTAATTACGACCACCCTAATTATCACATTCACGGTTTTCCCCTAATCTTATTCCTCATGGGGGCATAATGCTTGGAAAAATTTTAAGAATATCTGGATATTTATTTTACATACTTTGCTTAAGTCTTTCCCTCGTTCTGTCCTTGCATGATTGCAAATTATGAATTCTCAAGTTCTATAAACTTCATGACACTCTCTTAAGTGTTAATAGTGCAATTAACAATATGAACTTATCACAAACAACTGATCTGAACTGAAATTAACGAATATATACATAACCATTTGTTCGAGGGTACAACTACTGAACACATTAAAGAGAATTACATCATTTGATCTGATCGCTTATATCCCAAAACACTACTAGAAAATCAGCATTAGACATCGCACATTAGACATCAGTCAGAAAAGTCACTGATGTTAAAAGCTTTTTTTACATCACATAAAAAAAAGTGATGTGTTTTTGGTATGTTTACATCAGCTTTTGAGTAAAATGATGTCTAAGTTGTTCTTTTAAAAACTACGTCACATCAGTTAACATATAAACCGATGTCCAATTTCTTTTTAACATCGGTTGACATAATAACCGATGTCTAAGCTCAATTTTAAAAAATTAGAGCCCGCTGCTTCTCCCTTTTGCTCCCCGCCCTTAGCCAAATCCTCCCCCTTAGTATATTTCCCTATCCCACCTATTCACTCATTCACTTTAATAACATTATAACATAAAATTAAAAATAAATCAAAATCAAAATAAAAACAAAAAATTATAATCTCCACAAAAACAAAAACTCATTCACTCATCCCCCTTTCTCTCTCGACTGCTAAACCTAGAACTCTCAAATGTATGCTTACTGTCTTTCCCCCTTTCCGATTAGACCTTGAATCTCCAATTAAACCTCTCAATTTCTTCAACTTTCTAAACCTAGAACTCATTTGTTTCAATTTTTGTGACAGATTCGAAGATTAAGGAGTTAAGTGTGTTCATTGAAGTTTAAGGTGAGGAGTAGAGTTTCTTGGAGCTAAATCTTGTAGCTAAGGGTTTATTAAAGCTTAAATCTCAGAGCTTATTAAGTTGGATTTTGGTCTTGGAGTTTGTTGCTGTGTTTTTTGGGATTTTGGAGCTTGCTTTGTTAGGTATATTCTTCTTTACATATCTATTTATATATGTTTGGGCTGCATGTATATATTTGTGTAGTTGTATGTATGCATGTGAAATTGAAATGTGTAGTTGTTGCATGTGTAGTTGTATGTGTAGTTAAAATACAGATTTACATGTAATAACAAGTGCTTGTATATATTTGTGTTTGTGTTGTTTGTAAATATATTTGTGTTTGGGGCTTGTTGTTGTAAATAGCATGGTTTATGAGTGAATATAGGAATTTTATATTGATTATACTAGGTAGTAAATGTACTATAGTATATAGTAAATTAATATGTTATTTGACAATCAGGTAGTTTGAGAATAGCATGGATAAATCTTGGATTTTCAAATATAGGGACACACTTGACTATGAAATCGGGGTAGAAGAGTTTTTGATATTTGCCGAGGAAAATGCTAGTGATCCTAAAAGAATCCCCTGCCCCTGTAAAAGATGTGCTAACTTCAAAAAATTTGCAGTTAAGATTATCAGGGGACATTTATATGAAAATGGTTTTAGTCTGGGGTACCTTGATTGGATTTGGCATACACAAGGGTCTGCAAGTAGGTCATCAGTTAATAGAAATGCTCCGACCCCTGCATCTACGCCTGCCCCTGCACCTACGTCTGCCCGCGCACCGATACCTTCCCCTGGCCTTGCATCAGAAACAGTTAATGTTTGTTATGCTGCATATAATTCGAGTGAGTACAATAATGAGTCGTATCAGTTTAGGAGATCTATGTTTTATTTATGTTGTGAACTGATATTTTTATGTATTACAAATATTTTAGGAAAAATAGCATGTTAATATTATTTAAAATGTTTGTTGTAGTCACTTAGTGAAAAATAAATGGAGCGGGTGAGCAATCGAAAATATCCTCACCGCACATCTAGAAAGGGTTATGTTGGATTGTTGGAAGAAGAGGTAACCTCTGTTTAAGCATTGAAATTAAATAGTTGCATTCTACATATATTGTTGTTTTAATATTTTTTGATTTTAATCAGCAAAAGAAAGGAACCTTGGCTCTCGATGAAGAACCTGATCGGGCTCTTATGTGGCACAAGGCTCGTAAGGGAAAACTTGATGATGAGGAGGTTGATCCAGAGCTAGCTGAAATAGGGAAAAGAATTGTGAGTATTTAACAAGTAACGTTAATTTTTTTAATGCAATTCAATTCAGTTCTAATTTTAATATTTTTATGAGGAGGTTCAGTCAGTTCTAATTTATATGTTAACATTCTCATGACAGGAGAATTTGCTGGAGCTGCAAAGTAAGGGGGAATTCATTCCTTCTGGGAGTCAAGATGTGTTAACTACGGCCTTGCAAACTCCCGAACATTCGGGGAGGGTTCGAGGAGTTGGAGGCTTTGTTAGCCCATCAATTTTCTTTAATTTACCAAATGGAAAAAGAAGTAGAATAACCAAAGCTGAGCTGTTGGCCCGGGATTGTGAGAGGGATGCAGAGTTGGAGAAGGCCAAGCAAGAGATGGCGAAGGAAATGGAGAAGACAAGGCAGGAGTTGGCTGAACTGAAGGGCTTACTCAGTAAAGCAAATATTTCATCTCCTCTGGTTTCGGAAAAAGCAAGTTGTGATGCTGAAATAGTTGATGATCAAATGGATCCTTTTCCATGAGAGAATAAGGTAAAATAACAAGCACATTTATTTAATTTAGCTCGACATTATTCAAGCATTCGTCATAGTTACTCGTTAAATATATATGTGTGTGTAGGCTGGTCCACAAAAATGTGAGTTGGCTGTGGGCACAATAGAAAATAAGGTGGCATTTGGCTTGTTATTTGACGATGATGACATGAACAAATCTATTCACGGATTGCCAATGCAGCCTGGTTGTGCTCGTGTCTCAGTGGATGGGCCAATCCAAGGACAAGCCAAGATTCCTGTTCCGGTAGTCGGTGAGATTGAAACAGTAGAGCAGGCTGTTGGCTCCTACGTCTCATGGCCCCGCGACTTAATCATATTCCCAGATGCCCCTGGTACCGCGGTATATATTTTTACATCTATGTTTTATTGGATCTCGCACCATTATATTAACTCTATATTTGTTTTAATAAATTTGATAATATTTTCAGAAAAGTAAAAGGAAAGGGAAGGATCCTTTAACTGATTTGCATAAGGTTCAGTCCTTATTTGAGAATATGGAAATCAATAAAAATGTTCCGAAGCACTTTCGGTTGTTGTATAAACATGCAACGACATTCATGAAGTCCACTGGAAACTCCATTCAAATCCCGTGCGATGCGGAGGTGTTTGGTGTTGAGAAAAGAATTTTTATTTTGCATGAAAACATAATTGCTTTGCTTGAGTTTAAAATGATTGGCCAAGCAGCAATTTCTGCATACATGGCGTGAGTAGTATAAATTTTTTAATTATTGTCTTGTCTTCTTGTTGATAATTTCTGCATTTATATTCTTGTTTTTTTATAATTTCATTTTATTTGCAATGCAGATACTTGCATTGCATGGTTTGTGAAAATGAAAATTTGGAGCAATTTGCTTTCTGTGATCCCGGAGTCTCGTTTACCTTGAACAACAATTTTGAAGATAATTTGGTTAGTCGATTTAAAGAGGGTAATCCTGATCGTCTCTTTTTTATGCCACATAATAGCAAGTAAGTACATAAAAAATGTCTCCAGATTTATTATAAATCGCTTTATTTGTTTATAAGCATGAAATTCAAAATGATATGATTCTGATATTAATTCTGTTTATTATAAATATTTATAAAAAATAGCTGCCATTGGATATTGGTTGTGATTTGGGCGGGCGAGGTTTTCATACTCAATCCTCTGCCTCGTTCAACTACCTATCCCGAGTTGGAAAAAGCAATATCAAGGTATTTGCATTTAATTTCGAGTGATTATTTTCATTATTGAGATATCAATCAATTTGTGTTATTGATACTGCTAAGATGACAGGGCTGTGATTGCGTTCAATATTCAGGCCGGAAGGGGAAATAAAGCACCGACTATCAGATATGTTACCGTAAGAACCAGGGGCATTAATTTACTTATTAGTCAGAGTTTTTTCGGTTAGATAGGGGCATTAATTTACTTATTAATTGGTCTGAATTTTTTGGATTAAATAGGGATGCCCCAAACAGCCCGGTGGAACTGAATGCGGCTATGTTGTTATGTGGTATATGAAACAAATTGCCATGGATAATGAAATGACATTTGTCAAAAAGGTATATTTTTTTGCTTAATTCATTCTTGATATAACTGGTGTACATATAATTTGTGGTAGAATTCATTGTTACTAATTCCTGTGTGTTACACTTTTCAGTGGTCGAAAAAGAATCGAAAGGTGACTGTTGCCAAGGCTGAGCTGGACAAGGTTCGATGTGAGACTCTTAGCCATATCGAGTCCTTCTTATAAAAAGGACTAATCTGCAGCTCCTTTATGTAGACTGAATTTGTAAGAATTTGTAAGAGCTACTAGTGGTTTTTGTTGATAAATATAATGGGGGAACTTTAGTTGGTAAATTTCTGTTTGGGATGAACTATGTAAATGATCGATGGTGGATGTCTAGTACTTGCTATTGCAGTTATGTAGTTTGTTTGGATTATGAAGTTTGGTTGGTGGTGGATATATGTACGTAATTGGTATAATCTATGGTAAATCAATGAATGTATGTTTGTTTTTGCGTTTGTTTTGGTTTGGTTAGTTTTGGAATGGTAAAATGGCAGTGGTATATTTTTGGATGACTCTTGTTTGGGTGTTGGGCATTTGATTAAAACAGGGGATTCATGAATAAAAAAATAAACAAACATCACTTCATGAACAAAATAACTGATGTAAAATGTAGTCAAATAAGACATTTCATTCAATAAACTGATGTCATAAGCAGGCACATATATCAGCTAACAAGAAATGACTGATGTAAAACAATATAATAGATATCACATTTTGAAAGAACTGATGTTAAACACACACAGAGACATCGGTTCCATTAAAAAAAGAAAGGTACGACATCGCTTCTAATAAAAGACTGATGTAATATGTTAAGTTACACATCAGTTTAACAAGTTTTTCGATGTTAATGTATCATATTGCTTTATATGTGATAAGTTTAAAATGATATACATGACATATGAATGATAAACTGAAACCATAGTGAAGGTATACATTGAAGAAAAATACATCACATTGTTAAGAAAAATGATGTCTAAACTGTGTATAGACATCGGCTAATAAGCGATGTATAATGCACCTACCTTTCTCATCGCATGCAAAGACATCGCTTGGATTTTAAATAGACATCGGCTAATAAGCGATGTCTATCGATAAATTTCTAGTAGTGAAAGTACTACCATGGATAATCATCTCGTCATTAAAACTAATCATTCATAACTTAGGCTAATCCTCTAAAAGCGGTGCTACATGAAACCCTTGTCTGATCGCTCTGGCTCTGCACACTACCATGGATCAAAAATGCGGGCACACACGACATCCCTAACCTGCTCCATCACAGAGGTGATGAGGTCTAAGATAGTGGCAAGTAGAGCGGGATCAATCTGACCCTCAAGATGGCCTCTAGCTGTAACACGGGTGGTAGCCTCAATCATTTCCATGCTATGAGCTAATCCAGCCGGAAGTACCCCGCCCTCAATCCTTGGTGCAGTAAGTCGATCCAACAGATCACTCCTAACATTACGGGCCTCGGACAGGCCACCCAAAGTCATGTAATAATCGCCGATAAGGGAAGCCTGAGTGGTTGCATCTAGCAGTCCATGGGGTGCAGGTGGTGCAGGCCCAGGGGATCCAAATGGATAACCAAGCACGGTATCAGGTGACAATGGTGCAGGAGATAAAGGTGGCATTTCCTCAGTAGGTGCTGGGCTCTGTACAGGGGAGAGAACATGAATTGGTGGAACCTCATGGATGTCTTCAGGAGCCTCGGGAAGAGGGTCTGATACTGGTATAATTGGTGCCGTGGAAGGCCCCACTCCTTCTGCCCTCATTAACCTTTGTGCCCTTGGTAACTCTTCATTCTCTAGTGCCACCCTCGCGGCCACTCTTGCTCTGGTAGTTGCCCTGACTACGGTCATCAATTCCTCAGCGGTCCTCTCTTCATTCTCGTCAGGATCCTCCACGAGATCCTCCTCGGCAACAATCCCTTCTGGGATAACATCCTCAACCGCAACATTCTCAATATGAATCTTATCCGGTCCCTTGTTAGGGTACTCTATCAGATTCATAATTTGATCTCCAACATGTAATACAACATCCTCTTGCTGATGCTCCTGAACCTCAGGGTTCGGTGCCCCGCTGCCCTATACGAGAACGAACTATGTTACTATCACGATATTTATAAGGGTTCCCATAAGGGTTTTAACTGTCAGTACTACGTTAGGTAGTCCGACTATGAACTTGGCAAGAGTTCTTATTATCTTAGTGAACTTATTATCTTAACGTCACATCATCTCTGAGGTTTATAACGCTTCGCTCTGATACCATTTCTGTAAAACCCCCAGATCCGGGGTCAGGGATACGGGTCATCACGGTCTTTCTTTCCACAATTATCACTTAACTTAATTAATAATAAACAACCTCATGATGTGACCCCACACTAACACACACCACAACACGTCATAGTCTCAGAGATGAAATTGAAATAAGTAAAAGTCCTTGAATCCACAATTAAAAGTTATTACAACCCAAAATGATTACTTGATAAGTTTACAGTTAATTGCCATTATCTGCCACAAGTTATAATTATACATAATTGATTCACAAAAGTAGAATGTCTGATCTACATATAGATCTACCTCTACAACTATATCAGCTACGATCTCAACGGGAAGACGCGTGGCGCTTCCCACGCTCTTGCACTGGGTATGCTTGAGCCTGGCCATCTTTCCTAACTGTTGTTGTGTGATGAAGAAATGAAGCAAGAGTGAGCATTACAGCTCGCAAGATAATATATAGTGTAATCAATAATGCAAGTATCTAAATAGATAACTTACTGAAAACCTTTATCAAGTGTAAGATAATTACTTACTGGATATAAGCTTAAAGGAAGATGAAGTTACCAAATACTCCAATATACTTATATCTGAATACTACTTGAACTACCACCGTTCAAGGTATAATGAGCTTTCAACAGTTCATCACATAGATGAGACTACAAGACAAGATTTGAATAGATTAAATCTTTGAAGTATTATTGAATGAAATGAAGTTATGATATACTTCATTAAGTCCCGATATATATATCCACATATATATCTCTTTATACATTTCCTGAAAACCTCTGTCATGTAAAGTATGAACAGAGTTTGTAACATCCAATGAATTTTTGGAAAGGAAAAAAATTGTGGCATAAACCCAGTATCTTGCTGATCAGGCAAAGATACCAATAAGTAACCTTTTCTACTAGTAGATGGATGAATTCCCCACTGGTCATCTCCCTGGTCGCAATAGGACCTTATGCTGGACTGCCACTCAGCCACTTATGCATTTGATGGACTCCCACTGAGCCACTTACACTATCATGGACGCCCACTGATCCCATGTTGCTTATGCCGACTCGATAGATGGACTTACTTCCCGAACGTTGGGTAAGTAATCAATTCATTTACCAAAACAGCAACCTCGTTGCGAATATAAAATACGCACAGAGCCGGATCCCTCAGGTTTTGAGCGAGTATTTAAATCCCCTTTAAAAGGAAGATCTTAAATATAAAAATGAGTTTTGGGATCCGCTCTAACTTTTAAAAATCATTTTGAAGACTCGAAAACATTTTTATGAATGTTTGGAGTAATGCTGATTTAATAAAATAAATCAGTCCCAATATATTTAGAAAATATATGAATATTATTATTTAAATAATATTCCCATAAAGAATAATCTTTATACAAATAATTGAGGTAGAAGTTGTAAAACTTATACTTGAAATGAGTATTAAATAACCAAAGATATACTTATACGAAAGTACTATCTTTATTTGAATAATCAAAAATAAGTTTGATTAGCGACACCTTATTCTTTAATAAAATAAAGAATATATCTCAGCAAATAATCGGAGTCATAGGTCCTCAAATGAATATTCAAATAATATTCATTAAATAATATAAGGTGAGTCATAAGCCCTCGAATGAGTATTCAAGTAATATTCATTAAATAATATAAAGTTAGTCATAAGTCCTCGAATTAATATTCAAAGTAATATTCATTAAATAAAATAAACCGAGTCATAAGTCCTCGAATGAATATTCAACTAATATTCATTAAATAAAATAAAGTTATCGAATAAAACTTATTCGATTAATAGTTTTGAAAACTATATCAATGCATATATATATAAATATATATATATATATAATATACTCGGGAACATCGACTCCCGGTTTTAGAAAAGGGTTCACCTTTTTATCCCCTATACTAAGGGTATACTCATATACCGCTTATCTCTAGCATAGGTATTATGCAACTACAAGCATTTGAACCAACATATATATAAATCAAGAATATGAAACAGGCATGCATATATACCATATCACATGCTACAATATATCGCAAGAATTTGCTAATAACAAATATGCATTTATCACAAGATCATGCATATATACATATACATCACAACAACAGTATAACGGGTAGAAAACTTGCCTGAGCGACTTGGGGTTATTAATGGCTTGGGATGAGTCTGGTAACCTATAAACAACATATAAGTTGGAATTAAACCAAAGTCACTTGTAAATCTATACTTAAACCAATTTAGACTTTAACGCTCGCTTTGCGCTTAATGCTTCTCTTAAGTCGCTCGAGTACCCTCGGCTCCACCAGTTTTAATAAATTAACCATTACGAGTTTTAAGGCGATTCTTTCGCGAGTGTCTTACCAACTGCCTAACACACTTAACATAATTGTTTCATACACTAATTAACCTTTTTAGGTCTTTAACCTATGTTTCAAAGTAAGGCGAGGGGTAATGTTTCGTTCGCGAAACGTCGTTACTTAAAACGGCCGTTTCTCCTAAACCGTACATCGGAATCAAACGAACCACATATCAAAACGAAGCTCGTAACATGAAATATCTAAAAATGGCAATGGTCAAAACCTAGCAGGGAGTTCTCGGGTCCTAATGTTATGAACAAAAGCAGTCTAAAGTAAATCGGACATTACGACAGCTATGTTTACGCGATTTCCCAATTTTATACCATTCCAATTCAACCACCAATCAATCCCAATTCATTCATACAACCAACATCCATCCACACTACATCATAACAGCCCCAATCAACTCAATATTAACAATTTATACTTATTCTTAAACTTGAATTTAAACTATACTTAAGTCCTTTAACCAAACCATAAGATTTCAATATTCAATTCACTACCATTCCAACCCAAACTCTAAACCAACAAGCATCAAGCTACTCTTTTACCATAACTATCAAAATAATCCTAATATAAAAAGTAAATCTAGGGTTTGGAGATGCTATACCTTCCTTGAAGTGATTGGAGTAGCTAGGAAGCCTTAAGAAGCCTTGAGATGTCTTAGGGATGCTTGGATCTTAAAGGAAAAACAAGAAAAATCAAGTTAAAAATCTTGTAATTACTATTCATTGTCTTCTTCATTGATTTATTGGAGAAGATTGTGAATGATTTGGAGGCTTAAACTCATAGGATAGCTATATCTATGCATAAGGAGTACTAGATAATTAACTTACCATTTAAGGAAGCTTGGAACTTGAATTTTGAAAATTTTTCTTCTTGAAATGGAGAAAAGCCGAGAGCAAATGTGGGAGAAATGAAATGATTTTGTGGTTTTGATTTGTTTAGCTTAGCTTGGTTGTTTTTGTTTTGTTTTTGGTTAATTACCTTTCTAACCTTGAACTTTGTGTGGTTTTAAATCATCCAACAATTCCTTCCCTTATGTCATGCTTATGTCATGCTTATAATGTCATCATCCCTTACTTGCCCTCTTCTTATTGGTTGGATGACCTCATCATCCCTAACCTCCTTGATTAACTTCCTAATTGTTTGCCTAATGACCGCTGATCTGTTATACGGTTCGCTTAACTTTCGTTCTCGTTTCTCGTTTGAGGGATCATACCCGGGATCTTATTACTTGGGTTTCCTTAGCCTTTCTCAATACATTATATTCCTTTTATGATGCTCTCTTATAATCCTTTTATTTAAATCCTTTTTATCCTGTTACCTTATACTCAATTCTTTCCGTATCTAGTGGATTTCCGGGAAAAATCAAAGTGTTCGGAATTGGATTCTGACGATCTTTACATACACTTATATACCATATAGAGTACTAATAAAATCTCAGAATATCCATAACAGAACCCCTACATAGTGTGGCATGAAAAGTTTTCTTATTCAGCATAACACTATTCATAAAGGTTTCAAAAATTCCAAAAATTGGGGTTGTTACAGTCTCCCCTCCTTAAAAGGATTCCGTCCCGGAATCAGATAGAAAATGAATAGGGATACTCTCTTAGCATTGCACTTTCTAACTCTCGAGTAAATTTTCCCACATTGTGGTCCTACCACCAAACTCTGCCTAGTTTGATAACTCTTCTCCTAAGCATTTGTCCATTTTTGATCTATAACCCTTCCTGTTTGCTCCATGTAGGTTACGTCTGGTTGCATGTCTATGCACTCATATGCCCCTATTTGTCTGGCATCCGAATTACACTTCCTTAAAATTGATATGTGGAACACGTTATGAACTTACTACATGTTCGGGGGTAGGGCTAGCTCATATGCTAACTTCCCAATACGTCTTAATACCTCAAAGGGTCCAACAATTCGTAGGCTTAGCTTTCCTTTCTTTTTGAACCTCATCAATCCTTTCCAAGGGATACCTTTAACATTACTAGGTCCCCTATTTCCTATTCTTTGTCCTTTCGTGTCAAATTAACATATTTTTCATGTGCATCTTGGGCTACTACCAGCCGTCCTCTGAATAGATCTATCATATCCTTGGTCCTTTGGACCACTGCTGGTCCGAGCATCTTGCGCTCTACAACTTCATCCTAACATAAGGGAGATCGACATTTTCTTCCCTCAAAGATCTCATAAGACGACATCTCGATACCTGACATACGATCTATTATCGTGAGAAAACTCAATCCGCGTTAAGTGATCATTCCAAATTCTCTCAAGTCTATTGCACAGACTCTAATTATAGCTTTTAGCATTAGAGCTTTTGCTTCTCAATACCCATTCTTTTCCAGTTCATAATCGCTACTACCTTCCGTTCCTAATATTATACTGGTTATACTTTTGCTCGTTAGCGTTCTATAACCTTTTAATAACCACGTCAACCTTAGTATCACTAACGCGTTAGAATCGGAATACCATCGTACTGATACTACTTCCTTTAGCTGCTTCCATCTTCGAAAGCTTGATCCATCATATAGAAGTAAAGGAATTTGTTGAGAGATCACTATGATCATGAACACTTGTTCTATTGCATAGTTAGTACAGAAGGTGGCCAGCCTTTAGCACTTGACAAGCAATTAAACGACATGTGGTATCCTACTAGGCTTCTATCACAAAGATAGATAGTCATTCGGCAATACCTCCCCTTCTGAAAGGGTTGTTCTTCTCAGCTTACATGAAATGAAAAGAAGAGAAAAGAACGAACTGAAGAGAATTGTATATATGTAAAAAAATATTGCCATAAAATATCTGGCTTGAAATCTACCTCTGAACTATAGAGGTTTGTCATAGAAGAACAAAACATATATGTATTTATATCAACATCAAGTATTATAGCATCGTATTTCACATGCCTAAATATTTTTGCTATTCCGTCCATCATTCTATGGACCCATGCTCTTCCTCGAGCTTATACATAATCACCTTTGAAACTCCCTCGACATCGAAAAACGAATTTGGGATCTCATTCTAGACACCATCGTTACTAGAATTCTATGCTTGCACTGCAACCTTCCTCGTATAGTAATACGACTCTCTATTGATAAGAGGGAATAAATATTCAATAGGTAGATACTCTACTTAATTAGTCTATCAATTATAACTTATACATCACCACAACCCGATTAGTGGTACTTAATCTCAACATCCATTCCAATACAACTCTCACGGTTGTAATTAATCGGCTCATTACCAGCAGAATCATTCCTGCACTACTAGGGTCCACCGTTGACCTACTGTAGTCATTCATTTTCCATGAAGTCTTAATAGCTAACCATACGGAGCCAAACATCTCGTATCAAATTCTTCTAAGGAGGTAACATGATCACCATTCATGGTTCATGAAGAACACTCCTGAACTTGACGTACATATGACATGAAGCAGATAAAATTGTAGAAGAGTTTCAATGAAGGCAACGATAGCAGGTTAATACCATTCTTAATCATATGTCTTTATCGGGAGACATGCATCTCAAAGGTTCATTTAGTCATTCCGTAACATGGTCCTGGCTTATCTCAAGATAGTACCTTCTAAGATAGATAGCCCGCTCATGGCGATTATATGAATTAAACCTTTACCAAACTACTATTACGGTTGAGTATTGCACAGTCATCAGAAGGAATGTCAATCTTTCAAACCATTATACAACCTTCACGGCTTTAACCATCATCACTGTATTCCTCTGGCACGTGTGCTTATAATTGTCCTCTTACACTTAAAGTGTCGGCCACCTCTTTGACCTTTCATGATAGTAAAATTTCCTTACAATCAATGTCATCTTAACCACTTTCACTAAATTTTCTACCCCATTTCCCATCACTACTTGTGTGAAGATGTTTTCCTTAAAATCTGATGAGTAAAAAAAATATATATCACCATTTTTCCATAAGTTATTGCCTCAATTTTTAGAGGTTAATCATTGTCACGACTGACTCTCGATCATACTTAGGACGTCTCTTATCTTGGGTCCTTCTTGTTTTCACCATTCTTGACCTTCGTTGGGTTCAATCTATACTTTCTCGTTGTTTAACACGTGCCCCACTTGGCATCATTATAATTACGTCATATTTCCTTTATCAAAATTTCTATTCTTGAGAACTTTGAATATTACCTTTCTCCTTGTAAAACCTCTAAGGTTATCCTTAAATCCTTCATCAGGTACACCCTAGGCACATGGCATATCAAGATACCATTTACTGATACCAGAATTATTGTCTATATACTTCTGAAAAAAAATTCTCCACTGATTCTTAAAGGTTGTTATTACCTTAATCCTTTCCAATTCATACTGTCAAAACTCGTACTGTCCCTATTAAGGTGAAATGCCAAACTTTATGCATTCCCCTAGGATTCGTCTCAAGTTATCGAAGTTATATCCTTAATTCCACCTTTAAAAAAAATACTAGCATCCTTTCATGGATAAATCAAGTCCTATATCTTTGATAGATTATCTTATTCATCATTCTCACCTCGATAGTCTATACCTAATTTCACAATAACATCTGTATTCAAAATGAGGACAATCAATATGGCCTCCAAAAGATAACAACGGTTATCCGCTTTTCTTGCCTAATTTGGTAACGATAACAAGGATGTCCTGGAAGATATTGGTCGTGTTCAACGTGAACCTCTTCTTAATAATTCCTTATTTACTTTTGTTGTTTATCTCAACAGTCACCTCAATATTGGGATATCTTTCATACCCGGCGTCTCCCTTTCTGGGTATCGAGCCACCGGTCTTACACTTCACATTCTTGAAGGTCACTTCATCCAATTTTCCTAATTTCTTACTTCCTCGTCTCCTCAGTCTATCCGCGTCTCCTTATTTATCCTTCGAATTATCTCAAGGTTTCCTCGAATCCTCCCAACTTACAGGGGATAAAATATATGTATCTCTTATGCCTTCCACCATCAATTTTAACTCATGGTGAATCACCCTCATCCTGACGAATGCATACTTTTCTATTTCTATTGCTACGAGTCTTTAGGGTTTCCTCATACCCAACTCCCTTATCATACCTCAAACTCTATTGCCTTTATATTCCTTTCCACTTCAGTTTCTTTTTATTTTCCTTTCTCTTATCATTATTTCATGAACCAACACAACATAAGCATTGATTTCAAACATCCCGTCATTCTGGATTCGTGTCCTCAGAACGAATCTTGATAACTTTTACAACTTAGATTCATAATTCATCATAATCGTCTGCCTTTGTTCTGGCTCTAAAGCTTTTACACTATCTCCATAACCTTGGGAATTACTTTCCCAAAAACAATTGATTGAACTTTAATCAGTTTATTCTAACCTCTGGCTCCGTGCCTTTCTTGGTCTTTCACCAGTGGGTGGTCTCTCTCTTAGGAGGGTAAGTGACAAAAACAGTCTTTTGCGCTTCATAAATCATTTAGAATATAAAATCATTTCTCTATTTCCTTTGTCCAGGCTCTTTCCTCGGCTAGGTCAGCTTGTTCCTTGGAACTCTGAGAGCTTAGTGACTTAAAGGTCCTGAAAGAATTTCCCACTGCATTGTTTCCTCAGGGTGGTGTTTAGGGTAAAAGTATAAGTTTTGTTTTAGGCAGGTCCATGGATTGCCCAATAGGAGTACCATCCTGGTTCTTCCTATCTTGCTCGACTTCTGTTTTCTCAGTCTAAATATTTCTTCCTACTCCCCATAATTGGGGTCATCTTTTAATTTAAAATCTTCATTTTCCACTTCATTATATTCTGGGTTCCTTATATCTTAATTACGACCTCCCTAATTATCACATTCAAGGTTTTCCCCTAATCTTATTCCTTATGGGGGCATAATGCTTGGAAAAATTTAAAGAATCTCTGGATATTTATTTTACATACTTTGCTTAAGTCTTTCCCTCGTTCTGTCCTTGCATGATTGCAAATTATGAATTCTCAAGTTCTATAAACTTCATGACACTCTCTTAAGTGTTAATAGTGCAATTAACAATATGAACTTATCACAAACAACTGATCTGAACTGAAATTAACGAATATATACATAACCATTTGTTCGAGGGTACAACTACTGAACACATTAAAGAGAATTACATCATTTGATCTGATCGCTTATATTCCAAAAGTACTACCATGGATAATCATCTCGTCATTAAAACTAATCATTCATAACTTAGGCTAATCCTCTAAAAGCGGTGCTACATGAAACCCTTGTCTGATCACTCTGGCTCTGCACACTACCATGGATCAAGAAATGCGGGCACGCACGACATCCCTAACCTGCTCCATCACAGAGGTGATGAGGTCTAAGATAGTGGCAAGTAGAGCAGGATCAATCTGACCCTCAAGATGGCCTCTAGCTGTAACACGGGTGGTAGCCTCAATCCTTTCCATGCTATGAGCTAATCCTGCCGGAAGTACCCCGCCCTCAATCCTTGGTGCAGTAAGTCGATCCAACAGATCACTCCTAACATTACGGGCCTCGGACAGGCCACCCAAAGTCATGTAATAATTGGCGATAAGAGAAACCTGAGTGGTTGCATCTAGCAGTCATGGGGTGCAGGTGGTGCAGGCCCAGGGGATCCAAATGGATAACCAAGCACGGTATCAGGTGACAATAGTGCAGGAGATAAAGGTGGCATTTCCTCAGTAGGTGCTGGGCTCTGTACAGGGGAGGGAACATGAATTGGTGGAACCTCATGGATGTCTTCAGGAGCCTCGGGAAGAGGGTCTGATACTGGTATAATTGGTGCCGTGGAAGGCCCCACTCCTTCTGCCCTCATTAACCTTTGTGCCCTTGGTAACTCTTCATTCTCTAGTGCCACCCTCGCGGCCACTCTTGCTCTGGTAGTTGCCCTAACTACGGTCATCAATTCCTCAGCGGTCCTCTCTTCATTCTCGTCAGGATCCTCCACGAGATCCTCCTCAGCAACAATCCCTTCTGGGATAACATCCTCAACCGCAACATTCTCAATATGAATCTCATCCGGTCCCTCGTTAGGGTACTCTATCAGATTCACAATTTGATCTCCAACATGTAATACAACATCCTCTTGCTGATGCTCCTGAACCTCAGGGTTCGGTGCGCCGCTGCCCTATACGAGAATGAACTATGTTACTATCATGATATTTATAAGGGTTCCCATAAGGGTTTTAACTGTCAGTACTACGTTAGGTAGTCCGACTATGAACTTGGCAAGAGTTCTTATTATATTAGTGAACTTATTATCTTAACGTCACATCATCTCTGAGGTTTATAACGCTTCGCTCTGATACCATTTCTGTAACACCCCCAGATCCGTGGTCAGGGATCCGGGTCGTCACGGTCTTTCTTTCCACAATTATCACTTAACTTAATTAATAATAAACAACCTCATGCTGTGACCCCACACTAACACACACCACAACACGTCATAGTCTCAGAGATGAAATTGAAATAAGTACAAGTCCTTGAATCCACAATTAAAAGTTATTACAACCCAAAATGATTACTTGATAAGTTTACAATTAATTGCCATTATCTGCCACAAGTTATAATTATACATAATTGATTCTCAAAAGTAGAATGTCTGATCTACATATAGATATACCTCTGCAGCTATAGCAGCTACGATCTCAACGGGAAGGCACGGGGCGCTTCCCACGCTCTTGCGCTGGGTCTGCTTGAGCCTGGCCATCTTTCCTAACTGTTGTTGTGTGATGAAGAAATGAAACAAGAGTGAGCATTACAGCTCGCAAGATAATATATAGTGTAATCAATAATGCAAGTATCTAAATACATAACTTACTGAAAACCTTTATCAAGTGTAAGATAATTACTTACTGGATATAAGCTTAAAGGAAGATGAAGTTACCAAATACTCCAATATACTTATATCTGAATACTACTTGAACTACCACCGTTCAAGGTATAATGAGCTTTCAACAGTTCATCACATAGATGAGACTACAAGACAAGATTTGAATAGATTAAATCTTTGAAGTATTATTGAATGAAATGAAGTTATGATATACTTCATTAAGTCCCGATATATATATCCACATATATATCTCTTTATACATTTCCTGAAAACCTCTGTCATGTAAAGTATGAACAGAGTTTGTAACATCCAATGAATTTTTGGAAAGGAAAAGAATTGTGGCATAAACCCAGTATCTTGCTGATCAGGCAAAGATACCAATAAGTAACCTTTTCTACTAGTAGATGGACGAATTCCCCACTGGTCATCACCCTGGTCGCAATAGGATCTTATGCTAGACAGCCACTCAGCCACTTATGCATTTGATGGACTCCCACTGAGCCACTTACACAATCATGGACGCCCACTGAGCCCATGTTGCTTATGCCGACTCGATAGATGGACTTACTTCCCGAACGTTGGGTAAGTAATCAATTCATTTACCAAAACAGCAACCTCGTTGCGAATATAAAATATACCACAGAGCCGGATCCCTCAGGTTTTGAGCGAGTATTTAAATCCCCTTTAAAAGGAAGATCTTAAATATAAAAATGAGTTTTGGGATCCGCTCTAACTTTTAAAAATCATTTTGAAGACTCGAAAACATTTTTAAGAATGTTTGGAGTAATGCTGATTTAATAAAATAAATCAGTCCCAATATATTTAGAAAATATCTGAATATTATTATTTAAATAATATTCCCATAAAGAATAATCTTTATACAAATAATTGAGGTAGAAGTTGTAAAACTTATACTTGAAATGAGTATTAAATAACCAAAGATATACTTATACGAAAGTACTATCTTTATTTGAATAATCAAAAATAAGTTTGATTAGCGACACCTTATTCTTTAATAAAATAAAGAATATATCTCAGCAAATAATCGGAGTCATAGGTCCTCAAATGAATATTCAAATAATATTTATTAAATAATATAAAGTGAGTCATAAGCCCTCGAATGAGTATTCAAGTAATATTCATTAAATAATATAAAGTTAGTCATAAGTCCTCGAATTAATATTCAAATTAATATTCATTAAATAAAATAAACCAAGTCATAAGTCCTCAAATGAATATTCAACTAATATTCATTAAATAAAATAAAGTTATCGAATAAAACTTATTCGATTAATAGTTTTGAAAACTATATCAATGCATATATATATAAATATATATATATATATAATATACTCGAGAACATCGACTCCCGGTTTTAGAAAAGGGTTCACCTTTTCATCCCCTATACTAAGGGTATATTCATATACCGCTTATCTCTAGCATAGGTATTATGCAACTACAAGCATTTGAACCAACATATATATAAATCAAGAATATGAAACAGGCATGCATATATACCATATCACATGCTACAATATATCGCAAGAATTTGCTAATAACAAATATGCATTTATCACAAGATCATGCATATATACATATACATCACAACAACAGTATAACGGGTAGAAAACTTGCCTGAGCGACTGGGGGTTATTAATGGCTTGGGACGAGTCTGGTAACCTATAAACAACATATAAGTTGGAATTAAACCAAAGTCACTTGTAAATCTATACTTTAACCAATTTAGACTCTAACGCTCGCTTTGCGCTTAATGATTCTCTTAAGTCGCTCGAGTACCCTCGACTCCACCATTTTTAATAAATTAACCATTATGAGTTTTAAGGCGATTCTTTCGCGAGTGTCTTACCAACTGCCTAACACACTTAACATAATTGTTTCATACACTAATTAACCCTTTTTAGGTCTTTAACATATGTTTCAAAGTAAGGCGAGGGGTAATGTTTCGTTCGCGAAATGTCGTTACTTAAAACGGCCGTTTCTCCTAAACCGTACATCGGAATCAAACGAACCACATATCAAAACGAAGCTCGTAACATGAACTATCTAAAAATGGCAATGGTCAAAACCTAGCAGGGAGTTATCGGGTCCTAATGTTATAAACAAAAGCAGTCTAAAGTAAATCGGACATTACGACGGCTATGTTTACGCGATTTCCCAATTTTATACCATTCCAATTCAACCACCAATCAATCCCAATTCATTCATACAACCAAAATCCATCCACACTACATCATAACAGCCCCAATCAACTCAATATTAACAATTTATACTTATTCTTAAACTTGAATTTAAACTATACTTAAGTCCTTTAACCAAACCATAAGATTTCAACATTCAATTCACTACCATTCCAACCCAAACTCTAAACCAACAAGCATCAAGCTACTCTTTTACCATAACTATCAAAATCATCCTAATATAAAAAGTAAAGCTAGGGTTTAGAGATGTTATACCTTCCTTGAAGTGATTGGAGTAGCTAGGAAGCCTTAAGAAGCCTTGAGATGTCTTAGGGATGCTTGGATCTTAAAGGAAAAACAAGAAAAATTAAGTTAAAAATCTTGAAATTACTATTCATTGTCTTCTTCATTGATTTCTTGGAGAAGATTGTGAATGATTTGGAGGCTTAAACTCATAGGATAGCTATATCTATGCATAAGGAGTACTAGATAATTAACTTACCAATTAAGGAACCTTGGAACTTGAATTTTGAAAATTTTTCTTCTTGAAATGGAGAAAAGCCGAGAGCAAATGTGGGAGAAATGAAATGATTTTGTGTTTTTGATTTATTTAGCTTAGCTTGGTTGTTTTTGTTTTGTTTTTGGTTAATTACCTTTCTAACCATGAACTTTGTGTGGTTTTAAATCATCCAACAATTCCTTCCCTTATGTCATGCTTATGATGTCATCATCCCTTACTTGCCCTCTTCTTATTGGTTGGATGACCTCATCATCCCTAACCTCCTTGATTAACTTCCTAATTGTTTGCCTAATGACCGCTGATCTGTTATACGGTTCGCTTAACTTTCGTTCTTGTTTCTCGTTTGAGGGATCATACCCGGGATCTTATTACTTGGGTTTCCTTAGCCTTTTTTAATACATTATATTCCTTTTATGATCCTCTCTTATAATCCTTTTATTTAAATCCTTTTTATCATGTTACCTTATACTCAATTCTTTCCGTATCTAGTGGATTTCCGGGAAAAATCAAAGTGTTCGGAATTGGATTCTGACGATCTTTACAAACACTTATATACCATATAAAGTACTAATAAAATCTCAGAATATCCATAACAGAACCCCTACATAGTGTGACATGAAAAGTTTTCTTATTCAGCATAACACTATTCATAAGGGTTTCAAAAATTCCAAAAATTGGGGTTATTACAAATGGTTTCTACTATAAAGCTTCATCTGATAGAAGTTTAACTATGGCTTTAGAATCTCTCACCCTTGAACATCAACTCAAGGAACTCTTTTGTGAAAAGGGATTAATGAGAGGACTGCCTCATCTAGAATTCAGAAGATGATAAATGTGAGGCATGTCGAAAAGAGAAGTCAAAGACAACATCACATCAAAGTAAAGATATACCTTAGTGATGGTGGTTGACTACTCTTATGAAACAAAGTTGTTGTTCGTGCATTCTCTAGACAAGACATCATTGATGGTGATTGATCATATCAGGAGATAAAACTGGAAGCAACTATAGAGACATATTCAGCACTGGGAGCTCCGTGTCAGAATGGAGTGGTACAAAGGAAGAACTAGAACTTGATTAAAGCTACAAGGGAAATATCAAGCTAATCAACACTTTCTAAATGCCAAAGGGCTGGAGCAGTCAAAACAGTTTGCAACACATAAGATCAAGCCTTGATCTGGATGTATACATGAAGACCACTAATGAGTTAATGGCCAACAAACGCAAACTTTGGATAACCTCAAAGTGTTTGGAGAGAATGTTCTACAGTTAGGATATTTTCCATGGCTACTCAGTGGAGTCTACAACCTATAGGGCATTTGTGGTTGATTAACAGAAGATAAATGAAAGTCTAAATGCATAGTTCAACAACTCAATGCTCCAAGCTATTACAGGAGAAATTAATGGTATTGATGATTCATATCCAAGCAGTGGAATGGCAGTGTATAACACAATTCATTATTTCAATGAAACCAGTCAACAAGGGTAATGATTTTCAGGAAATCCCAGCAACAGCTTAAGGGAGCAATAAAAGGATCAACTAATCAGACACAACACCACATTAAATATCAAGAGGACACTACAAGAACATATCTACTGAGACAAAGGGTTTGATGTCAATATTATTCCAAGAGTCTAGTTCTTAAGTGATGTAGATGGTGGAGTAATGATTAGCAGGGCTACTGAGTATCAATAATTATTTCTCTAGTTTTATATCTAAAGAAGAAACTAAGAAAGTTACAGAAGCTCTGATAGATCGGATTGATTGGGTGATTACAAAGCAAGATGAACTCAATCAGTCAGCAAGCAGATTGTAGGGAAGCTGGTATCCAAACCAAATGACAGTAGTGTAATTGGTACAAGGATAACCAGAAGTCAAAACTGGATAATAATGGCATTGTTACGAGGGACAAGGCCAAACTGGATGCTAGGTTATTATCTGGAAGCAGTATCTGACAGAAAGCACCAGTGACGAGACTTGAGGATATTACGACATATCATGCACCTGATGTACATTATACCTGGAATTGGACTCTAGTAGATGTGTACAAGTGCACTCCTGGTTGGTGAGTCAAAAGAGGAAGTCAATGCACAACAGTTCATGAACTTTGCAGTAGCAGATCTATTGGATTATGCATATCTCTTCTTCACAATCTCACTTCAGGTTGGTATGAACTAGTTTATGAAAGGAATATGTCCTAAGTCCAATCATGTATTAGGATTTAGGAATAACTTTTATGTAATCTGTTTTGATTTCATTGATATTAATAAAAGAATTGTTTTGTTTTTATTACGGGCTCTATCTATATAAGTGTTTAAATAAGATATACCATAGTTTAGAGTAAAGCTTTTATGGATTATGATGATATCATAATAGTCAGACCTAAAAGATGATAACTCTAAACTTAAATAGTTCCTGGTCATAGGATTACTGACTGGTAATTAATAATCCGCAAAGATCGGTACATACTATGCTTGCTTCATTTTGAAGGATGTCTGTTCTCATAGATATTTGTGTGGCGACACTATAGCTAGTATGTAGGGGCTTATTATAGAATAAGTTCACTGAACATGACTCGCACAGCTGAACAACTGATGGAGTTCACTCACGTGTCAACAGTTGTTCACATAGTAATACTTGTACAAGTATCCTTAGACTTGAGGTCATCATAGTCATCTTGTGTACACTAAACTATGCTTTGGTTTAGTTCTTAGTCTCCAGGGACAATTATTAGGGCTCTACTGGGTATAGGAATTTGTACACGAAGATAGTGTATGATCAATAAAGGATCTACCCCTTCCAGTGAAGGAAGAGAATGTTTAAGGCTGATCCACTTATGCTAGTTCAGGAATCTCTGGCTAGAGTGAATGAAATTAGAAAGGAGTTTCTAATTTACATAGAACTGAGCATAGTAAATGGGAAAGCAAATGATTAAATTAGATAGGCTTGACACAAGATCCATGCCTTGTATTTAATCAGGACATTGTAGGGTAGAAGGAGTTTATTGTATGGTAACTATTCACTGAATATGTTCTTGGTATTCTAAGCAGTGAATTCGTATTATCCGGATAGTCGCGATATGCTGAGAAGTATCCCTCACGATGTAGAATAAATATGATTAATTAATTAATCATGTTTAATAAATTAGAGAATATATATAAATAATGATAAAATAATTTTATTATTATTTATTTCTACTACCGGCTTAATATTGAACCTACAGGGTCACACCATAAAAAGAGAATGATTTAATGGTGGAGGAATTAATTAATAATGGATGATAATTATTTATTTATGAAATAAATAATTAATTGGCAAATTTAATAATTGATTAAATAAGATTTAATTGATTATAAATTAATTAAGAAAAGTTATTAATATTATTAATTAAGAATTTAATTTTTGGAAATTAAATCAAGAGAGAGAATTATTTCTAAAGTGTTTAGAAAAAGGATTAATAATTAAAAGGTGTTTTAATTATTAATGAGAATAATAAATGGGTTAATAATAATAATATTTTATGGGAAAATTTCAGCTGAAAATTTTGCCTATAAATATACTATTATAAAACCTATTTTTATTCTAACCCAAAAATTTTAGAAAAACCTAATTCTCTCCACCTCCTCCTCCTCCTTAACGTCATTTTCTTGGTGGATACTGGTGGAGTGCTTCACGTTTGAGGAGCAGCTGCTAAGGATCTCCGATCGTTGCTTTTGGATCGCTATTAAAGGTTAGTAATCGATTCACATGTTTTAATCACGATTTATATGCTTTTATTTGGATTTTATATGTGTAAAAGTGTTTTACCATGCCTCCGCTGCGATTAAAATCCAACAATGGTATCAAAGCATAGGTTGTATGCATATAGATCTCTGGTAAAAATTTCAGAATTTTATGTGCTTGTATGAATTAATTATGATTTTTACAAGTTATATCATGGATTAATTTTGTCTGATGAGAAATCGTTTCTCAGAATAATTTTGAATGTTGATCTGGGTTCTACAAGTGTTGTAGATCGTCTGGGTATTTTTTTCATAATTATATGATGTATAGATTTTTTATTATGAATTTTTGAAGATCTTGCAATTAAAATTCGTAAATAAATAATAATATATATATATATATAAATTGTTAGTATGTATATATTTGCTGTTGTCTGCTATTTGCTGTGTTGAATTTGATGCTGTTGGCACGGAAGCAAAGAAGTTGTCAAGGAACAGACACGAGAAAGAATGTCAGGCGCGGAAATCTGTGAGGAAAAAAAAAGCAACGGCGGCTGCTGCAGGCGCGTGTGGCGCGCGGGGGGGGGGGGGGTGTCGCGCATTCCGGGAATGCGTTACACCCTGTGGCGCATTCACGGAATACGTTACACCTTTTAATGTCTTAAAAGGGTTGTAACGCATCACCGGAATGCGTTACAGGGCTTGTAACGCGTTCCTGTAATGCGTTACAGCCCGATTGTCCACATTAAATTTGTTTTTTTGGGAGTTTCGTAACTCCGTTTTGGGCGTGAAATATATCGTTGGATTCGTTTTTCCGAGACGGATCTAATGGAGTGATCAAATTTTAGTTTATATAAAAGTTTTGAACTGTTTATATTTCCGAAAGTATTTTAACGCTGTTTTTGACTGTTTTAATTGCTTTTAAATGCTTCATGTGATACATAGAGATGTATAATGCTTAGACCAATATGCTAGATGATGTAACATGCCTACCTTGATGTTTATTCATGTTGATATATGTGATATATGCTTAGTTTATCATGCGATGATAGATTTAGGTGAACTTAAATGAACATAAGGCGTTTGTTAGACAACCTAGTATAGTAAAATTGTTTCATAACCTTAATAATAATATTATGAATACAATCATGAGATTCTTGTGTTTATGAAACACGTAATTGAATATGAATTTCGATATGAGAGAAAGGATGATTCTGTCAACAACAGATTTCTATCTGTAAGAAAGGGTTATTAAGTGACGCCTCTTGACAATGCTCCACCCGAACTGGGAATCATCTGATTATTGATTATTGATTTGAAATATTTAATTTAAAAGGAAGAATCTCTTTTTAATATGATTATGATTGTAACGTAATATAATCCCTCTAAAATTAAATAATATCAAGTAGTAATTGGCCAATGACACAACGGGCTTGTGTCGGTCATAGCCTTCCAACAGGATTGGAAAATAGTTCTTATTTTTAAATCATTGTCGGTTCGTGCTACAGCCGAGGGCTTTGATTTTGAAATAAGAAATACTTGTCTATTACATAGAGATGTGTACATTGAATAAGAATCTAAAGGTCGGTACGTGCCACAGCCGTGGGCCTTTGGGGACTGATTCAATTGTACGGAATGTTGGGTTAGACTTAGAATATTGAGTTTGTCGTGCCACAGCCGTGACTCAATTATTCAAGAGGCTAAAGTTTGATTAGGGAATAACATAAGATGTAATTGACAAGAGTTGTCTGCCTATTGAACATTACATGGCGGTTCCTGCCACAGCCGGGGTTGTGTAATGGAATGTAGGATCCCTATTCTCACTAGCATTATGAATGCTTAATTTTTCACGTAGGGGGTTGAATAAATTAGATAAACTAGTGAAAACCACTTATGAATAAAGACCCAATTCATATAGTGTTTTGAAATGAATTGAATATTTGCTAAGTGTTGTTATATGTTTATCATTTACAGATTTACTATATACATTATGTCTTCTGCACTATCACTCAGGAGCATACTAGATGCTCACAAGTTGACTGATCCTAATTATGCTGACTGGCTTCGAAATTTGAGAATTGTTCTCAGGATTGAGAAGCTGGAATACGTGATTGACTCACCTAAGCCTACTGAACCTGCTATTGATGCACATAATGATGAACATGTTGTGTATCGTAAGTGGGAAGATGATGCAAATGTTGCTCAATACATCATGCTAGCTTCCATGAACATTGAGCTACAGAAGCAACATGAGCATATGGATGCTCACACTATCCTCATGCATCTACAAGAGTTGTATGATGTGGCAGGGAGGACAACTCGATATGAGATATCGAAGGAGCTGTTCGGTTGTAGGATGTCTGAGGGATCATCTGTGAATGACCATGTACTTAAGATGATCAATTTGATTGAACGTCTTGGACAACTTGGTTTTGCCATGGATGGGGAGCTGAGCCAAGACTTGGTCTTGCAATCGCTTCCGAATTCGTTCTCGCAGTTTGTTGTGAACTTTCACATGAATAAGTTGGATGTCAGCCTTCCTGAACTCCACAACATGTTGAAGACTGCGGAATCGAATTTTCCCCCTAAGAAGAGTTCTGTTCTTCTAATTGGTGAAGGTTCCAATCCTAAGAAAAGGAAGAGGAACCCTTCCAAAAAGAAGAAAGTAGGTGAGAAAATGTCGGTTCCACCAAAAGCTGAAGACCCCAAGAGCAAAGTTGTTTGCTTTCACTGTAACAAGGTGGCGCACTGGAAGAGGAACTGCAAGGTTTACCTTGCAGAATTGAAGAAGAAGAAGGGTAGTGAGACTATCGCTTCTGATTCAGGTATGTTCATGATAGAAGTGAATATGTCATTAAATCAAATTTCTACTTGGGTATTAGATACCGCCTGTGGTTCTCATATATGCAATTTGTTGCAGGGACTAAGGAGAAGTAGGACTCTTGAGGAAGAGGAGGTGATTCTACTGATGGGAAATGGAGCAAGAGTTGCTGCTGAAGATGTAGAATCATTTCATTTACATATGCCTACGGGCAAGACCATTATTTTAAATAATTGTTATTTTGTTCCCTCGATTGTGAGGAATATTATTCTATTCCCATGCTAGACTTGGCTGGATTTTCATTTATTATTGAGAATAATGAATGTTCTATTCTTAGAGATAATATTCTTTATGGACCTGGTACTTTAAATAATGGTCTGTATAAATGTGACATAATTTACTTCAGATTAAACAAACTAATAAAAGAAAAGGGATGATGAAAATCTCACTTCATTGTGGCACTGTAGGCTAGGTCATATTAGTGAAAATAGACTTCGGACATTGCATAAGGAAGGGTTACTAGACCCCTTTGATTTTGAATCATATCCTACATGCGAGTCTTGTCTATTGGGTAAAATGACCAAATCTCCATTTAGTGGACATAGAGAGAGGGCTGCAGATTTGCTAGGAATGGTACACACAGATGTATGTGGACCAATGTCTACGCAAGCCATAAGTGGATTTTTTGTACTTCATTACTTTCATAGATGATAGATCTAGATTCAGATATGTGTTTGATGAAACACAAGTCTGAAGCCTTTGAAAAGTTCAAAGAGTATAAGTATGAAGTTGAGAAACAAACCAAACATAGTATTATAATTCTTCGATTAGATCGAGGTGGTGAATACTTGAATGGAGAGTTTCTGGATTATCTCAAAGTAAATGGTATAGTCTCCCAGTGGACGCCTCCAGATTGGTATCTGAAAGGAGAAATTGAACTTTGTTAGACATAGTTCGGTCCATGATGAGCTATGCAAATCTTCCAGTATTCCTATGGGGTTACGCATTGGAAACCTCAGCATATTTACTGAATAAGGTGCCTTCCAAATCTCTTCCTCAAACTCCATATGAGATATGGAAAGAAAGGAAACCGAGTCTTAAACACGTTAAGATTTGGGGATGTCCAGCTTATGTCAAGAAAGTTGACCCAGATAAGCTGGAATATCGATCCGTAAAATGTAGTTTTGTGGGATATCCTAAAGAGACTTTAGGGTATTACTTTTACACCGATCATCGGGTGTTTGTCTCCAGACATGCTACCTTCTTGGAAAAGGAGTTTATCCTTGAAGGAAACAGTGGGAGCAAAATTGAACTTGATGAAGTTCAAGAAGCACAAACTACTACGGATCAAGTGGAAACACCTGTTCTGACTGAACAACCTTCTGTGGAACAGCCCATTCGTAGGTCAGGGAGAGTGTCTCGCCAACCTGAGAGGTAATATGGCCTTGTCATTGAGAATGATAATGAGTTGTCGATCATTGATGATGACGACCCTGTGACCTATAATGAGGCTATGAGTAGTGTTGACTCAGAGAAATGGCATGGTGCCATAAAATCCGGAATGAAATCTATGTATACGGGATACAAAAGAATGATTAGAGCAGATGGCCAGGTGGAGACCTTTAAGGCCAGGCTTTTGGCAAAAGGATTCAAACAAAGGCAATGGATTGACTTTGATGAAACCTTTTACCTGTAGCCCTGTTAAAATCAGTTTAGATTTTGCTTGCGATTGCTGCTTACTACGACTATGAGATCTGGAAAATAGCCAGATGGCTTTCTTTCCAAGAGAAATGAAAACCTAGTGTGTAAGCTACTGCGAACCATATGTGGTTTAAAGCAAGCTTCTCGTAGATGGAACATCCGTTTTGATGAGACAAACAAAGAGTTTGGTTTTATAAAAAACGTAGATGAACCATGTGTCTACAAAAGAGTTAGTGGGAGCGCGGTAACATTTCTTGTATTGTATTGAAAGAGAGTTGACACACATAACAACATAGCAGACCCACTCACAAAGCTACTTTCTGAAAGTCACTTTGATTGTCATAAAGATTAGATGGGTATTAGATACCAGAGTGATTGGCTTTAGTACAAGTGGGAGATTGAAAGAAATATGTCCTAAGTCCAATCATGTATTAGGATTTAGGAATAACTTTTATGTAATCTATTTTGATTTCATTGATATTAATAAAAGACTTGTTTTGTTTTTATTACGGGCTCTATCTATTTAAGTGTTTAAATAAGATATACCATAGTTTAGAGTAAAGCTTTTATGGATTATGATGAGATCATAATAGTGAGACGTAAAAGATGATAACTCTAAACTTAAATAGTTCCTGGTCATAAGATTACTAACTGGTAATTAATAATCCGCAAAGATCGGTACATACTATGCTTGCTTCATTTTGAAGGATGTCTGTTCTCATAGATATTTGTGTGGTGACACTATAGCTAGTATGTAGGTGCTTATTATAGAATAAGTTCACTGAACATGACTCGCACAGCTGAACAACTGATGGAGTTCACTCACGTGTCAGCAGTTGTTCACATAGTGATAGTTGTACAAGTATCCTTAGACTTGAGGTCATCATAGTCATCTTGTGTACACTGAACTATGCTTTGGTTTAGTTCTTAGTCTCCAGGGACAATTATTAGGGCTCTACTGGGTATAGGAATTTGTACACGAAGATAGTGTATGATCAATAAAGGATCTACCCCTTCCAGTGAAGGAAGAGAATGTTCAAGGCTGATCCACTTATGCTAGTTCAGGAATCTCTGGCCAGAGTGAATGAAATTAGAAAGGAGTTTCTAATTTACATAGAACTGAGCATAGTAAATGGGAAAGCAAATGATTAAATTAGATAGGCTTGACACAAGATCCATGCCTTGTATTTAATCAGGACATTGTAGGGTAGAAGGAGTTTATTGTACGGTAACTATTCACTGAATAGGTTCTTGGTATTCTAAGCAGTGAATTTGTATTATCCGGATAGTCGCGATATGCTGAGAAGTATCCCTCACGATGTAGAATAAATATGATTAATTAATTAATCATATTTAATAAATTAGAGAATTTATATAAATATTGATAAAATAGTTTTATTATTATTTATTTCTACTACCGGCTTAATATTGAACCTACAGGGTCACACCATAAAAAGAGAATGATTTAATGGTGGAGGAATTAATTAATAATGGCTGATAATTATTTATTTATGAAATAAATAATTAATTGGCAAATTTAATAATTGATTAAATGAGATTTAATTGATTATAAATTAATTAAGAAAAGTTCTTAATATTATTAATTAAGAATTTAATTTTTGGAAATTAAATCAAGAGAGAGAATTATTTCTAAAGTGTTTAGAAAAAGGATTAATAATTAAAAGGTGTTTTAATTATTAATGAGAATAATAAATGGGTTAATAATAATAATATTTTATGGGAAAATTTCAGCTGAAAATTTTGCCTATAAATATACTATTATAAACCCTATTTTTATTCTAACCCAAAAATTTTAGAAAAACCTAATTCTCTCCACCTCCTCTTCCTCCTTAACGTCGTTTTCTTGGTGGATACCGGTGGAGTGCTTCACGTTTGAGGAGCAGCTGCTATGGATCTCCGATCGTTGCTTTTGGATCGCTATTAAAGGTTAGTAATCGATTCATATGTTTTAATCACGATTTATATGCTTTTATTTGGATTTTATATGTGTAAAAGTGTTTTACCATGCCTCCGCTGCGATTAAAATCCAACAGTTTATTACTCAAAAAATTGTCAAGGACATGGTATGGCACTCCAACTGAAGTTACAGTTTAATATGAACTAGTAGATTCGTCATATTAATAACTCTCTTATCACTAGGCACAAACATATTGTTTTATATGTGCAGTGATATAATGATAATGTTATATGTTGGTCTACTAACAAAGACTTGTGCAAGATTATTTTCTAAGTAATTTCAGAGTAGGTATGGAGGAGCATGTTGGAAAGGTTACAATTCTTCTTGGAATTACTTCAAGCAAGCCATTGGGATAATTCTTTTAGGAGCTCAAGCAATCTAAAAGAACAATTGTTTTAGGAGTACAAGTAAACCAAAAGGATGATGGCAATACAAATAAGTTAAGGATCTTTTGAAGATGCAAAATTTGGAAGATTCTGAATATGCCAAGACTACTTACCAACAGAAACCACTAAAGCTTGATCAGTGCAACTTAGGTATAATGACAAGCTATAGAGGTATGAAGAGCTCACTCTTTTACTCAAATGCTAATAGACAACATGTAATGTTCTCAAGAAGCCAATGTGCAAGGTTCCAAGTGGATCCTAGAGAATCCAATCGTATAGCTATTAACAAGATTATTAGATATCTTAAGGAACTACCAACTCTTGGAGTAAGGTACCCTAAAGATATTGTGCTTAACATGTTTGGCTATATAGATACAGTTTATGTAGGTTGTAAGAAAGACAGGAGAAGCATCTCTGAAGCTGTCAACTTAAGTGGTAGGAGAAGCATCTCGGGAAGCTGTCAACTTCATGGAAGAAGATTGATTTCTTGTTATGATAAGAGACAATCCCAAATCCAACAACTCTGTAAAAACTCTATGACAAGGCATCTTCACACCATGTATCATTTCTTTAAAGAGCATGTCTTTTTAGTCAAAGAGTTACTAACAGAAACATTTATTAAATCACTTGATAAAATTAATCTTTCAAGACTAGTTTGTAAGTGTAGGATATCATTCATTGCATATTAGTTGGAAATCCCATCTGTAAGGAATTCTTTATATAAGTTCGCAAGTATTAAATCTTCAATATTTAAAGGACTTGTGAATTTATCAGTAATCCAGTACCTCGTGCTTAGTGCTACTATCTTGATTATCATGATTACAATGTCATATACATTTGTGGTAGTTAAGTATTATAGCATTAAGTTTGAATATTATTTTAATTGATTTAAATTATGACTATAGACAATTCTATTTCATATCAGTCTCATAATTTAAATTAGGTTAAAGTAATATGTAGCATAGTTATTTGTATCTTGTACGAATAATTGTGATACTTTTAGTATTAGTGATATTATTTAGAATTTTTGTTCTAAGTAATCAATGCTTATTTCTAAAATCACTAACATTGAAAGTTGAAGTATTTTCTAAGTTATGTGTATAAAACTCTCAATATTTTATATGCTTAGAAAGTATTTATAAAATTATAAATATTTAAGTGCCATTATCTAACTCATAGATATTTAGTATTTATTATTTAATATTTATTTTGGGTAGTTTGGATTCTGGAAATTGAAGCAATTCAATGATTTTATTTGCTCCATAATTCAAACTAACTTAAAATAAATAAGTAGCATGATTAATTATAACTAAATCTATCAACAATTGATAGCTAGTATATTGATTGTGACTTGTGTGTTATAAGTTAATTATGAGATTTTGGTTTTAGTGAATTTATCAATGCTTATATCTCAAGAACATACGGAAATCAGAATATGATTATATCATGATTAGTTGTAGACTAATTCTTGACTTATATCAATCAAGATATTTAGTTAAGAGTTCAACTATGAACTAATTATGAAGTATTAGTATTTGTGACATTACTTAAAACTCCTATAAGTAATCAATGCTTATCCTCAGTCATTTATACTAATATAAAATTCGTAAACACTTTGATAATAGATGCAATACTTAATGGATCAAAGTATATGGAACTTAGAATATTTTTCTAAGATTGCAAACAAGTCAATGTTGATATTGCTTTATTTATCGAACCAATATTGTTTGAGATATTACAGTTGTTAGGAGTTAACAATTGTATGATATATGAAATTAAATGCTGATGTCTTTTTGATAGATAATTGGTATTTAATTCATTGATATATTATTTTAATATTTAAAATAGGATGCAACATAATTATTGGTATCTAAAGTACTTGATAAGTATCAGTCAGTGATATATTGTTAATATTTTGTTGCAGATAATTGTGAGATTTTAAGTTCTAACGAATTTATATGAGTTTCTATATATGACAGATTCACTATAATTTGAAATCAGCAACATAATCATTCTTATTAAGATTGTTTATCAATAAACATTGTTGTTGGTAATAATTTTATAAAGATAGATTATGGAGTTTTTGACATGAATGAGAATTGCTTAGACTTTACCCTAAGTGATCAATGCTTTTCTAAAAACTCATTCATATTGAAAGACAAAATCTTTCTTTCTCTTCGTAATACTGCTAGGTCATCAGTCTGTGTCTTATCAAATCACTTATCTATCTAGGCATAAAGACAGACTTGTGCACTCAAATAGTTTTAGGAGAAAATCAAACTTCTTTCTACATTAATGAATTCTTATTTCATTAAAATCTTTTGAAATCACTATTGTACACCATTTCTCTCAAAAGATTAAATGCATAATTTTCATTCTTTATAGATCTTAATTGCATTTTATCTCTATATTGCCATATGCTCTGTGATGCAGGTTCAGCCTCCAATGGCCTTCTTTCATTTGATAGTCATGAGGTTGAAAACCCACAACTTCTATCCCAGACTGTAAAGATGAAAGGCATATGTCATAGCCTATTTGTTTATTCGAGGATTTAACTCAACTCAAATAAGAATGTAATAAGTAAATATTAGATCAACAGTCAAAGAGATCTCTCCAAGTAACATCTGTCAAAGGATTCAGTATCAATGTTCATCTACAGCTTGAGAAATTACTTCACTGGAAAAAGTTCAAGAAATTGATCAAGCCTCAGTGATATAAATTAATATTGTGGATTTAATCAAGTGACAGAGATCTCGTCAGGGTATCAAATATTTACAGGGATTTAATCTGAAGAAAATCAAGTTATTCAAGTCAAGACATGAAGAAACGTCACGGAAGTTAGTCACTCATGAACCAGACAATACATCGAGTGTCAACATTGAATTGGTGGAATTGATTCATAATTATTAGAAGATTTTCAGAAGAATGGTTGTTGTTCAAGAGTAGTATTAATTCTCTATTAATTAATTAAGTCATATAATTTAATTAAGAAAATAAATTATATCTGTAAAGATTAATTTATTGATTAATTGAATTAATTGATTAATTAATTCTGAATTAATATTATAAATTTTCAGAATTGATTTTGAATTTAAATTCAATATTAATTCAGCAAGACAATCTTTTGAACTAGTATGACAATCAGTATGACAATCAATAGTCATACCGAAAGTCATGCCAGTTCATTTGATTGTCTTACCGGAAGTCTTACTAGCTGTTGGGATTGTCATGCCAGTTCATTTAACTGTCATACCGAAAGTCTTACCAGCTGGTGGAATTATCTTGCTAGCTCAATTGATTGTCTCACAGATAGTCATGCTAGTTCAATTCATTCTGTTGATTGAATATAAAAAGACAGAAGCAGAAGCTCATTCATCACAAAAACAACATCCTGAAGAACAAACGGCAGAAGCATTTCATCTCTCTCAACTGCATTTCAAGCCTATTAATTTCTAGTCATTAATGTTAAATTCAAATCACTAGAAATCATTTTCTTGTTGTTGTATAACTATCTAGCGGATCAAAATCCCTAGAACTTAATCTCAAATTGCTTTTAGCATTTGATCCTTTTATTATAAAAATAGAAATAAATTCATGTTGGATTTATTCTAGATTTGTAATAATTTATTTGAGATTAATTCCTTGTAAACGATACCGTTATTGTAACACCTTTCAAGTTTAATAATAGTTTTATTTAACTTGAATTTTTATTCATTTTTTATTCCGCATTTAATTTGATTAAACGGTATTACTTGTATTCAACCCCCCCTTCTACAAATATATTGGGACCTAACAATTGGTATCAGAGCCTTCTGATTAACGAACAAATCAAGATCCTAGACTTTTGTGATTCTTCCACTCCTTGAATTTTTATTTACTCAAAAATTCATAATGACTACACAAAAAGTTGGAACCGTTAAAATTCCACTGTTCGATAAAGAAAATTATATTATGTGGAAGAAGAAGATGCTCTTGTTTTTATAAGTTGCAAATCCCAAATATTTGGACGTGTTAAAGAAGGGCCCAAAAATTCCGATGGTTATTGAACCAGAGGTTATAGAAGATGATGTTGTAATTACCAAAGCTAGAACCTATGTAAAGGATCCTGAGGATTTTTCTCCTGCTGAAAAAGAAGAAGCCTCCTAGGATGCTAGCCTTCAATTAATTTTAGTTGATTCCCTTGATCCCTTGATGAACAGACATGTGATGAACTGTAAAATTTCCAAACACATCTGGGAAACTATTGAAAGGAATATGTCCTAAGTCCAATCATGTATTAGGATTTAGGAATAACTTTTATGTAATCTGTTTTGATTTCATTGATATTAATAAAGACTTGTTTTGTTTTTATTACGGGCTCTATCTATTTAAGTGTTTAAATAAGATATACCATAGTTTAGAGTAAAGCTTTTTATGAATTATGATGAGATCATAATAGTGAGACCTAAAAAGATGATAACTCTAAACTTAAATAGTTCCTGATCATAGGATTACTAACTGGTAATTAGTAATCCACAAAGATCGGTACATACTATGCTTGCTTCGTTATGAAGGATGTCTGTTCTCATAGACATTTGTGTGGTGACACTATAGCTAGTATGTAGGTGCTTATTATGGAATAAGTTCACTGAACATGACTCGCACAGCTGAATAACTGATGGAGTTCACTCACGTGTCAGCTGTTGTTCACATAGTGATAGTTGTACAAGTATCCTTAGACTTGAGGTCATCATAGTCATCTTGTGTACACTGATCTATGCTTTGGTTTAGTTCTTAGTCTCCAGGGACAATTATTAGGGCTCTTCTGGGTATAGGAATTTGTACACGAAGATAGTGTATGATCAATAAAGGATCTTGTCACACCCCCAACTTAAATAGCGAAATAAATATAGCTATTACATCTTTTTAATGAGTATTACACAACCAAAATCCAAGATCTTACAGTTTAGGGTTTGGAACAGCCCAACACTACCAACTATTACATCTGATTACAAATACCGAGTCCTCACACAACTATTATTACTTATTCTACCTGAGCTCGAACATAAGCATCAGCATCACAGGTCTTACGGGCAGTCTGCTTGAATCTAACCATAGCTGCTAGCTGTAAGGGTAAAGCAAGAAGTGAGCCAAAAGCTCAACAAGTGCTAATAGTACAACGCAAAACATAAATCGAGATATACCTTTAGGAATGACAATGGAATGACATAATCAATGATAACGAGAGATAATACTTATGTGAGTTGGCATCATTTTGCTTGCATCAAAACAAATTTTTAAAAATCATTCTTAATCAAAATCATTTTATGACGCTACGGATTACAGCCGGTGATCAGCCGCGAAGTAATCCCGAACCTCGCTGGGTTCTAAAACATTATTGGGAATCCCTAGGCAACTTTTAAGCCTAATATAAGTGTGGAAAGGACTCGCGTCTCAGTCCAGATCCACCATTCAAGAAAACATTTGTCCCCCTTTGGGACTGAAAAATCCACCTTTTATTCATTTTGAAAACTGATGCCGATTTATGACAAAATCTCTTTTGACTGAAATCATTTTTTTTATCAGGGGATTATAGGTCAACTTGAAACACTGGAAATATGACACTAAATCTCAGGGCCATGATCCACTAGACTTTACTATATTAGGGTAATCGAGAGATTTCCATAAACAAGAATTTTGACAAGGAAATTAAGCAAGGCTATTGGATAATATGAAAGAGTAATGCCAAACTAGGCTTAAAGCAGTGGTTGTAGACAAGGTATAGGTATTAGAACATCAAGAAGATAAGCATCACTGGTTCCAATAGGATAGAGGTGTTAAAATATAAAGAAAGTGATCATCAGCTCAAGATATAACAGGGTATCAAGCTTTTAGGGTAAGGATAGGGTTATCAAACAATCATGAATGAATTTAAGAAATGATTGGCTTTTAGGTATCAAGATAAAGTTTCTATCGAGGTTATTTCAAGAGTTGAATCAAAGCATCAGGGTGCAATATCAAGATTTCTCAGGGATCAATAGCATGATAATCAAAAGGATCAATAAGGTATTATAACAAATCTCTATTTTATCATGGCATTAAACTATCATGAAAGACTTTTGAACTACTTGCAATACGTACTCGAGGGTTCATGGCATCTCTATGTAACTCAAAGATAAACAAAAGATACTCTTGATTTAAATATATCAAAATGACTCAGGATAATTGCATCGATATATATATGAACTGTTTACAGTAAATACGAAGGTCAAGTTGAATCACTTGCCTTGAGATAGACTGGTCTGGTCTGACTGGTAGGAGCAACAACTGGAGCTTCACTCGACTTTTATGGCAAGTTTTCCCTCGTCTCGAGATCCTACATAAATAATAATAATCCTCATTATAATATATTCTTTCCATCTTAACCTATTTACAACCCGAAATTAAACATGGATGGCACTTAGGCCTATACACACTTAATTCATATCCACCATTTATATTTTCAAATGTACACACGTAGCCACATAATCACATATCGTATATTAATACCAAATAACATCATATACACCATAATGCCACACTAGGCTTGGATGATCTCGACTCACCACTTAAGTTACTTGGTCGCTAACTAAACGAAGTCTTCGAATTTGGGCTTCCTAACTCAATGCGCCTTTCCTAAATTATCCAAAACCTATTGACCCTCACTTGTGCCTTTTGCTCTACTGACCTTATACTATCTTACAACTATGGTGGTTGACCTAATACTCACTTCTAAGTGTCCTAAAACTATGTGATAAGTGAAAGTGCTCACTGGTGTAAATTTCAGAATGGTAACTAAGGTTTCTTGAGTGCATTAGACACTCTTAAACTACAAGTTTTCTTCAAATTTTTACACAAGACTCTCCTGACCTAAGGGCATCTCACAAGCTTGATGTGGCTCAAAGGCCTGGCTTGGGCCTTCTTGGGCCTAAGCTAAAAGTCCAAGGTACCCCTGTTTTTCTGGGCAGAAAATGCCCTGACTTGAATTAACTTGTGACACATGGTTCTAGCTCATATCCTCTGAACTATGGTTGGAAAAACTTCTCTGACATACCCTCTAACTAAGGCCCAATTGGGCCTAATGAGGGCCTACCCATGACATGGCCAAATCTCCCTATTTCTAAGTTGCAACAAAACTGTCCCCTGCTGGACAGATTTTGTTATTCTACTTGTGCACCTAACCAAATGACATGCAAACCTCCAACCAACTCCTAAAACCTATTATATACTCCCCATACTAACTTCTGGTGGCTTGGGCCTCAAAGTGCACATCAATGACATGGTCAAAACTCACTCTAAACCTCAGGGTACTAAACTGATTTTTCTGCAGAAACTATAACTTCTCATTTTCCAAGATTTTAACTTGACAAACCCA